>NC_143057.1:14364772-14667803 GCF_052426305.1 Pelodiscus sinensis
TCCTGTTAGTATGTAACCGAAAAAACAACAAATAATATTACAGCACCTTAGAGACTAACAAAAAACGTAGATGGTATCATGAGCTTTCGTGGGCCCATGCACAACCCCTGCCCTTCATGGCTTATTAAATATAGCCAGGAAGGGATGACTGGTTGGGTCCAGGGGATTATTAATGCTTCTTTTAGTTCTGGTATTGTTCCTGCTACCTTGAAAGAGGCAGTAATAAATCTGCTGCTTAATAAGCCTTCCTTGGACCCACATGATTTGAATAACTATAGCCTAGTTGCTAATATTCCTTTCTTGGGCAAGGTACCTGACCGGGCAGTGGTGTTGCAACTCCAAGCTTTCTTGGAAGAAATGGATTATTTAGATCCATTTTAGTCTGGCTTTAGGCCAAGTTTTGGAACGGAAACTATCTCGGTTGCCCTGGTAGATGACCTAAGTTGGGAGATAGACAGAGGGAGCGTATCCCCGTTTATTTTCTTGGACCTCTCAGTGGCTTTTGATACTATCGACTGTAGTATCCTTCTGGAGCACCTGGGGGAGTTGAGTATCAGAAGCACAGTCTTACCTGTCAGGATGCTTTCAAAAGGTGGAGCTAGGAGTCTGCTACTAGACCCGTGGCAATAGTGCTCCAGGGTCCCACAAACTTCCCTCTTGTCCCCTATGCTTTTTAACATCTATATGAAGCTGCTGGGAGAGGTCGTGAGGAGTTTTGGTGGATGGTGCCATCAATATGCAGATGATACCAAACTCTATTTCCCTGAAACATCAGAATCAGGTGTGGTGGTGACTAATTCAAACCAGTGTCTGGAAGCAGTGATGGACTGGATGAACTTAAATAAGCTGAAGTTGAATCCAGATAAGACTGAGGTCCTGTGGATCAGAAGGCCATCTGTTCAGGAATGTGGCGTGGTACCTGTTCTAGACAGGATTATGCTGCCCCTGAAAGAACAGATACACAGCTTGGGAGTCCTCCTGGACCCTATTTTAACACTTGAGAACCAAATTTCTTTGGTGGCCAGGAGTGCTTTTGGGCAGCTTTGGCTGATCCACCAGCTGCAACCCTTCCTGAATAAGCATGATTTGGCCACAGTGATCCATGCTCTTGTTACATCCCAATTTGACTACTGTAATGTGCTTTATGTGGGGCTGCCTCTAAAGAGCCTTCAGAAACTTTAACTGGTTCAGAATGCAGCTGCTCGAGTTTTGACTAATACTCGTTATATGGAGCACAATATGCCAGTGCTCCGGTAGCTGCACTGGCTACTGGTATGTTTCTGAGCATAATTTAAGGTCTTGGTTATGACCTATAAAGCCTTAAATGGGTTAGGTCCACAGTATCTGAAGGACCGTCTTCTTCCATATAAGCCTGCCTGGATATGGATATCAGCTGGGAAGGCTCTGCTCCATGTTCCCCCACTTGTGGAGATAAGATTAACATCTTCACGGAGCAGGGACTTCTCAGCTTTTGCTCCCAGGCTGTGGAATTCTTTCCCCCTGGATATTTGCATGATGCCAGCATTAGCATTGTTTCAGTGTCTGGCTAAAGCCACCCTTTTTACTCGTACTTTTACTACTTTTGAGTTTGTGTTGTGTGTGTGTGTGTGTGTGTGTGTGTCTCCCTCCTTTTGAGATGTCTTAGAAAGTTTTATGTATCCCTGGGGTCTTGTATTTTAATTTTTTATATATTTTTATATTGTATTTGAAAAATTTTGTAAGCCGCCTCAAATATTTTAAATAGAGAGGCTGGGTAAAATATTTTAAATAAAATAAAATAAATAATAGAAATGTTTTCTCTTTTATAGTCATGCTGCTTTTGCAAACAGAAGTAAAATTTGGGGAGAAATCCTAGTTTCTTTGACGCTTGTCTCATGACTCCTATTGACATCAATGGTGCCAAAAGTTTACTTGTGATCTTTACAAGAAAAACAAGTAAATACTATTTTTACATAACCCTTTTGTGACTGCAACTCCATGGTCTAATATTATTTCAATAATGAAAGAACATAAAAAGCTCCATAGCTTCTGTTTGTCAGAGGCAGGAGAGGGATCACATGATGATTACCTATTATGTTCACTCCCTCTGGGACATCTGACATTGACCACTGTTGGAAGACAGGATACTGGGCTAGAGAGACCTTTGGTCTGACCCAGTATTGGCCCTTCTTGGCTACGTCTAGATTGCATCCCTTTTTCGTAAAAGGGATGCAAATTAGACGTATCGCAATCGCTAATGAAGCGGGGATTTAAATCTCCCCCGCTTCATTAGCATAAAAATGGCTGCCGCTTTTTTTCGGCATGGAGCTTTGCCGGAAAAAAGCGCCAGTCTAGATGCAGATCTTTTGGAAAATAAAGCCTTTTCCGAAAGATCCCTTATCCCTCACCGAGCTTCAATGTGCGAGTAAACTGTGCACAACCAATTTGTGTGTGCAAATGCCAAGGATGTTTGTTCAAGTACATTCCGCTTTCTCAGAATGAAGCAGCTTTGATCACTGAACATTTTGGAGAAAAGTAATTGATTTCAACAGATTTGTAAAACTAATTTTAAAAATTGTGCTATTGAAATTTGATTTTTTTTTGTACTCTAGTTCACAAATGAGGGTTTTTTTCTTCTCAGTAGCAAAAATCTATAGATTAAAAAGTGAAATTCTGCTGATAGTTAAGCATCCATTTTAGCAATTTAAGACAGTAAATCAGGGATGCAGAACCTCCAGTCCATGACCAAATTCAGACCCTGATTAACTTGATCTGGCTTGTGGCAAGTCTCCATACTGCGGGCCAGAAGCTCTGACCTGTGCATACATTAAGGATTTGCAATTGTCCATGAGTAATTGCCTCATTGTTTAAAAAACTCAGAGCAGCGTGGGCAATAAATTGGAGGCAGTTCACCAAAGTAGCCGCTGGCACACTGCTGGTGCTTTATATACCAGTACACCTGCAGATACGTCCACTTGCAGCTCCTGTTGGCTGTGGATCACCATTCCTGGCCAATGGGAGCTTTAGGAAGCACAGGCCAGGACACTGCTTCCCACAGGTTTTGTTGGTTGAGAATAGCAATCCACGGCCAACAGAACCTTTAAGTACCTGGGGAGGTAAATGAAGTGCTGGCAGCTTGCCTTGGAGAACTGCATCTGGCACGTGGGCTACTTAGTGCCCATTCCTGGACTATATTTAGCCCTTTTTTGGAACTATATTCACTTTTACAACATGCAGAGTTGAATGCATCTTAAAGAAGACTCACATGGGAAAAGTGGATGTGGCAGTGTTTAAAGAAACCAGCTGCAGCACTTCAAGCCCTTGAAGGTCATGATAGAGTAGAGAGGAAGTATATTACAATACCAGTCAAGGTTTGAGGAGTTAAAAATGCTACATAAATGGGCAATATGAACCAACACTTTATTACTAAGCTGTGTTTGTTTAACAGAGAAGCAGTGGTGTTTGATATAATTATCTATGAAGATAAACACTGAGTGAAAAATTACCATCGTATAATCATGTTTCTGCTTGCATAACTGTGGATTATGCAGTTTTCACATGCTCTGTCTTGATTACTGAACACTGAAATGTACAGGGTAATGATGAAAGTTCAAGTGATGCTAGAGAATCTGAATCCCTTGAATCAAAACAGATAAGCTTCCCATTTTACATTACAATACTTGAAGGGTTTTTAAAAAATCAGCTGCCAATTTTAAGTAGCATCAGATTCTTTTCTCCTTTTTTAAATGGAAAAGTATCTATTTTATACTCTCAATCCAGTATATTCACAGTAAAGAGTCTGCAGAACGTATTATTCAACTCTGGGATCTCAAATTTGTCACAGGTTTAGTATCATATTGATTGGATAAGGCTATAATAACAATTAAACCCTGTACAATGTAAAGGAAGTGAACAATAGCTATTTAGCTTTCCTACAGAGGCACCTGAAATCCCAGTGGCCATGGGGGTATTCAGCAAGGAAGGTTTGCAAGCCTTCTCTCCACGTTTGTACAGCACAGGAACCTCTGCTGAACCAGCAGGCTCTCTGACCTCACTTCGGTATTTCCCTCATTTATCAGCAGTGAGAAGGTGCATCATGAGTCTGGTGTAAAGTAAAAAGTCTAAAGGTAAGATTGTGACATTGGCACAGTTCAGTGTATAGGTGGAAGGGATGGGGAGGAGCATTCTTCCACATTTTTCTGGGAGGCATACGCAGCATGAGCACTACTACAACCCTTTGTATTGTGCAGCTTCCCCACTGTACTGGGCCTACTCTATGCATTTTCTGATTGCCAACCCACAGACTTGACTGAGGCACTGGCTTGTTCCCATTGCACACATTGCCACCAGGTCAAATTCTGTCCTCAGTGGCAACTATTTTGCTCCACTGGTCTTTAGTAGACTTGCATGGGTACTACTGAAGGCATACACTGAGACATTTGGGGGTGGCATAGGTGCCATGGTATGAAAAAATTTGTTACAAGGAATACTTGACATTACAATGCTTTTAAAAAAAACAACTAAAGTTCTGTATAGAACAGTTCTGTTCTAAATATATGACTATGTTCAGATGACATGATTAGCTTTTGTGTTCTGCATCTTAAAGTTGTCTTGGATCATCAAAGTCTGGATTGCAGCTGTCACATTTGGGAAAGGTGGGATTGAATAAACTTTTTAGATGGATTTTATTTTTGAAAAATCTCTTAATAATGACATTTACTTTGCATTTTGGGGCATATCCAAAGTGCTTCTTCAACTATAGTATAATGTGAAAAGATAGAACATCAAATAAAGAATTTGCCTAGTCAGGTCTTTTTTGGGGTTCATAAAACTAGGTTCCTAAGTAGCAGACCCCCTAAGCTTCCTGCCTATAGATTTGGCTGCCTGATGTTAACCAAATATAACCTTTCTCATTATGAAGATTCAGGACATTCTATACATTAATGCACATATTTCAAAGCCAATTAATAAAAGAAAACATAAGTGTCAGTTTTGTTGAAATATTTTAAAATGAAATATAATAACAAAAATTACTTTGTCAAAAACAATATTGCAAAAAAATAATTAAATTGATTTTTTCAAATCTTCATAAACCCGAATGTTGTCAGCAAAAAACGTATTGAAAACTGACTTTTAGTTTTTAGTTTTCAAAACCCTAATTTTTTATTAAAAATGAAAATATTTTTGAGAACTAAAACCCATAAGAACTCTTATATACATTAATCAGCTGTACTTGTATGTCTGTTAGTACTATCACAGACAGAATTATTTATCTGGATGTTGTACACTATTCACTGAGGCCAGGTCTACAATAGACCTGGAAAGTCAGTTTAAGGTTTGCAATTCCAGCTATATATTCTACATAGCTAGGGTCGGTTTACCTTAAGCATTCACACAACAGGAGGCTGATGGGAGCAAACACTTCCAGTGGCTTCCCTTACTCCTTGTTATTGCAATGAGCACCGATGCTGGCTGGAGCTGCCCTCAGTTCAGTGTTCAATTTTGGGTCTATGTTAAAACAAAATACAGGACTATGTAGCATTTTAAAGACTAACAAGATGGTTTATTAGATGATGAGCTTTCGTGGGCCAGACCCACTTCCTCAGATCGAATAGTGGAAGAAAATAGTCACAACTATATATACCAAAGGATACAATTTTAAAAAAATGAACACATATGAAAAGGACAAATCACATTTCAGAACGGCAGGGGGGAAGGAAGGTAAATGTCTGTGAGCTAATGGTATTAGAGGTGATAATTGGGGAAGCTATCTTTGTAATGGGTAAGGTAGTTGGGGTCTTTGTTCAGCCCCCCCGCGGAGAGTGTTGAATTTTAGCATGAATGCCAGTTCAAGTGCAGATTTGAAAGTCTTCTGGAGTAGGATGCATGTGATTAGGTCATTGAGACAGTGTCCTTTCTGGTTGAAATGGCAAGAAACTGTTTTTTCTTTGTGATCCTGTCTAATGTCTGTTTTGTGAGCATTGATTCTTTGGTGAAGTGTCTGAGACGTTTGTCCAATGTACATAGCAGACGGACACTTTCGGCACACAATAGCATAGATTACATTCTGGAGGCGCAGGAATATGTATTCTTGATCTTATAACTCACTTGGTTAGGCCCAATAATGGTGTCAGCAGAGTGAATATGTGGACAAAGCTGACAATGGGGTTTGCTGCAAGGGAAAGTACCAGGGTTGGTATTAGTGTGGTATGTCCTGTGGTTGTTGGTAAGAATCATCTTGAGGTTAGGTGGTTGTCTATAGGAGACTATGGGTCTGTCTCCCAGAGTTTCTTGGAGTTTAGTGTCCTGTTCCAGCATAGGCTGTAATTTATTGATAATGTGTTGGACAGGTTTAAGTTGGGAGCTGTAGGCATACAAGTGGTGTTCTATTGTTGGTTTTCTTGGGTCTGTCTTGTAGTAGATGGTTTCTAGGTATTCATTTGGCTCTTTCAATTTGCTTTTTTATTTCTCCGGGTGGGTAGTTGAGGTTGATAAATGCTTGGTAGAGATCCTGAAGTTTCTGGTCTCTGTCAGTGGGATTAGAGCAGATGCGGTTGTATCGAAGGGCTTGGCTATAGACGATGGATCGTATGGTGTGTGCTGGATGGGAGCTGGAAGCATGTAGGTAACTGTATGAGTCAGTGGGTTTTCTGTAGAGGGTGGTGTCTAATTTTCCATTGTTGATTTGTACTGTGGTGTCCAGGAAATGGATCTCTCGTGTGGAATGGTCCAGGCTGAGGTTAATGGTGGGGTCTAGGTTGTTGAAATCTCTGTGGAATGTCTCCAGTGTTTCTTGGCCATGCGTCCAGATCATAAAGATGTCATCGATGTAGCGTAAGTAGAGAAGGGGTAGAAGGGGACGGGAGTTGAGGAAACGTTGTTCTAGGTCAGCCATAAAGATATTAGCATACTGTGGGGCCATGCGTGTACCCATGGCTGTGCCGCTGATCTGGAGGTATAAGTTGTTCTCAAACTGGAAATAATTGTGGGTGAAAACAAAGTTACATAGGTCTGCTATCAGGTTGGCAGTGGTGTCCTCTGGGATAGTGTTTCTAATTGCTTGTAATCCGTCTTCATGTGGGATGTTGGTGTATAGTGCTTCTACATCCATGGTGGCAAGGATGGTGTTATTGGGGAGGTTATCGATGTTTTGTAGTTTCCTTAGGAAGTCAGTAGTGTCTCGGAGATAGCTGGGGGTGTTGGTTGCGTAGGGTTTGAGGAGAGAGTCTACATAGCTGGATAGACCAGTAGTGAGTGTGCCAATACTAGAGATGATGGGGCGTCCGGGGTGTCCAGGTTTATGGATCTTGGGAAGCAGATAGAAAAATCCTGGTCAGGGGTCAGGAGGTGTTTCTGTGTGGATTTGTTCCCGAGTAGCTGTAGGGAGGCTTTTAAGGAGACAGAGTAATTTCTTTTGGTATTCCGAGGTGGGATCAGAGGAGAGAGGTTTGTAAAATGTTGTCTTGGAGAGTTGTCTGGTTGCCTCCTGGTTATAGTCGGCCTTATTCATAATGACCACAGCACCACCTTTGTCAGCTGGTTTGGTTATAATGTCCAGGTTGTTTTTGAGACTCTGGATGGCATGTTGTTCAGTGTGGCTGAGATTGTGTGTCGCTTGTTGTTGTTTGCGAATAATGTCAGTCTGTGCGTTGTTGCGGAAGCTTTGTATATAGAAATCCAGATTGTAATTCCAACCGTCAGGGGGAGTCCATATAGAATTATTCTTCCTTTTGTGTTGATGGGGGGATCTGGTAGGTCAGATTGGTGTTCATTGGTGGTTTGGAAATATTCTCGGAGGCGGCGAAAAAAAGCTTCAAGGTCACACAAAATTGTATCCAGTTTGTGGGGGGCGTGGAGCAGAAAGAGAGACCCCTGGACAAGACAGACTCTTCTGCTGGATTGAGTTTGTAGCTGGAGAGGTTAACAATATTATCCGGTGGGTTGAGGTTGTTGCTGTTGTAGCCTGTGGTATGGAGCAGTTTGGAAAATTTATTGTCTTTTCTTTGTTGTAGGGAATAGAAGTGTGTATCATAGATTTCTTGTCTGGTGGAACAAAAGTCTTGCAAGGTATCAGTCGGTGTGGATGTTTGTCTTGAGATGAGACTCTCTAAGTTAGAAATAAAATGCAGGACAATGTAGCACTTTAAAGACTAACAAGATGGTTTATTAGATGATGAGCTTTCGTGGGCCAGACCCACTTCTTCAGATCAAATTGTGGAAGAAATAAAATCATGCCAATCTAGACGAAGCCTTTGTCAGTATCCGTCAGCATAACTAAAAAGGAGTCCTAGTAATAAGCTATAGTTCCTGCCCTTGTTCTGGAATGAATCCTTCCTCTGGAGGAAAGAAGCTGCCTGTGCCAGAAGTGATGAATCAAGCATAATATGAAGGATGGCTTAGCCTAATTTTTTTGAAGAATGTATCTGGAGAAAACGTCCTTATTTTTATTTTATTTTATTTTATTTTATTTTATTTTGGTAGGAGCTTTCTCGGGCTGCTCATGCTATTTCTTGCTCTGATTTATTTATTAATATTGCACAATTGTGGCCTTACTGAAAAGTTTGTTACACTCACTAACCACATTATAATTTTTAATGCTTAATTTATAATTCCCGTTTGTCTCCTAAATCTTTCTGGAAAAATAAATCTTTGAAAAATGGTTGAATACCCAATATTTAGACAAAACATCACTATTATGATAGCTAAATCAGCTCTAATGAAATAATCAGGATAAAATTTTAAATGCTTTTGCTATCAATAACTTGCTTCTGAGAATAATGTGTGGAAATAACTTAATATATTGAGCCAAATCTTGTTTAGCAAACCTTATATTATTCTGGCCCGTGTGCCTCTTCATGTGGCAGCTCATTTATCATATGTTATAGCCACAGAGATATTTTACAACTCTTAAAGCCCAAGAAATACCAAGTTTGCAAGGAAAAAAAAGAACATGATAAAGAGTATCTTGAAACCATTATTCCCCTTCTGGAATATCATTGCAATATATCACCACATATTTTTTGTGTTAGTGTCTTTAAAAAAAATACCAACACACAAAATGTTGATTGAAGATGCAAATCTACTCTATTTTCATAAAAGTTATTATAGCTCTCTATAATAGCTGCCACACCTCTTTAAAGAAATCACAGTATGGTTTTAAAATTTCCCTTTATAACAATATTAATTCCGTATTAAAAAACTTACAGGATTAAAACCACATTCAGGCTTCATGATTAAGCATTTAAGGAAAAGGAAGTGACAAGTAATATTCGAATCTACCTATTCAAGCTACCTAGCCAGTGTTCTGATAGTACATCACAATTATGGGGCATGGCTGCCCTGAGTATGTGCCCATAGGGTCCAGGTGGGATGGTACTTAGTGTGACTCACGGATGCCACTAGCACTCTATTTTTAACACACTTTTAACTTTATCGGAGCTAGTACTATCATATCTACTTGAGCTGGAAATTGTAACCCTTACCTCCAAGAGTAGCCTTAATAACATAAAAGGGTGCTGGCAAGTAACTTGAAATACTGTTGTTTATATTTGCGTAATTATGTATAAAGAATGACTGCCTAGGCTTGTCTGAAAGTCAGTCCCATGAACTGTCCTAATCAGCCCAACAGTGGGGGAGACTGGGACACACATGCCAAGGTCACCCAAGAAAAGTTTGCAGGGGTTCCTGGCTCAGTGGTCAGTTCCACGAACATCGGATCTGCCAACCAGAATGAAACGAGTGCATATCTCCAAATGTGACCGAATTCAGGTAGTTCAGCACAAAATAAAGAAATTAGAGTTGGTTGGAAAAGGCAGTTCTCTCCCATAAAACTTTTTGAATTTTGATAGAGAATTCATCCCAGTTTGCAAGAAAAGGTCAACATTTAATGAGAAGTATTTTTAAATGTCATTTCAGGAGAACTAAGATTTCTTCTTTTACCCCCTGTGAACTAGGGAGGCAGATGCTTAACAAACAAAATCTGCACCACACAAGATGCTATGTAGTTTGTGAAGCTCCAGATCCCAAACTGCTTGCTGGGTGGGTTTTCAAGAAGCTGGGCAGCCTCAGAAGGCCAGATTGGTTGCCAGGGAAGCCTGCTACCTTGTTTGCTGCTCATTAAAGCATTTCAGCTTAATTGAATCCACATTTTCTGATAGCACACAGTTAGATTAGGAAAAATTGGCCCCATTGTGCAAGAAACTTTCAAACCAGAGCTATCTAGCTTGACACTCTTTATCACATGAACCCTAAAATTTCATTGTTACTCACTGAGCTTATTAACTTGTGTTTGACAGAAATGTGTCTGCCTTATTTCTAATTTGAATTTCTGTCTTTAACATTGCGTCTTATTAAATCTTTCTCTGCTAAATTAAAGAGCCCTTTATATCTGATTTTTTTCTATGACGATACTTATACATGGTAATTAAGAATCGTCCCATTATGCAGTATCATCAGGGCTTGAACCTTCAGGATTAGAGCAAGAATTGCTACCACTTGCTGGACTTCAAGGGTATGTCTAGACTACATGGCTCTGTTGCCAGAGCCATGTAGATTAGTTTACTAGACATACCCAAATGAAGCGGCGATTTAAATAATCACCACTTCATTTAAATTAAAATGGCTGCCGTGCTGAGCCAATCAGCAGTTTGTTGGCTCAGCGCGCTAGTCTGGATGCTCCGCAGTCGACATCAAAGGCATTTGTTGTCCGCCCCATTATGCCTCGTGGGATAAGGTTTACCGGGGTGGTCGACAAATGCCTTTGATGTCAACCATGGAGCATCCAGACTAGCGTGCTGAGCCGACAAACAGCTGATCGGCTCAGTGCGGCAGCCATTTTAATTTAAATGAAGCGGCGATTATTTAAATCGCCGCTTCATTTGGGTATGTGTAGTAAACTAATCTACATGGCTCTGGTGACAGAGCCATGTAGTCTAGACATACCCCTAGTGTGAAATCCTGGTCTTACTGAAATCAATGACAATTTAGCTTTTAACTTCAATATGGCCAGAATTTTGCCTCCTCATGGCCCCTGTAGATTCTGTAATTAAGTGATCTTTATTATTTGACTAAGATTAGGAAATATAATTTCAAGTTGTGTTTTATTCTCTTGTGAAACAGCTGGGGAAAAACCGGTTGTTTTTATCTTTTAGGTTGACAATCTAACACTATGACATTCTGGACTGACAGCTGTCAAAACATATTTCATCCTGTACTTTCTTTAGCAATCATTATGAATTTATTTAATAAATTATACACAGCATTTTAAATAATTACTCTAGTGCCAGACAGTTATTTTAGCTCCAACCCGTAATGGCTAACTGAATACCAATAGGAAACTACCTTCACCAAACATGTGAAAAGGGCAGAGAGAATAATATTCATTAGTGCTGGTGTTGGCACTGTAGTATAAAATAGTACTAGACTGTAGTTGTCTAAAACTGGAGGCACAGAGGTTTAAAGTCCCTAGGGCCATCACACTGATTTCCACAAAGACACAGAGAAGGCCGTATATATGATTTAGGAACCTATAATGCCTCTACAGAATGTTGTTCTGAAGGTGTCATGTGAGAGTGCCACCAAATTTCTTACAGTGGATGCTACTCCCTGAACTTCACAGAAGGCTTTAGTATTGTCCCATAGCCTCATATGGCTACTCAGACAGGAGCCTGAAAGTCTATTAATTGCTCACTTCCTGTTGCTATGTTTAATTTGAGGAGATGAAAAACACGTGATTATTAGGGAGGAATGATGAATTTAAGCCCATAAATCAGCTTCTGAGTCTCAGGGTCTATCTACACTAGCCCCCTAGTTCGACCTAGAGTGGCTAATGTAGGCATTCGAACTTGCAAATGAAGCCCGGGATTTAAATATCCCAGGCTTCATTTGCATGTTCCCGGGCGGGCGCCATTTTTAAATCCCCTTAGTTCGAACTGACTGCTACATGCGGCAGTCAGAAGGTAATCCGAACTCAGTCCTTAGTTCGGCTTAACTATTACACCTCATTGCAGTGAATTAATTCATTGGAATGAATTAATGAAGTTACTCCACGAGGAGTAACAGTTAATTCAAACTAAGGATTTAGTGTAGCCATGTGGCAGTGAGTTCAGGCTAGTGAAATTTCAAAATGGCAACCGGATGGGAACATGCAAATAAAGCCTGGGATATTTAAATCCCGGGCTTCATTTGCAACTCCGGTCGCCTCATTTGCCTACCTAGCTTGAATTAACGAGCTAGTGTAGACATACCCTTGCAGAGTTAGGTACTTCTACTGGAAAAAAGATGTAGCAAGTGAACATCTTTCAGCCCATCATACTGAAAACTTAAAAACCTGTGAAATGTGGGTGGAGGATAGAGATGAGAGCACTTCCATGGGGGGAGGATTATATCCCAAATCTCCCACCCTTACAGATTTAGGTACTACAGTTACATTTGGCCATTTGCTTGTCTGTTAGCTTTCTAGTAATCAAACAGCTGACATCAATTATTGATTATTTGTATTATTTATTTGTATTCCAGAAGTTGCTTTAGATCTGAACCAAGACGGGAGTTTACAAACAGGTTGACTCTTTGTAGTCGGCCCTCCCAGAAGAGGAGGGGCCTGAGTCAGAACGGGAGGGATTGGGAGATTCAGCCCTGAGTACCACCAGAGAGTACTACATGGTGCTCTGAAAACAATTTAAAGGGTCAGGGGCTCTAGCCACTACCATGGCAACAGTAGCAGCACAGTATCCGGGAACTCTGGGCCCTTTCAAATTGCAAGATATTGGTGGTGGCCCCAGCTCATGGCATAGGGATTATGACTGGGGCAGCTGTACATCCCAGTAGTCCAGAAAAAAAAACTTGTGGACAGCTGGCATAATATAGAGCAGTTCTCAGGCAATGTAGGAAGCCAGGGAATTGGACTGGTGCCTCACAAGCCCAAACCTGGAGGAAAGATAAGGTATGAATTTTTAAAAACTTTGGTACTATTCAGTTCTGAAAGACCCAATTAGTATAGTGTGAGCTGCTGTATGCTTGGCTGATAGTTTTGTGTAAACCATGCTTTAAAGTAGTGCTGCCTGAAACAGGACTATATTAAAACTATTAGGGAATCTTCAATGTGCAACAGCAGGGTCTACCCAGACCAGCTAATGTATAATACATTAGTGTACTTTAGAATTTACACCTCTGTGCAGCATATGGTCCCATTCTGTAGACAAACCTTAAGAGTATTATATGAAAGGCCCAATAGAATTTTTTAATTTACACACACACACACACACAAAAAATGTTTTGAACTATTTGAAAGTCTCCAAAGCCACTGCAGCAACCCTTACAAGAAGTATAACTGGATCTCTCATCCAACCCCACCATGCCCCAAAATGCACACAGGACTTGTTGTAAAGTCACATTCTAAGGACTGCTACACAAAGTCAACATATAGTTCTCCATTTATTTATCTTGAACTGATAAAATGCTACATCAACACTTCTAGCTTTTAAAATGATGGCTCTGAGAGTTCTAACTGTTTGAAATCTGATGCTTAGTTCACTAAAACACCCCTCTAATTAACTGCAAAAGTATTGGTACATGTGACTTTTTGATTAATGCTTCCTACCCCTTCTGGGTTATATTAGAACTTGCTAAATACTGCTGAAACAATGTTTGCAAACTTTTGTCCATATATCAAACAATTGGTGATGACAGCACCTTTCTCACTTCAATTCACGTATTTGTGCAAATGTTCAAACGAATGTTTGGGGAATGGTAGTTTATTGGCATGCAAACAATCATAAACAAGGCTTAATTACTGGTCATTTGTCATTCATCACCCATGTTCTATGAGAAAAGTTTCAATTATTAAGTCAAGGAACAGAAACAATACCAGGTGACTTAAATCATCAGACACCATGTAAATGATCAGTAAATACAGGGGAAAAAAATTAGCCATTTCACACACACTGCATACTTTTTTTTGATTCAACATCTGGCATATTTAAACAACAATATATTCAAATCCATGAAGTTAGCGGATCTGATCCTAAAGTTTGGATAACTTGTCTAAAATGAATAACGCGCACAGTTCTAGTTTTATATAGTGATTGCTGTGATCTCATTTCAGCAATAATAGGATTTCTTATGCTACCATTTAGCATATTCTCTCTGTGTGTATAAATATGAGTATGTGCACATTTTCTGCCTAAGAGAACACAATTTTTTAACAAAGTTAAATCACAATTTCAGAAATTGTTGCATGCATCTGAAGAGGCAAATCATAACAACTGGTTTTGCAAAATTATTTTAAGTTCTCTTAAGTAGAAACTTACTGATTAGAGATCTGTCAGACACCCAGCAAATGTAGCAATGAAAAACGTTAATTAATTGAACTGTCAGGAAGACCAGATTCTATTTTTTATTACATTACCAAAAGGCAAATGCCAGTCAGCGAGATGACATTATAACTAGAGTTATTTATGGATTTAAGCCAGGTATGCTCAGAAAAAGGTCTTTGCAAACTGAAGCTCGCTGCTACTAGACCACAAGCGGTGGTGGCAAAAATAGGGGGTCACACTTCATTTAGGCTATGTTGATCAATCTTATGTCTGAAAAGTGGGATATCTGAACTAATAAAGGGGATGTACAGTGCCCTCTTTGGTTCCTTTCAAGGGAACTCCTATCGATTCCCTGCACAAATGGAAGTTGCTTTTCAGTAGGTAAACATCAGACAGATAACTATCCAGAAAGGAGAATGTGAGTTTGCTAATATGAAAATGTGTAATTTTCATCAGTCACGTTGAATTTGACCCAATGTGTTTAATATATATCTACCATAGCAATGCTTTTCTTCTCTGTATATAGTTGATGGAGCAGCAAATGTTTTTGCAGTAACTTTACTGGGCTATTGAATAACAGACATCAAAAGAATTATTAACAAAATGTGTTCAATAAATTAAAAGGAAATCTTTGCAATGTGGGGGTTTTAAAGAATAGTTTACAAGGAGATGGAACATTTTTACAGGGTTATTCAGAAGAGTTTTACACTAACTTTTTCTTAATGGCATGCAAACTTACAAAAACCACTCATGTTCTGCAACATTCAGTTTGAAGCATATTAACTCAGAGTCAATACTTATGGGTGCAAAGTTCTCTTTTGCTGTAATGACTTAAACCCTGAATTATTTAATCTTAGTACCCAGGAACATGAGGTGGCATGTGAGTCCCTCAAAAACTGAGAAAAGTGCAGCCAAAATAATTCAGTTAATTAGTTCTCATAAATTTATGAACAAAAAAAGTAGGTCAGTTTGCAAACATAGTCTTCATTGTTTCAAGCAGCTTGGGGTGTTTTTACTCAGGTAGTATAGTCAGAGACCAGCTGTAAGTGCAAATACAGGTATGTCTATTTATAGCATCTGACTGTCAGTCAATGAGACTGGAGTGCTTTAGGAAAATGGGAAGATCCAATTTCAAGACCATCTGGTGTTTTGCTTCTTAGCTGTAAATTTTAAGATTTCCATTCAGCACATCTACATGTGGTTAAGCCAATGAAAGAAAGCACCAGCCATAATCCATTTATTCCCCCCCTCCTCAAATTGCTAAAAACGTCTGCTGCTGCCAGATGCTGTAATGATAGAGGGTGACTACTTTGCTCTATGCTCTTGATAAAGTTACTCTTTGCAAGTTGTATTGGTGGTGTCTTGCTGACATCCTCTTATTTTGTATCTGAATCTTGTACAGGAAACTAAAGCCAAGTGTGCTAAGAGATGTCCATAATAACATAATGTCCATAATAACTTTAGGTCCTGATCCTAGAAAGACTTACATGCACTTGCTTTCCACAGTATGAACAGCTCCTCTGGAATCAGTGGGAATACTCACACTGTGTAAAATAAAATAGTCATGTGTTCTTCAAGTGGAGTCTCTGTGAGTGCACGACTTCAAGCTGGTGGCTTGTCCCAGAGCAGCTGATCACAGATTTAATGTAGCAGTGTTCATGTGGGTCACACATGTGCAGTAGGAGTTTTATGGTGTTAACGGTGTAGCATGTCCATGACCCGAACTCCCCAGTTCTTTCTCAACCTCCTTTGGCTGTAGATGTAGTTGAAGAGCAGTGTTTCAGTACTCCTAAAACAGTTAAAAAGTAGTTATATTCCAATAAATATTTTAGTTGGCTTAGAAATTAATCTAGCTGTAATTTATCCCTAAATGTATTCTCACAGCCCAGTAAGCAGTAGAAATGTTGATAATTCTGCTAGATCATATTGACCTCCTGTGGTCTGGAAAATTCTCTGATTCAGAACCAGTCAGATCTGTATTATTTACTGGCAAATTAAAACTGCCCACAGTCATTTAAATAGGAGTTGTGATTTCTTCCCATTTTTTTTCAATGCGCTAGAAAAAAACCCCTTACCCATACTTGAAAACAAAGTATTACAGCATTAAGGATTTTTTTGTACACATCTCTTCTCTAAAGACACATGTAAATTATTCAACTAACTCCATAAAAAGGGTATGCAGCATTCATTATATTGTGTCCAGGTGTGACTATTGAGATCACTGTGATTATTAACTTGGCAAATACACCTGTTGTCTTTGCTGTGACCTAGTCTTCCATCCACCATGATTCCCATCAGATATTAGTTTTGTGTGTCCATTTGCTGTGTTCTTTCTAAATCCAAATTGACTTCTCTAGAACATGGGATCTCTTTGCTCTTTTAATTTATACAGTGCCTGTTTCAAAAGAGATGTAGGTGCTGCTGATTCAAGAAATAGTTAATAGTAAAAAGGCTATATTCAGGACTCCATAAAGGCTGACTACTTAATCTGCACTCCATAAAGGCTGACTACTTAATCTGTAGTTCATTGCTGGCTCTCAGTTTCTGAACCAATTTGTGCTGAATGCTTCAAAAGGTTTCAGAGTTAGGGCTGAAGATGTATATTGGAAAAATTACTTTATGTGCTGAGTGGCTAATGGAAAAAATAGAGACTTTATATGTCAAAATTCAACACCCGTACCTTCTCCTCCACAAAATATGGAGAATTGTCTACGGATATGTCTACACTACAAAGTTAATTTGAAATAACAGCCGTTATTTTGAATTAACTTTAATAGAGTCTACACAGGCAAACTGCTATTTTGAAATAAATTTGAAATAGTGGAGCACTTATTTCAAATTTGGTAAACCTCATTCTACGAGGAATAACACCAAATTCAAAATAGCTAATAAGAAATAAGTGCTGCGTAGACACTTATTTCGAATTAGGGGGCTTCCAGCCCTTCCCAGGGATCCCTGGTGGCCACTCCGGGCACAACCAGGAAAACTCGTCTGCTCTCCCCTAGGCCTGGAGCCCTTAAAGGGGCAGAATCTGGCCACAGTGCCTGTGCCAGTTGCAAGCCTCCCAGCACACAGCCAGCAGACCATGCACCTGGCACAGCATGAGCCAGCAACCTGCTGCCACCCACTCCCCAGGACCAGGCTGGCAGCTCCCAGGGGCCTGCAAAAGGTGGGCGCCTGCCTGGTCTAGTGCGGAGTTTGTGGACCTCATTGTGGTTTGGGGGGAGGCTTCCAATGCCAACGATCTCCGCACTAGGCACAGGAATGAGGCCGTCTACAGCTGCATGGCTGCCAGCCTGGCCATCAGAGGCCACATGTGCAGCCAGGAGCAGGTGTGGAGCAAGATCAAAGTGCTGCGGCAGGCCTATGCCAGGGCCTCCCAACCAGGGGCTGACCCAGAGGCCTGCCTGCAGTACAAGGCCCTGGACCGCATCCTGGGGGGGGTCAGAATGTCTGTGCCCTCCTGGTGGTCATTGACCCTGGGGCAGAGGGCCCTGCCCATGACAAAGGGGAAGAGGAGGAAGTTGGCAGCCAGGAGCCACAGGAGCCTGCGGGGAGCATGCCCTGCACCCAGGACCCCCGAGCCATACCAGAGAGCCCATCAGCAGCCTCATCCGAGGCCGGGAGGGGACCTCCACATGTGAGTGCCATCACGGTCCCCTTATGCGGGGCCAGGGGATGAGGGGGAGCCCAGGGACCGTGCGCGTGGGCCTTGCTGACCACAGAGCAGGTGGCAACATGTGCATCTGCTGTGCCAGCTGGGACATGTGGCCCCAGCTTGGTGCCATGCAGGGGCCCTGGCCTGTTCCCCACATGCGTCTACGCATGAAGGCACATGACAGGCTCTTGACCCCAGGGAGAGACACTGCACACTGCCCTCCCTCCAGATGCCCCCTCTACACAGAGGCAGGGCACATTTTCCCCCCCACACACACCACACTATAGGCAACACAGGGGCTAGGGTACAGTCCTGGGCCAGCTCACACTACTGGGAATAGCAGGATGTGATAGTGAGGAGACCTGTCATCTTCACCTTGCAGAGGGGGGCTGGATTTCATCCACTGCGTCCCCAGGGAGAACTGACCACTTCCCTTGTTTCACCACAGCCACAGCACCTGCGAGTGCATGGCGCACCACCTGGCCTGGAACATCCACCTGCACCCGGGCCAGCAGGTGCACCTGCAACCAGGAGGAGTACCAGAGGCAGCAGCTGCAGTTACAGGGAAGGCAGGTCCACAGTCAAGAGCAGTGGGTGCAAGAAGACCTGCAGCTGTGGTGGGAGAGCTTGCGGGAGCTGCGGGAGCAGGGCCGTGCCCTCTGCGAGCACCTGCAGGACCTGGTGGACCGATTGCTGCCTCCTGCTGCTCCAGCCCCTGTGGCCGCCCCAGCTATTTCTCCTCCTCCCATCCCTGTTTCCCCTTCCACTTCTTCCGCTCCCCCATCCCTCCTGTCGCACCCTCCATACCCATTCCCCTCCGGTTATGCTGAGGCCCCTGCACCCGCAGTGCTGCGAGAAGAGAGGCCTGGCAAGACCCCCAACCCTGAGATTCCCCTCCCCCTTCCTCCCCTTGCCTCCCCCTTCCAGCTCTCTCCTCCCAGGTTTCCCCCCTCCCCTCTCCCACCCTCATTCCGCCCTTCCCCCCACACCAGTTATGTTAAATAGAGATTTTTGTGGCAACACAGGTGTTTTTATTGTACATCAGGAAGGGGCATTAGGGAGGGGAAAGAGGAAGGAGGTAGGGGTGGAATGTAAGGCACAAGGCCCCAATGGGACACGCCAGGGGGACTTCAGTCCTCGTCCGCCTGGAAGCTCTCCCGCAGAGCTTTTCAGTTGCGGGCAGCCCCCCGAAGGGCCTCTTGGGTGGCAGCCGTGCGGGGCTGTGCATACTGGCCAGCCAGGTGGTCAGCCTCTGTCATCCAGGCTGGCAAGCCTTCCCCTTCCTCTCACATAAATTGTGGAGCACAAAACACGCTGCCACCATGTGCAGAATATTGTGCTGGGAGAGGTCGAGGCGGGTGAGGAGGCATCTAAATCAGGCTTTCAGTCGGCCGAAGGCCCCCTCGACCACAATGTGGGCCCTGCTGAGCCTGGCATTGAAGGCCTGCCGGGAGGGGTTGAGGTGTCCCGTGTAGGGCCTCATCAGCCAGGGCTGTAGGGGATAGGTTGTATCCCCCAGCAGGCACACTGGCATGTCCACATCCCTGACCCTGATGTGGTGGTCAGAGAAGAAAGTCCCGGCGTGCAGCCTCTGGCACATGGAGGAGCTGCGGTACACCCACGTGTCGTGTGCCTTGCTGGACCAGCCAACATTGATGTCTGTGAACTGGCCTCAGTGGTCAGACACGACTTGCAGGATCATGGAGAAGTACCTCTTCCTGTTGATGTAGAGGAAGGCCTGGTGGTCTGGGGCATGGATGGGGATGTGCGTCCCGTTGATTGCCCCCCGGCAGTTGGAGAAGCCCAGGGTGCCGAACCCCTGGCTGACCAGGTCAGTGAGGCGGATGACTCTGTGGAGCAGCACCCTGTTGAGAGACACACAAAACCGAGAGTCACTGGGGTGCCTGGGTGGCTGGGAGTGTTCATTCCCCGCCACTGCCCCATGCTCCACTCCCAGGAGCAACCCCCGCTGCAATCCTGGTCACCGCGGGCGGTCTGTAGCACGGCTGGGACAGACCAAACCCTCCCGGGGAGGGCACTTACACCATCTCCCCCCCCCATTTTCCCTGGGGGAGGCCATGTCCTCCTTGCAGCCCCCCCCCCTCGGCCCAGTGGCCGGTGACTGCTGTACCTGCATGAGCACCACTTCTATGGTGGAATCTCCCCACGCCGAACTAGTTGCCGATGGATCAGTAGCTATCTGGTGTGAAGAGCTACCAGAGGGAGATGACCACCTGCTTGTGAAGGGGAATGGCGGGCCTTATGCGTAGGTCCCATTGCTGCAGAGCAGGGGCGAGCCACTTGCAGAACTCGAGGAAGGTGTCCTTCTTCATTCTGAAGTTCTGGGTCCACTGTTGGTCTCCCCAGGGCTCCAGGACGATGTGGTCCCACCAGTCGCTGCTGGTGTCCAGATGCCAGATGTGGTGGGGCACACTGGTGTCCGGGTGCTGCTCCTCCATGGACCCGAGGGGGAGGGCCAGGGGGCTGGCCTGCAGCAGAAGGTGCCAGGCAGCCTCCAGCAATTGCTGTCAGGCTTGCAGCAAGACATTCAACATGAGCACCAGAGTGCCGGGGGTGGCTCTGGCTCAGAGTGCTGTGGTGTCCCAAATGAGAGTGACCAAAGCAGGCAGAGAGGAAAACGCTTTGCTGTCCCTTAGTGAGGTATGCAAGCAAGTGGGAAAGCTGAGAACCGGCTGTCCAGGGGGGTCCCTTTAAGCACGAGCCTCAGACAGCAGCCACACAAAGCAACTACTGACCTGATGCCCTGCTGGGACCGGTTTCAGCTGCCCTTAAATGTGATCCAGCGTCCAGTCAGTGTGGACACGCTATTTCGAAATAGCAAAATGCTATTTTGAATTAGATTTTTGTGTCTAGATGCATTATTTCGATTTAGCTTAATTTGAATTAACTATTTCGAATTAAGTTAATTCGAAATAGCAATGTAGGGTAGAAATACCCTAATATAATTTGAGCAGTTCTATCTAGGCTTGCTCCTCTTTGCTTAGTATGGCAGGAGCATTTTATTTGAAATGGTGATTTTATGGGTCAGAAAAAGTTAGTCATGTACATCTAATTGTTGCCCTTGAAGCTACTTAAACATATGCAGAGTTTTACTGTCTAATGGTGTCCTCTTTTAGTGCTTTTCTGGGTGCCTTTCTATTGACTTTCATATAGGGAGAAGTGTGGTTATAAAGCAGGATTTTTTCAGTGCTCTATGGCCTCAGTGCTATTAAAAGAGTGAAAACATTTCATTAGATGGTATCCAAGAGTATCACCTCTGACCTCTTTCTTTTCTGGGATTGTACCTCACAGATAGCAAAAGGTACCAGAAAGGTTGAAGTTTCCAGTTGCTCACACGACACTCTGGCTGTGTCTAGACTGGCCACTTTTTCTGGAAAAGCAGCTGCTTTTCCGGAAAAACTTGCCAGCTGTCTACACTGGCAGCTTGGTTTTCCGCAAAAGCACTGATGATCTACTGTGTGAAATCAGCTGCTTTTCCGGAAAAGCTTTGCCGCTCCCGTTCGGGCAAAAGTCCTTTTTGCAAAAAACTGTTGTGCAAAAGGGCCAGTGTAGACAGCTAGCTAACGCTTTTGCGCAAAAGCAGGCTAAACAGAAAAAATCGGTTTGGACGCCAGGAGACCCCGTAGGAGCCCCGGACTTCCTGGTAACCCGAGCTCTTAAAGAACATGTAGGCTGCTGAGCGCATGTGGCAGGACCGTGCCACAGAGCTCTTTGGCCTGAGGTCTGCCGCAGCGCCCCTGTCCTGCCCAGCAGCCATCTGACCCAGCCATGGCAGCTCTGGGCGGTGAGCCACCTGCACCCCCAGCGCAGGAGGCCCCCAGGGGCTGGAAACATGGGCTCCCTCGTGGTCCTCCAGGGAGCTGGAGACCCTCCTTGACCTCTGGCAGGAGGAGGATGGCCTCCATGACACAAGGTCCTGGCGCTGCAACGCCGGCATCTACGGCCGCATGGCCCAGGCGCTAGCCCAGCACGGACATCCTGCCCGGAACCTAGACCAGGTCCGGGCGAAGGTAAAGGAGATGCACCTGGACTATGTGCAGGCCAGCAAGGGCAGGGGAGCAGGACCAGACACCTGCCCCCACTACGACTGGCTGCACGCCATCCTTGGCCAGCCAGCCCTGCAAGCCCCAGATGTCCCCGTGGACACGAGCGCTCCCCCCGTCACCCGGACCACTGTGGTGGGGGAAAGAGAAAGCAGCGCTTCAGAGGAGGAGACCAGCATCATGACCCAGCAGGCCCCCACCAGCAGCCCCTCCAAGGCTGGGGAAGGATCTGCTGGTGAGTCTTGCACTTTGCACTCACAAAGGCGGATGGCGAGGGGAGGAGCCAGGCACCCAGAGGGGGGAGGGGGAGAGCATGTCACTCAGGCCACGTGAGCTGCATGCTGTGTAGCATTAGGCAGCAAGCAGCACATGCAACCACGTGCAGCCTGGTGACCGAGCGGCACGTGGCCGCGGCAGGCAGCTGCAGGGCACGCCTGGGACCGTGCTGCTCACACACATTTTGGCGGGACCAGGGGGAAGGGTGGATGCCGGCTGGAACCAGCCAGGGCCCCAGGGACTCAGCCCAGAGCCCACACCTCCGCCAAGGGTGCAGTACGGAGAACGGCACACTGTCCCATGCCTGGCTGTGAGGCACAGCCAGTTGCTCCTGGGTAAACTGCAGCATGACAGCTGTGTGACCGTGGCTCCCACTGAGACCCTCGCCTTGGCTGGCTCCTCGAGGTAAGTCCCCACTGTGGCCACACATGTCCCTGGGCTACCATTTTTTGTGAGGGATAGTGGGAGGGAGAAGGGGGGGAAGCGCTTGGGCCGCCCTTAGGGCCACCTGCGTTTTGCTGCAAGGATGGGACACCCCCTCCCAGTCACTCTTCGGTTCCGTCCAGGAGATATCCCACGTGATGGGGATCTGAGAGCCCAGACCACCTCTGCCAGAGGTGCTCCCAGGCACTGTGTGGGGATGCATATCGCTCCCTGTCAAACACCAGTGATTAGCCCAAAGCCTTCACCGGCAAGGAGTTCCACAGGTGAACGCAACACAAGCGCCCTCACACCCTCCACAGGGCCAGGACACAGACCGGTGGTTACAATACATGGAGGAGGACCCTACTCCAGGAGCGGTCCTCCTTGCAAACATACAACACGGGGCAAGGAGGGAAACTGAGTGGGCCCAAGCCACACTACTGTGGGGTCACCTGGGCTCAGGGGTGGAGGGAATGAGGTGTGGGGACAGTGGCCGGCCTGCCTGCATGACCCATCCTTTCTTCTCTTCCCTACAGCGGACCGAGCTCAAGCCGGGGACCCTCTAGTCCGGCAGCAGCGGCACCCCCAGCTGCCCAACCATGCAGGCACAGGCTCCGCCACCGCGACCAGCTCCTTCGCTGGCACGTCCAGGCGGTCGAGAGAATAGAGGGCTCCATTCGCAAGTGCGTGCAGGGGGGCCTGCAATGGTGCCAGGAGGCCTGGGCCGCCTTCCAGGCCCAGTGCACATGCATGGCCGACCCCACGGCCACCCTCACAGCGCATATAGCACATGCCGTCCACTATGGCATGGCCTTACCCAATGCCCCTCCCCTAGCACTGCCCATGCCCCCTCCTGCCCCTGCAATGCCCCCTGCTCCAATGCCCCCTCCTATCCCTGCAATACCCCCTCCTCCTGCCCATCTCCCCATGCAGCCTGCCCCGATGCGGCCTGTCCCGCATGTGCAGGTCCGCCCCTGCAGGAGCGCTTGCAGGGGGCACCCCTCCCACGAGTAGCTCCTCCCCCTCCCTGTCCCTGTCCCAGTTGAAGGTCTCCTCCCTGTCCCTGTTCCAGTTGAAGGTCTCCTCCCCCGCCCTGTTCCAGTTGAAGGTCTCCTCCCCCTCTGCCTACCGCTCCCCCTTGTAAATAAAAATAGACAATTTTTCAGTTGATTGTGTTGGTCATTGTGTTACTCGAGGTAACCGTAATAAATGATTTGAGATGCCAATTAGCCACCTAAATTTAAGAGATTACGAAATGCGGACACCAAATTCTGTATCTATCACCGGTCATCCCTTTAAGTGGTCATTGGTTTGTGGCGCATAAATAAATACTGACAACTTTTAAGTAAAATTTAAACCACAACTATATTAACATAGATAACAAACAAGCAAGAAAGGTTAAAAGACGCACACAAAAGAAATATGTACATAGCCTAGACGCAGGGGACGATTTTAGTGTTGCTGGCAACCTCAATCCTTTCGTCCTTCTGGGCTTCGGGAGAGGAACAGCCAGGAGATCCCTCGACGGAAGACGACGGCGAAGCTGGCAACCTCAATTTTCCGGGCCTCGGGAGAGGAACAGCCAGGAGATCCCTCGAAGACTATTGGAATTGGGTACGGTGACTCGAGGCTTCCGCATGAACCACGAATCCTCTTCCTGTTCTTCGGGACAGCTTGGACAGGTGATGGTGGCCTAAACCCTAGCCTAAACTAAAAAGAAAAACCCTAACTACGTCCGACGCACCCGACGAACATTCACGATGACGGCCGATGTGCTTGGAACCAACGCTTTACAATTGGTGGGAGGTAAGGGGAGGAGGGAAAAGGGAAGGGGATGGGAAGGAGTCGTTTGGGGAGACCCAGGCGACCCTACTATGGGGCTTGTGCGAACATGTCCGTCAGGGCCTCTCTGATGTGCACCCCATCCTGGTGCGCCTGGCGGATGGCAGCTGTGTGGGGCTGTTTGAACGTCTGTGCCTTGGCTGCCATCCATGCAGGGAGGAAGGCCTCCCCACTCTGCTCCCCAATGTTGTGGAGCACGCAGCACGCAGCCACTACCTCCATTGCATTCCGCTCACCCATCTCGAGATGGGTGAGCAAACAACGGAAGCGGGCTTTCAAGCTTCCGAAGGCGAGCTCCACCTGATTTCGGGCCCAGTTGAGGTCATTGAACCGGGTCCGGTTATGGTCCGGCCGCCCCGTGTAGGGCCGCATTAGCCAGGGCAGCAGGGGGTAGGCCACATTCCCGATGATGCAGAAGGGCATAGGCACATCCCCGACAGTCAAGTCCCGCCGGGGAAAGTAGGTGCCCACCTCCAGCCTGAGAAAGAGTCTGGAGTTGCGGAGGCTGCGGGCGTCGTGTGCCCTGCCATACCAGCCCCCATAGATGTCCAGGAAGTGGCCCCGGTGGTCCACGAGGGCCTGGAGAACAATCGAGCAGTACCCCTTCCTGTTCATGAAATGGGCTGCTCGATGCTCCGGGGCCCGGACGGGGATGTGGGTGGCGTCCAGGGCTCCCCCGCAGTTGGGGAACCCGAGGGCAGCGAAGCCGGCCATGGTAGCATCCACGTCACGCAGGCGGATGACTCTTGGGAGCAGGACGTCATTGATGGTGTGGACGACCTGCAGAAGGGTGCAGAGAAACACAAGGGAACACATCACATAAGGCAGG
The DNA here is from genome assembly GCF_052426305.1 of Pelodiscus sinensis. Taxonomy (NCBI): domain Eukaryota; kingdom Metazoa; phylum Chordata; order Testudines; family Trionychidae; genus Pelodiscus; species Pelodiscus sinensis. Next base: position 14,390,156 of record NC_143057.1, read on the forward strand.
GGTGAGTGTGCGCTGCCTTGGCCCCCCGCCCCGTGATTCCCTCTGTCCACACACACACACACACACACACACACACACACACACACACACACACACACCAGGGCTCCCCCACCAGCAGGCCTGTGCAAGGGAGGGACGGCCCAAACCCCTAGGTGACCCAGCCTGGAGTCTTGGCTGCCCCTGGGCATGGAGTGCAGCACCCTCCCCTCACCCCACTCCCCCTGGGACTTACCTCCATCACGACGACACCAACGGTTGATCTTCCCACCCTGAATTTCTGTGCCACCAAGCGGTAGCTGTCCGGGGTGGCCAGCTTCAACAGCGCGATGGCGACCCTCTTGTCGACGGGGATGGGTGCACGCAGCCGGGTGGTGGCTCACTGTAGCATGGGGGTGAGCCAGGCACACAGCTCCAGGAACGTCCGCTTTTGCATGCGGAAATTCTGGAACCATTGCTGGTTGTCCCATTGCCTGAGGACCAGCCAGTCCCACCAGTCCATACTGGTGTCCAATCTCTAGACTGGCCTCACAATAGTGGGGTGCTGATGCCACAGGGATGCCATAGCCTTCCTGGTGAGGGAGTCAAAGGCGATCTCTGCCTCCTGATCCTGAAAGATGAGGGCACCGGCCTGGAGCACCAGCTGCAGGCACTTGAAAATGGCTGACAGGGGCCAGAGCAGGCACATGGCCACCCATGGCTCCATGTCAGACAGAGCAGGGCACAAGAAACCCAAATCAGGAAAAAGCAGTAGGGGGCAAAAGGGTGATGTCCCCAAAAGTCAGAGGGCAACCACCAAACCTGCTATGGCTGTCAGTCCCTGCCAGAGGTCCTAACGCATGGAGCAGGAGACAAATAGCTGTCCGGCGAGACCCCTTTAAGCACGTGTCTGAACGGAGCTCCAGTCCCACCCCCGGAAAGGTCTGGTGGCCTTTTGCCTTCTTCAAAATGGTTCCGGGCTTCCGCTTTTGCGCAAAAGTGCGCCGCCAATCTTAGATACGCTTTTCCGCAAAAGTGCATCGTTATAACGATAACTCCGGGACCAATCTAGAAGCACTTTTCTGGAAATACTTTTAACAGAAAACCTTTTCCATTAAAAGTATTTCCGGAAAATCATGCCAGTGTAGACGTAGCCTCTGTGTTGCAGGTGACTGCAAATTTAAAATTTTCCCAGTAAAAAAGGACAAGACCTAACTACAGAGAACACCTATTGTCTTTAAATTTAACCAGTTTTAGGGAGCTACCATGTAGAAGAGTTGGCTATTTTCTTGTTTTCCTTCTCCTAAAGGAAAAAGAGGAAGTCTGATGCTGGGAGTTAGTTCAGGCAATGAAAAGTCACACATTACCCAAATCTTAACTATATAAAAAAAGAGTGACCAGGCTTCAATGAGAATATGAAATCATTTTCCAACCCTCCATTCCAATGTTTGTCACTGAATATGCACTTAAAGAAACCTCTAGATAGGTCTGCCTGGTAGGAACACTCAGTTTTTCAACCATACAAAGTGATGTACAATTTTAGGATGCTTTCACCAGCTCAAGTCTTCAGTTTGCTCAACACAGGAATGGAGGTATTTGATGGGGATAGTGGGAAATGTATCTGTAAAATAATAATGGTAACTGAAATATGACTTAGTGATCACTTCAGATGAAAAACCCAAACTGCTATAATCAAGCCTATTAGAGGTTATCAGATCCAATCCTTGTGAGTTCAGTTTTGGCGATAGGAAGTGGAAGTCGATATAATTGTTTGGAACAGAGTGTAATAGGGATGAGATTTTTAAGGAGGTGTGATGAGGTAAGGCCAAGAGTGCAATTTCTCATGTAGGTAGTATATTTAGTCAAACCTTGACCTATTAAAATTAATTCTCCACTTCCTTTCTCAAAAAAAAAAAAAAAAATAGAAACAATAACTGCTAGTAAAAACCTCAAAATAAAAAGAGTTACCAAGGAAAAATATATTTGCTCCATCACTCTGAGCAGGTTTTGCTGGCAAGACCAGTGTACTCCTACTGCTTCCTATATTCTAGCCTACTCTCCATCCATTTTTAATTTACAAGTTGTAAGGCCTTGTGTTGAGAAATGTGAGTGTTTGTTACTATGATGTACAAACCTGTATTCACACTCTACACTCTAATGTAGTAATCATTGTTCAAGGCATATCTGGTGAGCAATATTCACTATAATTTTTTCTGTCCATGTACAGAATACATTTTGTTATGTGCACGGAGGCATATACAGACGTGACTCATCAATAAAACACAAGCTCCTAGCTCTGGATACTCTGTTAATCAGCTGAGCACCAATTGAATCTTTTCTGGCTGTCTGCCCAAGTGTAGAACTTACTACTTGTGAGGTAGCATTTGAAAACTCTAGACTCATATTTAGTTTGTGATCAACCAAGACCTCTAGAGCCATTTCTGCAGTACTCTTTCCTAGACAGTCATTTTATGTGTGAAACTGATTGTTAATTCCTAAGTCGAGTACTTTGCATTTGTTTTTGTTGAATTTTACCTTATTTACCACAGAAAATTTGTCCGGATAATTTTTGAATTATTATCCTATTGCCTGAAAGTACTTGCAATCCCTCCCATCTAGGTATCTTCCATATACTCTACATCTCTATGCCACTATCTAAATAACTGATGCAGATATTGAGCAGAACCAGAGCCAGAACTTATCCCTGCAGAACCCCATTCTTTATGCCCTATTAGTAACTACTCTCTGGAAGGCTACGTCTACACTGGCCCCTTTTCCGGAAGGGGCATGTAAATTTCATGAGTCGTAGTAGGGAAATGCGCGGGGGATTTAAATATCTCCTGTGGCATTTAAATAAAAATGTCCGCCGCTTTTTTCCGGCTTTTAAAAAAGCCGGAAAAGAGCGTCTACAGTGGCCCCGATCCTCCGGAAAAAGCGCCCTTTTCCAGAGGCTCTTATTCCTACTTCAAAGTAGGAATACTTTTTTAAAAGCCGGAAAAAAGCGGCGGACATTTTTATTTAAATGCCGCGGGGGATATTTAAATCCCCCGCGCATTTCCCTACTACGACTCATGAAATTTACATGCCCCTTCCGGAAAAGGGGCCAGTGTAGACGTAGCCCAAATGTTTATCCACCCAGTTATGTCCTCACCTTATAGTAACTCCATCTGGATTTATTTTTCTAATTTATTGAGGTTATGAGTGACAGTGTCAAATGCTTTACTAAAATATAAGTATTTCACATCTACCACTTCTCTCTTATTGACAAGACTTGTTATCATATTGAAGACAGCTATCAGATTGGTTTGACATGATTTGTTCTTTAGAAATCCATGCTTACCGTTACCTATCACTTTATTATCTTCTAGATGTTTGGCAATGGACTCCTTTGTTAGTTGCTCCATTTTCTTTACTGGGACATGACTGAAGAATATTTCCCTTATAGTTCTGTGAAGAGATTCAACTAATTTTTAAAGACAAAGGGCAAGCTGATCACTCAGCCAAGTGTCAGAAAAGCTGAGGGATCATTACTTACCAAAAGACCATTCTTTGGCATGGAAAACAGGCAGAGACAAAGGTCTGCACCTTCCAGAACACTAGAACTGGAATCATAAAACACGTAGGCTACATCTAGACTGCATCCCTCTGTCAACAGAGGGATGCAAATCAAGCACATCAAAATTGCTAATGAAGCAGGGTTTTAAATATCCCACGCTTCATTAGCATAAACATGGCCACTGCTTTTTTTCAAAATGGAGGTTTTTTGGAGAAAAACCCTGACAATCTAGATGTGGATCTGTTGAAAATAAACCCTTTTTCGACAGATCCTGTATTCCTCAAAAAATGAGGTTTACAGGGTCTGTCAAAAAAGGGGTTATTTTTGACAGATCCGCACCTAGACTGCCGTTTTTTTCGAAAAAACTCCGTTTAGAAAAAAAGCAGTGGCCATGTTTATGGTAATGAAGCGTGGGATATTTAAATCCCTGCTTCATTAGCAATTTTGATGTGCCTAATCTACATCTCTCTGTCGACAGAGAGATGTAGTCTAGACACACCCATTGAACCTTACAAAGAAAGAACATGGAGTCTCCTTCCTTCAGCAGACTGCCTGTCTCCTGATACTTGGAAGAGTGAAAGAGTGCAGCTAGCTGGCTGCCATGATTTCTTGCATGCCAGAAATCTGGCTGTGAGTGGACCAGCTGGGAGCTACTATTAGCAAGGTATTGTGAGGCACCCAAGATTTCAGGGCAGGGGTAACATAGCCACTCACTGGTCTGGACTATATTCTAGTGCGTCACATCCATCACAACATATACATGTATAATTCAGATGTACTCTGACAATTAATGTTTATCTTGTTGAAATTAAGTAATGGTGTGTCAGATTAACAACTCCTGGATAGCTCTTAACTTTCCTAGTAGCCTAGATGTATCATGCATTTTATCCAGATTTTCTTGCAGGTACTGGGAAAGAGAGTGAATAGTTTTCAACAAGCTCTATTTTGCTATCCAAATGTGTATACCAGTGCTCTATGAAAAAAATGGTTTAGGAAGAATGCAGCTGCAGCTGTTACACCAGCTGTCAGCCCTGGAGGTGAGGGTTTCCAAGTAAGTAGTAATTGGAATTTTGTAAGTGTTAATCCCCTGTTTTGCTTTCAAAAGAAGAGCCAGTTGCAACATGCAATAATTTTTGTTGCTTTTTTAGGAAGTTCTGGTTTTCAGTTGCCGGTCTCCTGTATATAAGTTATAAGATCAAAGAAATCATTCATAGCCTTTTTGCCATCATACTTAGTCATCTCACAAGCACCATCATTCTAAAACAATCTTTTATAATTCTGCTAAAACATTGAGAATTAAGAACACTGGCTGTGTCTACATTGGCACCCTTTTCTGGAAAAGGGATGCTAATGAGACAAGTCAGAATTGCAAATGCAGCGGGGGATTTAAAATCAGGAATAAGGGATCTTCTGGAAAAGGCTTTATTTTCCGAAAGATCCCATCTAGACTGGCGCTTTTCTCCGGCAGGCATGTTCATGCAAATGCCGTAGGGGATATTTAAATCCCTCACGGCATTTGCAATTCCGACTTGTCTCATTAGCATCCCTTTTCCGGAAAAGGGTGCCAATGTAGACACAGCCAGCATCTTGTCTCTGAATATATGCTCATAAAGGGTATGTCTACATTTGATTTCTCCTTTGAGAGAGGAATGCAAAAAATGACATCTGAAATTACAAAAAATGAGGTTTAAGGGTTATTTTGAGGGAAAGGTTTTCTCTCGAAATAACCCCTCGGGGACTGAGTTTGATGTCCCAAAATAGCGCTCTTGCGGAAAAGCGGCAGTTAGAGATTATGCAAATGAAGCACTGGATATTTAAATCCCTGCTTCATTTGCAATTTTGCATGTCTATATTTGCATTCCTCCCTTGAAGGAGGAATCAAGTGTAGACATAACCAAATTGTTTACTGACTTGATTTCAATAGCTTTACACTGTTGTGCTCCTGCGAGGGGGATTCTTAGGCCCAAAATGTGTTCTAAAAGCCTTGTTTAAGTGTGTGACAGGATGGATATGCCCCTCACTGAAGGGGAGGGGGCTAAGTCTCTGTGGGCAGAGGAAGTCCTACTCTTCCTCCCAGACTGGGCATCCTCCAATTGCTGGAGCTGTATAAAAGCCAAGGGAGCAGCTCAGTCTGGCAGATTGCCCCAGAGCAGGAGCTCACGCTAGAGCTCCTGAGCAGCCACCGCAGCCACAGCAGCCGCTGCAACCACCGCAACTCCAGGAGCCACAGCCCAGGCAGCAGCTGCCACAGTCCCAGCAGCCCCAGGAACCACAGCCCAGGCAACAGCTGCTGCAGCCTCAGCGTTAGCCTGGACACCAGGGATGGTAGGAAGTGGTCCAGGGTGGAGGTTTGTCCCTCTGGGAGCTCAGTGCACTTTGATGGGAAATCCTGCTGAGCAGGCTGTGGAAGTGTCCACTGCCAACAGGGCCCTAGGTTGGGTTGGGACCCATAAGAGTGGGAAGGGCCTGGGTCCCCCTACCCTCCTGCCCCACAATGCTCGCTTCCCTGATAGCCAAGGGAGACTCACCAGAGGCATAGGCCTCCAGGCCTTTCAGAGAGAGACCACAGACCTCTGGACTAGGCCGGTGGGCTGTATGTCCCCTAAATCTGGGGCACTGAACTTTGGGACTAGGCCGGTGGGCCATATTTCCCCTGAGCAAGGGATATTAAATGGTGAGGTTGATATCACAGTGCGAGGGGTGTCTCACCCGAGGACCAAGGGGGGAGGGGGCACACTCTGTGACATGTGGTGGAGAATGTGGGCACATGTTGGACCCGCCACTAGGGCTTGGTATTGAGAAGGTGGGGAAGAGGAATATTTTTTTTCTTTCCCTTTTGCTAGTGTCTCTCCCTGTTAGGAGTGGTGTTGAGATGGATATGGAAAAATTCTGGCAGTGGATGGTGGAAAATCAGAAGCAGCAAGTGACACAGCAACTCCAACTACTGCTGACACAGCAACAGGAACAACATCAACAGCTGCTCCGTGAGTTGACAGCACAACATCAAGCGCAGCAAGAAACGCTGTTTCAGCAAGTCACTTCACTGCTGCAACAGAAAGGGTCTGCCACCCCAGGAGGAGGGCCTGATGACTCCAGGTGTGGACTCCTCATCCGTTTGACTAAGATGGGACCCAGAGGCGACCTGGAAACTTTCTTAGTCATGTTTGAAAGAATAGCAATCGCTGCTCGTTGGCCCCAGGAGCACTGGGCCACCATCATGGCACCTTATCTGACAGAACCAGCGCAAGCAGCCTACCATAATTTAGACACTCGAGATGCACTAGACTATCATGGGTAAAAGCCACGATTTTAGATAGTACCGACAGCAGCCCTGAGAGGTACCAACACAAACAGCAGAAGGAAAGTTACCCCATAGGGGCACGGCCCCAAGCTGTTGTGCAAAGGATCAGGGATCATGGCTGGAAGGGTCTGAATCCCAAGAAGTATGTGATGGAACCCTGGCGGGCAGTGTTGCAGATCTCGTGAAGGAAAGAGGATTCTTCCCAAAGGGAGCAAAGCCCCCCTAGGCCAGATTCCAGACTGGTAAGCCCTCGAGATGGTTGTTGGGAGTATGGTCAAGCCGGTCATTTTCTGAAAGAATGCCCCTATAAGGAGTGCGATTATGGCCAGGCTTGGGTTGCAGGACACCAGGCTAGGGGACCTCAGCCTGGGAAGTTGGGGATTCCCATCAGGGTGGAAGGCATGGAGACCGTGGCTCTTGGGGATTCAGGATGCAGCGAAACAGTTATAAGCGGGGGGGGGGGGGGGCCCATACCTGACCTCCAGCTCTCTGAGGACACTATCCACCTTCAGTGTATACATGACGACATCCATCCCTATGTGACAGCTCACATAAACTTGGAGGTCCGGAGCCGCAAGAAGCTACTATTGGTGAGGGTAGCGCCTCAGCTAGTGTATCCAGTGGTGCTGGGATGAGACTGGCCAATGTTTAAAGAGGTTGTCAGGGACTCCTAGTACTACCCGCCAAAAGGACGGCAACCCAGAAATGGGGAGGAGAAAGTGCTGGGATTTCCAGCAGAGACTGATCACAGGAGGGACCTTCCAAAGGCCCGAACCTGATGGGGGAGGTAGACCCCAATGAGGGCCCCACAGAGGGGGATCTACAGGCAGAGCTGGAGAGCGAAATAGACTTCCTGTAGGAACAAAGGGAAGATCAGACCCTAAGTCGGGCCTGGGAGCAGGCCCAAGCCCAAGAGGCTGAGGACTCAGATGGGGTAAGATGCCCAAAAGGGCTGTGATTTGAAATCCAGAAAGATAGGTTGTACTGGGTAGTAAGGGATCCCCAGATGCAGGAGAAGATGCACCAATTGCTGGTTTCTCGGAGGTTGTGATGAAGCCCCCTACGGTTGGCACATGCCACGCCCTGGGCAGGACATTCGGGTAGAGAAAAGATGTTACAGAGGGTGGCACACCGATTTTTTTTGGCCAGGCATACACCATGAGGTTCAGGAATACTGTGCCTCATGCCCTGAATGCCAGCGAGTGGGTCCCAAAGGGATAGCCAAGGCTCCCCTGATACCTCTGTCGGTCATAAGTGTGCCCTTTGAGAGAATCGGTATGGATCTCGTTGGACCCATCAGCTATGTCTAGACTATATGGCTCCAGAGGCATACCGGAGCGGTCGACAAAAGCTTCTAGACTGCTGTGCTAGACTGCTGTGCTGTGCCAGATCAGCTGATCATTGGCACAGCGCAGCAGCCATTTTTATTTTAATGACTGGGAGCAGCATCAGAGTAGTCCTGCAGTCTCTCCGGGAAGCAGCCCTCTCAGCAAACCCCACAAAGAGCCACTTCGGTGAGAAGGAGGTGACATACCTAGGATATATAGCTGGCGGGGGAAAGTTGTACCCAATGATTAGTAAAGTCCAAGCATTACCAGAGACACCAACCCCATGAACAAAGAGACAAGTGCGCCAGCTCTTAGGCTTGGCTGGATATTACCAGTCGTTTATTCCAGATTTCTCTACACTTGCGGTGCCACTCACGGACCTAACCAAGAACTCTCAGCCCCGCCAAGTAAAGTGGACACTGCAATGCGAGAGAGCCTTCTGGAATCTAAAAGGAAAGTTGACTCAGGAACCTGTTCTGGTACACCCCGACTTTGAGAAGAAGTTTATACTCCAGACAGATGCTTCAAGAGTGGGACTGGAAGCAGTCCTATCACAAGAGTTAGATGGGGAAGAACACCCAATGCTTTTGCTAAGCCGGAAACTGTTCCCTGGAGAGACAAAATACTCAACCATTGAAAAAGAGGCATTGGTGGTAAAATGGGCTATTGACACCCTAAAATATTATCTAAGATAAATTCATGGAGGTTAGGTCCCTAAAAGGATATTAGCCAGTGGATAAGGAATGGTGCTCCTGGCCTCTGTTTGTCAAAGGCAGGATGGCAGGAAAAAAATTGCTTGATCATTGTCTTCGGTCCACCCCTTCTGAGGTACCTGGTACTGGCCACTGTTAGCAGACAGGATACTGGGCTAGCTGGACCTTTGGTCTGACTCAGTACGGCCGTTCTTATGTTCTTATGTACCTGCTAGGAACGACCTTTCAATTGGTGACAGACTATGCACATCTCTGATGGCTCAACAGCATGAAAGACACTAATCCCCGTATCACGTGGTGGTACCTCTCCCTGTAGCCCTATGACTTCCGGGTATCCCATCCACCGGGTAAAGCCCATGCAAATGCAGATTTCTTTTCTAGGCAGGGAGAAGAAGCAAAAGAGCCGGACACCCTCTTTAGGGGAGGGTGTGTGACGGGGTGGATATGCCACACACTGGAGGCTAAGTCCTTGTGGGCAGTGGAAGTCCCCCCCCTTCTTCCCAAACTTGGCATGCTCCAACTGCTTGAGCTGTATAAAAGCTGGGGGAGCAGCTCAGTCTGGGTGGACTGCTAGCAGGGCAGAAGCTTAGGCTGGAGCTCCTGAGCAGCTGCTTCAGCCCAGGCAGCAGCCAGTGCCACAGCCACAGCAGCCTCAGGAGCTGGAGCCCAGGCAGCAGCCACAGAGACAGGGATGGTAGGAAGTGGCCCAGGGTGGAGGTTTGTCCCTTCGTGAGCTCAGCATGTTTTGGCAGGATGCCCCGCTGAGCAGGCCATGAAAGTGTCCACTGCTGTCAGGGCCCTGGGTTGGGACCTGGAGGAGTGGGAGGGCCCAGGTCCCCCTACCTACCTGCCTTGCAAAGCTCGCTTTCCTGATAGCCAGGGGAGCCAAAAAGCCTTCCAGAGGGAGACCACAGACCTCTTTGGACTAGGCCAGTGGGCTGTATTTCCCCTAAGTCAGGGGCACTGAACTTTGGTACTAGGCCGGTGGGCTGTATTTCCTTTAAGTTAGGGGCACTGAACTTTGGACTTTGCTGGTGCGCTGTATTTCTCCTGAGCAAGGGATGCTAAACGGTGAGGTTGATATCATGGTGAGGTTGATCTTTCAGAAATAAAGCCTTTTCCGAAAGGTCCCTTATTCCTCTTAAAATCAGGAATAAGGGACCTTTCGGAAAAGGCTTTATTTTCTGAAAGATCCCTGTCGAGACTGGCGCTTTTTTCCGGCTTATCCCCAAGCCGGAAAAAAGCGGCAGCCATGTAAATGCAAATGCCGTGGGGGAAATTTAAATCCCCCGCGGAATTTGCAATTCCAAATTCTACATTAGCATCCCTTTTCCGGAAAGGGGTGCCAATGTAGACACAGACAGCCTCTTTGTATAGGGAATTCTGTGGGAAGAGGGGGGGAATTTGTTTTTTTTGGGGGGGGGACAATTATAGTTAGCTTTAACTGAGCTACGGTTAAAAATCACCTCAAGACAAAACAAGATGGCTACTTCTACATTGGCAAGATTTTGCTCAAATACTTTTAACGCAAGGGTTTTTGCATTAAAGTATTTGCGCAAGAGAGCATCTACACTGGCATGTGTTTTTGCACAAGAAATGTGCTTTTGTGGAAAAGCATCCGTACCAGTGTAGACGCTCTCTTGCACAAGAAAGCTCTGATGGCCATTTGTCTACACTGGCCTCTTGTGCAAGAACAGTTCTTGAGTGGGAGCATCATAGTTCTTGCGCAAGAAGCACTGATTTCACACATTAGAACATCAGTGTTCTTGTGAAGAACTCCCCACCAGTGTAGACAGGCAGCATGTTTTTGCGCAAAAGCAGCCACTTTTGTGCAAAATCATGCCAATGTAGACACAGCCGATGATTATGCTTAACAGGAGAGCAAGCTCTTTCTTGCTTCCAGTCTAGCTCCTGGGGAAAATTAGGAGCACAGTGTAGGTTCTTGTCTACAAATCCAGAACCTGACAAACATTAACAACCAATGTTAACACATTGAAATCTTGTCTAGTTGAGCCATATGGTTACTAAACAGAAGGCATAAAAAGGAAGACAGATAGGAGGTGGAGGAAAGAAAGTAGCTAGGGCCCTTCATTTTCAGTTTATTGTTTAAAGTTTGCAAGAATATGTAAAAAAATAAAAATTGGTGAAAATTTGTTGGGAAAATTTTACTTTAAACATAAGTGGATACAGTTCTGTTCTTTAGACCTACATTAGCCTAAACAGTAGTTCTCTAGCTGGCATTTACTTTGAATATTAATAGCATGGATATGCAGTGTTGTTGTCTCTTTAATATTGTAGACAATTATATTGAATGCTGTTGTAATGTGTACGTGGTGTGTGTATGTGTATGTGTGTGTGTGGGATTAACAGTAAATACACCTGTGCAAAGATGCCAACTTCCAAATTTCCTCTGGGATGCTTGACATCTCCGACTCTGTCCTAAACCCCATCAACACTCCACTCCTTCCCCAATACCACACCCTTACCCCATCTCTTTCCATCGCCTCTTCTAAGGATGCCCATTATTCAACTGGTGCCTTCTCTTATTGGAAGGAGGCATGATCTAAAGGTCAGGTCATGTGTTCCCCAACCCCAGGGCCACCATGCTTTTTCCTCCCCATGTTATCTGTCCTCCCACAATGCCTGCACCCCCAGCAAATTCTGCCACTCTCCTTGGAAGGCAGGACCCCACAAGTGAAGCAGGAGGTAACAGATTTTAGTGCTAGCCCCTCCTGGTCACTGTTCTGTAGCCCTGTAAACAGCTGCCTGAGAGAGCCTGGCTGGGGAGGAGGTGACTTTTGTTCCCTGCCTAGGCTTAGCTGCTGAGAATTGCTGGTCCCACCCCTTCCACCTCTACAATCTGGGCCATGAGTCACCCATTTCTGACTCCTGCTTTTCTCCCTTTACCTCCAGTGCATCCAACATTGCCATCAGCTCAGCTATTTGGTGACATGAAGGAGGTGCTGGGGGGATGGGATGAGCTAACTGATCTGCAGGGCCCACCATTGACAGGAGGCATTATGGAGTGGGGGAGAGGTCCACCAGTCTCTACTTAGCACTCACTATCTTTTTTCCATCCAGCCCCCAAAGAGTCTGTATCTATGCCCCTGTGCTTGAATCTTTCTGGTCAGTACTCCTGACCCAGATCTCCATTTTGGAAATTGCAGCACTTCCAAAATTCGCATGAAAGTGTTTTTTGTTTTTGTTTAAAAAAACCCCCAAAAATATGTTTTGTAAAACGTAAGGAATTTTTGGTAAAAGTCAGTAAAAACTGAGAACAAATGACCTGAAAAATAGCACACAGGAAAGGTGGCTCACATTCTAAATGGTGGCTTTGATTTAGTCAAATGTGATGCATCTGGTTTACTGCATCTGTTGGGGCATGTTATCTTTTTGGAGCCAGGACACCGAAAGACCAACTCTAAACATTTAACCATAGACTTCATTCTGGACAATTTTAGCTTAAACACATGCAACTGGGATCAATTTTTCTCCAACACTTGCTTATTTTTATTAACAATTTTATAAACCTTTTGTATTTGCTTTGGACAATTTAGAATACAGCCCCTTGCACCACAGTTTAGGTGTAAGCCAGGACAGAATGTGACAAAGACTGTGAAAATGGTGCTAGGGATCACTAGTTCAGTGCAACTGCCATGACTTGACAGGGAGATAAAATCAGGATCATAGTCATTAGACTTCATGTCATGGACTGTGAGGTAAATTGGCAACTCTGTGTTTGTTTCCCTACATCTCTAGAGTTTCTCACTTGTCACTTCAAAGATATCAATAAAAACTGAAACATTCTCTCTGGCTACGTCTAGACTGGCATGATTTTCCGGAAATGCTTTTAATGGAAAAGTTTTCCGTTAATAGCATTATTGGAACAGAGCGTCTAGATTGGCATGGACGCTTTTCCGCAAAAGCACTTTTTGCGGAAAAGTGTCCGTGGTCAATCTAGACGCGCTTATGCGCAAAAAAGCCCCATTGCCATTTTCGCGATCGGGGCTTTTTTGCGGAAAACAAATCTGAGCTGTCTCCACTGGCCCTTGCGTGCAAAAGTTTTGCGCAAAAAAGAGTTTTACCCAAACGGGAACAGCATAGTATTTCCGCAAAAAGCACTGATTTCTTACAGTAGGAAGTCAGTGCTTTTGCGGAAATTCAAGCCGCCAGTGTAGATGGCTGGCAAGTTTTTCTGGAAAAGCGGCTGATTTTCCGGAAAAACTGGCCACTCTAGACACAGCCTCTTAGTTTGGCAACAGTTCTAAAAAAGCAGCAGAATAGTAGGAGCAACAACAACAGTAGCAACACAGCCTTGTCATTTTAGACATGTGCTGTGATAACTCGGGGTATGTCTACACTACAGCACTAATTCGAACTAACTTAATTCGAATTAGTTAATTCGAACTAAGCTAATTCGAATTAGTGCATCTAGACCTAAAAACTAGTTCAAATTAGCATTTTGCTAATTCGAACTAGCATGTCCACATTGAGTGGACCCTGAACCGAGGTTAAGGATGGCCGGAAGCAGTGCCGGCAGGGCATCAGATTTGGACTTAGAGCGTGGAGTTGCTGTCTCAGGCTAGCCAAGGGCTGTGCTTAAAGGGACCCGACCCCCATCCCGGACAGACAGTTCTCAGGGGTTCCCTGCTTGCAAAGCAGTCCTGGCTTGGAGTGCCCTGAGTGCCCACACTCGGCACATCACAGCACTCGGCCATCAGCCTGGCTGCAATTGCCGCAGGCTTCCATCCGGGGGGGTGGGGAGAGTCAATGGGCGGGCTGCAGGAGAGCTTCCACCCCAATGAGCCCGCGGAGCCACCCCAGTCCTCCCCATTGGGGGCTCGTACCCCATTCAGCCCTCACTCCCTTCCACTTACCCCTCCCTAGCTCCCTTCCTGATGTACAAAATAAAGGACATGTGTGTTCAAAAATAGAAACTCTCTTTATTGAACAAAACTCGGGGAGACTGGGAAAAGGAGGTGGGAGAGGGGAAGAGAGAGGGTGGAAGAGGGGTTTGGAACAGGTCCCATATGAAGAGAGGCTAAAGAGACTGGGACTTTTCAGCTTAGAAAAGAGGAGACGGAGGGGGGATATGATTGAGGTCTATAAAAGCATGAGTGGTGTGGAGAGGGCTCATAAAGAAAATTTCTTCATTAGTTCCCATAATAGAAGGACTAGAGGACACCAAATGAAATGAATGGGTAGCAGGCTTCAAACTAACAGAAAGTTCTTCTTCACAAAGCAAAGAGTCAACCTGTGGAACTCCTTGCTGCAGGAGGCTGTGAAAGCTAGAACTTTAACAGAGTTTAAAGAGAAGTTAGATAAAGTCATAGAGGTTGGGTCCATGGAGTGCTATTAGCCAGGGGATAGAAATGGTGTCCCTGGCCTCTGTTTGTGGAAGGGTGGAGATGGATGGCACATGACAAATGGCTTGGTCATTGTCTTCGGTCCATCCCCTCCAGGGTACCTAGTGTTGGCTGCTGTCGACAGACAGGCTACTGGGCTAGATGGACCTTTGGTGTGACCCAGTACGGCCATTCTAAGCTCAGGGCTCAGGGTCGGGGGGTCTCAGTGGACCACCTTGATTTTCATGCAAACCTGCTCCTGGGTGACCAGGCTGGCAGCTATCCTGCCCTAGATGGCCACTTTCCTGTGCCTAGTGCGGAGGTCATGGATGAGGTCCACGTTGTCCACACTAGACCAGGCAGGCACCCACCTCTTGCGGACCCGGGCTCCCGGGAGCCGCCAGCCTGGTCCTGGGAAGAGGGGGAGGTCTGGGTGGCAGCGGGTGGCTGGCTTGAGCCGTGCCAGGTGCAGGGTCTGCTGGCTGGGTGCTGGCAGGCTTGCACCTGGCACGGGCACCGCAGCCAGCCCATGCCCCTTTAAGGACTCCGGGGCCGGGAGGGGGGCAGAAGAGTTTCCCCGGTGTTGGCCAGAGTGGCCACCAGGGAAAGCTGGGGAGGGTTAGCCTCCCACTAGTTCAAATTAAGTGGCTACACAGCCCTTAATTCGAACTAGGCGTTAGTCCTCGTAGAATGAGGTTTACCTAGTTCGAATTAAGCGCTCCGCTAGTTCGAATTAAGTTCGAACTAGCGGTTTGTATGTGTAGCGCCTATCAAAGTTAATTCGAACTAACGTCTGTTAGTTCGAATTAACTTTGTATTGTAGACATACCCTGGGAGAGGTGCTATCCATTTTTGGGCTTCTTAGCCATTCAGCTAATTAAATTGCATGTGCAGGTTAAATCCAGATACACTGAAGCCTAGAGAGTTTCCAGGAAGTGTTGGCAAGGAGTCAGGAAAGCCAATGAGAACAGAAAGTGGGTTTTGAATTGATAAGCAGGACCTTTCTGCTGCAATCTTTGACCATGGATTGAACAAGGAGCAAGGCATAGAATTTCCAGCAATAACCTTGCCTAGGGAGGGACTAAAGCATGGAACAACATATAGGTGTGTAGTACAGGGAATGTTTAGTTAGATGAATTTAGGATAGGGGTAAATAGACTTAGCCATGGAGCCACCATTACCCCATTTTAATTTGGGATTTGTTGACTTTCTCTGTGCTGAACGCATGTACTATACCTTCCTCCCCCCCCATACACTGTCACTTTTTAACTGAATCCGAGGGATGTAATTCTTTGTTTTTAATCTTGCTTTTCCCCCATTGTTCTGTAATACCAAGCAACCTAATGATGCTTTACCAAGTATGTCTTCCTTGTTTTGTTAATAAAATCACCTTTTTAAGACTATGATATGATTCCTGTGTCCTAGAAGACAGGAGGGTCTGTGTACATGCCATGTCAGCTATTAGGAATTATGGTTTGTTTTCAAGATCTCTCCTGAGGAAAGGTTAAAGAGGTACCCCACAGGACAAAATTCCCATGTGTGTCTTCCTGTGTTCTCAAAGGGGTTTTTGCATTTGGGAGGTGGCAGCATACCACTCAACATCAGGGAATGAAGAGAAGCTTAAAAGAGTTGGACATTTCAGCTTAGAAAAAAGGAGATTAAGAGGGGATATGATAGAGGTCTATAAAAGCATGACTGGTGTGGAAAAGGTGAATAAGGAAAAGTTATTTAGGGTATGTCTATACTGCCACCCTAGTTCGAACTAGGGTGGCTAATGTAGGCATTTGAACTTGCAAATGAAGCCCAGGATTTAAATATCCCGGGCTTTATTTGCATGTTCCCAGGTGCCGCCATTTTAAATGCCCCGTAGTTCGAACTCCCTGCCCACAGCTACACGCGGCACGGACTAGGTAGTTTGAATTAAAGCTCCTAATTTGAATTACTGTTACTCCTGATTGCAAAGTAACGGTAGTTCGAATTAGGAGCTTTAATTCGAACTACCTAGTCTGTGCTGCGTGTAGCCGCGGGCAGGGAATTCGAACTACAGGGCATTTAAAAAAGGCGGCGCCCGGGAACATGCAAATAAAGCCCAGGACTTTTAAATCCCGGGCTTCATTTGCAAGTTCGAATGCCTACATTAGCCACCCTAGTTCAAACTAGGGTGGCAGTGTAGACATGCCCTCTCTTATTCCCACAATATAAGAACTAGGGCTTACCAAATGAAATTAATAGGCAGCAGGTTTAAAACAAACAAAAGGAAGTTTTTCTTCACTCTGCACTGTCAACCCATGGAATGTGGTGAAGATTTAGGAATTTAAAGGGTTCAAAAAAGAGCTAGATAGATTCATGTAGGTTAGGTCCATCAATGGCTATTAGCCAGGATGCGTAGGAATCGTGTCCCTAGCCTCTGTTTCTCTGGAAATAGGTGACTGGAAAGGAATCACATGAGAATTACTTGTTGTGTTCCCCCCCCCCCCCCCCCGGGGCATCTGATATTGTCAGCAGAGAGGATACTGGGCTAGATGGACCATCTGTCTAACCCAGTGTGGCCGTTCTTATGATCTTGGGGAGTTTTTTAAGCAGGAACTTTTAGTGGCAGCGCATTTTAAAGTCTCTTTCATGCCCCCATCTTTTGCACTTGAAATATCAGAGTGGACAACAGCCTTGACATGAGCAGGTCTGGAAAGGGAACAGTGTGCTGAATTGTTAACATTCCTTTGCACTGAACCATGAATCTAGATTGTTTGCTGGGGAGCACAGGGTAGGTGAGGATGTTCAAATGGGGAGAACAATTTAGAAAGAGGGGGATTAATTGAAAACATCTTCATAATATAAAGTGAAAACACATAATGAAACTAAAATTGATGTTATGGCATGTGCTTATTTAAAATTTAAAGTTCTTTTGGAAATGTGAAAACCATGAGTAACAGTTCAGGTGACTTTTAGTGCTGAAATTGTGTGACTTAGCACTGTATATATTTTTCAATTGTTACTTTGGTGAGGTACCATTGTTACAGTAGTGCAGTGCATATAGAAAAGGCTGGCTCTTTATTTCAAATCAACTGCCATTTTTCCTTCTCGGTCTGTTTAGTGACATCTTACTTTTTCTCTTTTAGAAAAATATTGGTGTCCTCTAGAAAAGCTTCCTTTGGGACTTTAAAAAGCTTGAGGTGTTTTCTTTCATACTAAAGAGACTTTTTTGTGTGTGATGAGATCAGTAGTGATCGAGGTGCTATGGTTGGATGCAATTTTTTGCAATAAACATTTTTTTCAATGAGCAATGCGGATTTGGCAGCACTGAAACATTATACGAATTTGTGTTGATGGGGACAAATTGCTTACATTTAAAAATACAAACTGATCCCCAAATTTGAAACAACTTGTTTCAAAATAAATCATTTTTATTTTGAATGTTTTAAATGAAGTGTTTTGGGGAGAATTCATGTCCTGGGGAAAGTACCTCTGCTACTTCTTGGGACAGGATAGGGGTAATGGTTACTCCATGGCTAAGTCTATGGCTACGTCTAGACTGCAGGCTTCTTTCAGAAGAAGCTTTTCTCAGAAGAGAACTTCTGAAAAAACTTCTTTCGAAAGAAAGCGTCCACACACACAAGCACATAGAGAAAATGATCTGCTTTTTCGAAAGAGCATCCACTCCTTGGATACTCTCTCACATAAAAGGCCACCTAGAACCACTTCAGGCATGGCATTAGGTCAGCAGTTGCTTCTGGGTGCTGTTACCTAAGGCTATCTGAGATGCATGCTTAAAAGGACTCCCATGCACAGCTGTTTCTCAGGTTCTGCTGTTTGCTTGCCTACCTCTCCGAGGGTATGTCTACACTACCCCGCTAGTTCGAACTAGCGGGGTAATGTAGGCATACCACACTTGCAAATGAAGCCCGGGATTTGAATTTCCCGGGCTTCATTTGCATAAGCGGGGCGCCGCCATTTTTAAAACCCCGCTCGTTCGAACCCCGTGCAGTGCGGCTACACGGGGCACGAACTAGGTAGTTCGAACTAGGCTTCCTAGTTCGAACTACCGTTACTCCTCGTGGAATGAGGAGTAACGGTAGTTCGAACTAGGAAGCCTAGTTCGAACTATCTAGTTCGTGCCCCGTGTAGCTGCGCTGCACGGGGTTCGAACGAGCGGGGTTTTAAAAATGGCGGCGCCCCGCTTATGCAAATGAAGCCTGGGAAATTCAAATCCCGGGCTTCATTTGCAAGTGCGGTATGCCTACATTACCCTCCTAGTTCGAACTAGGAGGGTAGTGTAGACATACCCCAAGAGACAACAAAGCTTGGCAACCAAAGCACACACTGCACAATCTTTTGGACACCACAGCATACTCTTAGCCATGGAGCCGGAGCTTCCTCTGGGCACGCGTTGGCCCTACACTGCCATGCTGCAATTGCTACAGGAGTTTGTGCACACTGTCTTCATGGTCCTGCAGGAGCTCAACACCAAGCTCATCATCAAGACCTTCTGCCTGTGTGCAGGAGCAAGGCCCTTACAACTGCAGCCCACAATGGAGGCTGGATGCTTTTAGAGGCTGGACACTAGTTCTGACTATTGAAACTGGCTGGTCATGGAGCTGTGAGATGATCAGCAGTGGCTCAACAACTTCCGCATGTGGAAGGCCACCTTTATGGCCTGGCTTGCCCCTGCCCTCTGATGACGTGACACCCACCTGTGGCCCGCCATCCCCCTGGCGAAGTGGGTCGCCATCACTGTCTGGAAGCTCGCCATGCCAGACAGCTACTGGTTAGTGGCCAACCAGTTCAGCATGGGAAAGTCCATCATTGGGGCCCTCTTCATGGAGGTAAGGCATTTTCAGGCTGCAGTCCCCAAAGGGGAGGGAGTACTGGAAAGGGGTGACCCTAGAGAAAAGGGAGAGGGGAGGTGCAGGGATGGCCTGGGGGTTGGGAGAAAGCCCCATCCATAGGGGGTTGTGCCATCCCACCCTCACACAGCCCTGCTGCTGTGGGGCCGGCCTCATAGGGGGTAGCTGCTGGGATGCTTGGAGTGGGGAGGTGGGGGAAGGCACATCCCAAGGGCTCAGGCACTCCTTCTTGTTTTCTGTTTTGTTTGTTTCTTTGTCTCCTTCTGCAGGTAGTGAGGGCCATCAACTCCATCCTGCCATGCGGGATCATCTGTCTTGGAGACCTGGACCACATTGTCACAGGATTTGCCGCCCCGGAGTTTGCCAACTGTGGGGGAACCGTAGATGGAACCCACATCCCAATCCACGCTCCACATCATCGAGAAGCACAATCCATCAACAGGAAGGGCTATTTCTCCATGTTGCTGCAGGTCCTGGTCGACCACCATGGACAGTTTTGTGACATTTTCGTCAGGTGGTCGGGCAGGACACACGATGCCTGCATATTCAGAAACTCCAGCCTCTACCACAAGCTGGAGGCTGTCACATTTTTCCTCCAGCAGGACTTTCGGAGGATGTCCAGAGGGACAGTGGGGGACATCCAGATGCCACTGTGCATCGTCAGGGACACAGCCTACCCACTCATGCCGTGGCTTGTGAAGCCCTATGCTGGACACCTGGACCCCAGCAGGGAACAATTCAATGTGCACCTCAACTGGGCCCGCATGCAGGTGGAATGTCGACATGCAGGTGGAATACTGTCAACAAATCTTTTGTTAACAAAGAGCATCTAGACTGCATCCAGTTCTGTCGACAAAGCAAGCCGCTTTGTTGACATGAGAGTGTAGACGCAAAAGACAGTGTAGATGCAATAGCACCTTCCATCAACAGAACTCTGTCGACAAAAGGCGTTATTCCTCGTAGAATGAGGTTTACCGCCGTCAACAAAACTGCCAAGTTCTGTCAATGTTATGTCGACAGAACTTGGCGGTAGTGTAGACGCAGGTATAGTTTTGTCAACAAAAGTCCACTTTTGTTGACAAAACCCTGTAGTCTAGACATACTCAGAGTGTGCCAAATCCCTGGGGCAGATAGTGGCTGGACAGGGGGACACTGTCTAAGCTTAGGGCCCTGACAGCGTTGAATAAGCCTGCCTCTTGGTCAGAGGAGAATCAGCGTGAAACTCACTGACCACATTTAGTGCAATAACCCCTTGAGCTGCTTCCTATCCTGTTTCTAATGCAGAAGGCCCAGTATTTTTGGAGTCCCAGATTCTTCTGTCAGCATGGCTCACAGTAATTCTGTCCCTCCTTGGGCATCATCCAAAGTCTCAGTGTTCCTGGCTTCCACCATATGGTGTTTCCATAGTTCCTGGGCTGGAGATCACAATGCGCATCCTTCCTTTTTATCAGTCCACCCTGAATGAGTCAAATTGAAGCATGCCCAGTATGGCATGTGGCTTCCTCCCTCTGTATCCACTTCTAAGAGGTCACAACTCCCTCCCAGACCTGGTACCCCACCTCCTAAAGCCCCTCCGCAGGCCAGAATTCTCTCTTGCATGCATACCCCTTCCTGGACCCTGGACCCCAAGCCTCTGCCCCAGATCACAACTGCCTCCTTCACCCAAACTCCCTTTCAGACCCTTCACTCCCTCCTGCACCCTAGTCCACTACTCCAAGCTCCCTTCTGCACCCAGTCTCTAGCCCAAACCCTACATCCCCTCAATAGAAGTGCAGCCCTCGACCACTTGCCAAAATCCTGGAGTGGCCCTCCATTAAAAATTATTACCCATCCCTGCTATAAGAAGAAGCTTGCAACTGATGATGAGCTTGGAGAATTTGGGTGCCTGTTTGAAGGCCATAAAATGGTCTTCCAGAAAGATTTCCAAGATGGGATCCCCACTGAGCGTTGTTTGTTGCTATCCCATGTGTGATTCAGCATGAAGGGATAGTTGAGAACTAGGAGGGTGTGATCAGGCAGGTGTTTTTCTGTACTGAACTAGGTTCTCTGAGTGGCCCATTCCATGATGGGATTGACCTCTCTGGTGGAGTGTCCTTGTGTGAGTGAGTCAATATATATATATGGACTTGCTCTTTGGAGCATATTCAGAGGTACGAATGTGTGGTTCTAGCTAAGATTTACTGGTGTGTTTTGAGTATTACTGAATCTCAGAATTAGGTGTGGTAATCTCTGTGTTTCTTATATAAAGTTGTCCGTAGGCCCCCATTGATGAAGCTGATTGTTGTGTGCAGGAAGCCAATGCTGACATGAGAGTATTCTAGAGACAGTTTAATGGATGGCTTCTGGTGGTTGAAGCTGTGGCGGAAATCTGAAGAAGTTTATAAGTTTTCTGTGCAGATGATGAAATTCATTGGTTTTCTTGTGCATTTGTCCATACATTTTTCAAGGTAGTCCAGGAAGAATTTGACATATTTGAGAGCCATCTTAGTACACATGGCTGGTCCCGTGTTTTGGACAAGCTCCACACAGACCAGGACACACCAATTCAAAGTGGCCCCAAACAGTGCCAGGACAACAGAAATAGACATGTGATGCATCTCTTCCAGTGCACTAAATAACTCACCAACTATGTGGATGAAACCAAACAATGATCATGTTCTCAAATGAACAAATGAACTTTTATTTTTAATTTCAAATATGACAAAAGCATCCTGTTACTCTTGGGTGAACATTTCTCAAAGTGATTGCTCTATATCTGATCTATTGGTCTTCATCATCAATGGAAATGTGCACATTAACGTAAACTGGGAACTTAAATCCATATCTATGCTGAGACACTAAATATCATGGAGTGAATAGAGACACTGAATTAATAGATTATTATAGCAGGTTGTAATGTACTAACATCCTCTCTAGTTGCTTCCCCTTGGCTGGAGCGGTGTTAATGTGCCACTTCACCTTGGTTTCCTTGAAATATGTTAACTAGTTTATGCTAAAGAATCTGTTCTGCCTTGTATTTAGCATTGACATGCTGAGTACATTTCCCAGATCTGAAGAGTTCTGTATAAGTTGGAAAGCTTTTCTCTCCCTAGGAGAAGTTGATCTAATAAAAGGTATTTCTTCACCCACCATGTTTTTATATTCTGGGACCATCACAATTACTCAACCACTACAAATAGATTGAATTTTTATTACTGTGGTTCAAATTTGGCTGTCGGATATGCATGTCATATTGGGAATGATTAACTTAAGAGGTGAGCTTCCCAGACAAAGAGTGGAAACTCTGATGCTTGTATTATGAATAGCCTGCTGGAACTGAATGCAATAAAGAAATATCTTGCAAACAATTCATGCATTGAGAGAGAACTTAATACACAATGCACATCCAATTCCCAGTTCAACAAGAGAAATACATGCACATCTTCAGCAGATTTTGGGTTTGTGTTAAATATTTGAGCACATATGTGTATATATTCCTTTATTGATGCATTCTGAGAACAATCCTTATACACTGAACAAAGTTAATCTTTTGGTTCCAATATGCTTGTATAACAACATTCTAATGAAATAAAATGTTTGTTTTACAAGGGCATATTACAAATGAATTGCTTATAACGGACCTCAACTGAGTTAGGAACGTGACTAACCTTGCCTTGTAAGAGGATTAACTTTTCTAATACGTACGTGTAATAGTGCAAGAACAATATATTTGTTCAAATTCAGCCTATTCTTGCAAGCAATAATTAAATTTTCTGAATTTAAGGTTAAAGAGCCAGATTATGCCCTACTGTAATAAAACTTCATAGTTAATTTGAATCGCAAATACATTCACTTTTTACACAGTGTATTCTTTAGCATTTATAGCAGCTTCTGGATTTAGCTAACCTGCTGCCCCAGATATTTTACAACCTTTGAGAATGTTAAATCTTACTATCCAAATGCATTGTAATCTTTATGAAGATTATAGTCACCTTAATGCCTCTAGGAAAAGATTATTGTAAGGTAACATATTATTTATGTTTTTTTATTTAAATTTTTATCCTATCTAAGCTATGGGGACAAAGTACGTGTAATACACTAAGATTACACAATCTAATTGCACAGAAATTTTGAAGATAGGCAAATATGCAGCATATACAATATGAGGGCATTGGTATAAGTTATCAATAGTGTAAACTGATGTTGCTCTGAAATCCTGGACAGTTTTCCTTTCTTTGGCAGTTTCTGAACAGGTAGAACTTCTGACACCATGCAATGTATCAGTGTAGCCTATGGGTAGCATATCTGCACCATGATGCTTCAAGGAGATTATATCAAAGAACAAGTTTTACTTGTGATACACAATAGTTTCTGTGAGGAACTGCTACACAACTACCAATACACACAGCCTGTATAAATAAAACATGTAGGCTGTGTCTAGACTGGCAAGTTTTTCCGCAAAAGCAACTGCTTTTGCGGAAAAACTTGCCAGCTGTCTACACTGGCCGCTTGAATTTCCGCAAGAACACTGACTTCCTACTGTCTGAAATCAGTGCTTCTTGCAGAAATACTATGCTGCTCCCATTCGGGCAAAAGTCCTTTTGCGAAAAGCTTATCTAGATGCCAATCTAGATGCTCTTTTCCGCAAATGCTTTTAACGGAAAAATCATTTGCGAAAAATCATGCCAGTCTAGACGTAGCCGTAGAGTTTTTTGCAATCGTGCCACCTGGTGATTGAGAATGTATTACAAGTGCCCTGAATTTAACCTTTTCAAAACATTAACATTATAGCAGCTAATTATTCTTATTTATATTACAGTAGAGAGTACAGACAGAATCTGGGTCCCCTGGTGCCAATATAAATGAATCCTCTAAAGGTACTCACCACATCAGAGAATGACGTTCTAGCATTTAATTTAGCGGGTGGTAGTATAGACCCATAAATCAAATGCTGAGAGCAGCTCTAGCTGGTGTCTGTACTACACATTGTTGGGAGGAGTAAGGGAAGCCAACAGGAGTGTTTGCTCCCATTGGGCTCCCACTGTGAGGATGCTTCCAAACTCAGATTGAGGTAAACCAATGCCAGATACTTATTCTACATAGCTTGAGTATGCTGACCTTCCCTGTCTAGTGCAGACCTGGCCTGATGCAAACCTGGCTTACTACAGTGTCAGCCCCAAAAAGTTTATAATCTTTGTCAGAATAAACCACTCATAAACACCAAAGGTGAATAAACTACTTGACATAGGATCTTAAATATTTTTCTACAAATATTTTAATTAGTGATGGGTTTGCATGAAAAAGGCTACTGGAACTCTCCATCTGAAACCTAAACCAAACTATATCAGGGTTACTTATGTATAAGGGACTGGTGTCTAGCAGTCCCATTGTGCTAGGTCTGGTACAAACACCTAGCAAAAGATGGTATTTGTCCTGAAGGGATGGCAATCTAAATATGGAAGGACAAATGATGGGCAAAAAGAAGTTAATCACTGTTTTGCAACTGAGGAACTGAGATTGAGTGACTTTCCCACAGCCCTATAGGGATTCTGTGGCAGAGTTAGGGACTGGACTATGACTCATAAGATCTATGATTAATACCTTTACCTCAGGGCTCTCCCTTCTCAATGAGTTTTGAAATTTGAAAGAGTATTTTTAAACAAATGTAAATGATGCATCTGCATCCTTCCAGGTTTGTGATGAAAGAAAAAGAAGTCGGGATAACCAGCCAAACATTTTTGATTGTGACCTAAGTCATTCAGTTTCTCAGTGTGATCCATCATTTTTATTTATGCAACTTAGTTCATTTAGATAAATGCCACCCAAGAACTTGAGTCATCCATGACCTATTGAGTACATTTATAGGGGACAAGAGAAATGCCTGAAAAAACAGGATGTATAATGAAAGTTCTTAAACCAATTTAGGGTGATGTGAACCTCTTTGTGATAAAAAACAGACCAAGGACTGGCAGAATAAGATGGACATTTATTTAGCTGGTAATCTGCATGCAGATGCGTTGGACTTGTTTAGCCATGTGCAAACTTATCCCCCTAAGTGCAACTTCGTTCTGCAATGTTTTATCAGCTGTGAATGCGTTTGTGGCATATGAATTAATGGCCTTTCTCCTATGTGAACACCACTTTATATTGTCAGCCAATATAAATGAAGTGTTCATTTATGGGTGATGTGTTCCCTCTTCCCTGCTGGTTGCAATCTGTAATAGAACACAAGAGACTCTGAGCTGAGCTTTCACTAAAATGTTAACCAATTTCCCAAAATGTTAAACATGGTTACAATGAAATGCTAGGGTAGTCTGGTGTGTAAAAATATAGTGAGTAGTAATAATATTTCATGCTTTGAGCCCAACCCACAGGTCACTTTGCACATCTGTGTAGTTCCACTGGTTATATGCCAGGACCTTCCTACAACCTTTTGGTCAGGAATTCAGAATTTTTTAGATCTGAATTAAATGGGGACTCACAACTAATAGTGAGGGATTGGTAATATGAACACTTGATGTGAGGTACATTTCAAAAGCAGTGTTAACTACAATGCTGTATTTATATTTAATTTTAGTGTAGTAGCACTAAGGAATGCCAGTCATGGACTAGGATCTTAGGCTCTGTAGAAAGCCAGAAAAAAGGAATATCCCTGCCTGTCTCAGAGTGCTAACAGTGGAAGTATTGGACAAGAGACAACAACTAATACAAGGATACAGAACAGGAGGAAACAATATGGTTATGCAGTATAATAGGCAATAATAACAATAGTAGTTGCAGAGCAGTTGTGAACACAGTGCTATCTAATTTGGTTTGACTGGTTATGGTGATTGGTTTTCATGAGTCTCATCTTGCAGGTGTTTGGTGCAGGCAGTTACTTTTGCTGACTCTTGTTCTGACCATGTTCTCAAGCCCCTACACTTGCTCCCTCAAATGCTTTCCCCTTCTAATTGTATTGCAGAAGAATTTAGAAATCCCAATCAGGGTTTGGATGCTTTTTGCTAAGAGCCGTGCAGACACACAATAAGAGAAAGTCCATTCCCTGAAGAACTTAATCTAATTATTATGACTGGCCACAGTTGTTGCCTGCTAATCAAACAAATGTGTTCTGATGGATATGGTGCTCTGTAAACCATTTCCCCTTGAAATAATACCTGGGAGCCACCAGATCCATTGCTGTTTGTGGCAGAAGAGAGCATGATCATACCCTAGCTCTGAAACATCAGGAAAATAGAGGAGCTGAAGTTATGATAGAAAATGGGTTTAGGGAACAGCTTTTGATTGTACCCACTAGTTAATGTGCTAGCTATGAGAAGACAGATTAACTGCTTCATAAGGCTTGTCTACACTACCGCTTAAGTTAATGTAAGATGAAAAGTCACCACTTCGAGTGACATAAGTTTAATCAACTTAAAGGGGTATATATACTATGATATGCTTCTGTTTCTCAATGACATGAAGTAGTTTCATCAACAGGAGAGCGCTCTTTCTTTGACATAATAGCTGTTCACCTTGACATACCACATTGGTGCAGCTACATCTGGAAGGATTTTCCTTCTTTTCACAAGGGTCATTCAACCACAGTCCATTTGACCAGTGATGGAATATAGTTCATTTCACTGGCTGGGTATTGATATTGTTCTCTGCACACCGAAGATGACTTTGAATGTACTGTGTTATATCCTCTTTCACATGGGACCACAAAACAACTCTCAAGATTCTATCTAGAGTCTTCATAGTGTTATAATGACCCTGACTGTAAGTCAGCATCACAAGTTCCCTCCTCAGGGAACGGGGATGCCACTGTTCTTAATCTTAGCCATAATCAGTCTTTGACATCTTCGAAAACTGTACACCATTGAAAATCTCATTCCTCTGAAAGGGTTTTCAACCCTTGGCTTTGCAGTAGCAGGAAATCTGTGGTGATTGAGAGGTCCGAGGCAGACATTTTGGCATTTTGAGCAGCAATTGGCATCTTGCCCCAGGAGTAATTTAGCCCTCTCTTAGCTGCTTACTTAGCTAGTGAATCAGCTAGGCTATTCAGCCTAGCCACTGCTGACTTCCCTTTTGTGTGAGCTATTACCTTCAGTATGAAGGGTTGACTTTCCCTAGTTGAAGCCAATTCCCAGGCATAGTTCAGATACACTGCATACTTCACCTGTTTTCATCCGTGGTTTATCTTGCTCCTCCCAGATAGAAATCCAGTTGAATGCCTTGACTACCCACCTGAAATCTGTGCATAGACAAATGTTGGTATCCTGCTCCTTTCCTTTCAATATGGCTAAAACAGCTATCAGTTCTGCTGCCTAGGAATATGGTGGTCTGACCTACTCTGCGGTTTCTTGATTCCCTTCTTGGATAGCAGCATATCTTGCTATTGAATGACCTTTGGAGCAGTACACACTGCCATGACCCAGACTACCAGGTTGGCTTCTTTCAGCTCCTTCCAGGACTGTTTCAGGATGAAGGGAAACTGCATCACCACAGATGGGTCTGGTAATGGGCTCTTGTAGTCTCACCCTGTGGAAATTTTCTCCATCCTTAAATCCCTGTTGATTTAGCTGAGGGGCTAGCCAACAAACATGGGTGAGGATTCGGTACCCTCATTGATTCTGCCAGAGATAGCGTGCTTAACTGGAGTAAAGTGCAGACTCAAGTGGAAGATGTTCCTGTCAAGTACTCCCAGTGAGACAATACCCAGATTAAAGCAAAGGACCTCTTTCTCTCAGAGATAAAACCTTGCTTCAACCTCAGGTAATGTCTTGGATCCATATACCACTGGTCTTGAACAATCTGCATGATTCTGCAGCAACATGGCGCTAATGCTATTTGACGTGGTGGCAAACTGCAGGTGGAATGATAGATCTGGACACAGGTGAACTAGCACTGATGCAGCTACTGCAGCCCACTTGAGGTCAAAGACCTCCCAACTTTTTCAGGAGCTGGCAGAGGGGACAAACATTTCCGTTATAGTCCTCAAAGAACTCCCTGCTAAAACCAGTCAAACCCAGAAATTATCAGAGACCTGAGATGTCTGGAGGGTTTGGCAGATTAGCTACTATCTTTAACTTTGATTGCGGGGGCAGCAGGTGGACAGATGCTGCTTCCCCAACACTGGATGCTAAGGATGAACTTCAGCAATGGACACAGGAACAGGTAAATTGAGCTAACCAAAATCCCTCTTTGTTTTGTCTCTGAGAGTATCTCTACACTACAAAGTTAATTGGAACTAACAGACACTAGTTCGAATTAACTTTGATAGGCGCTACACATACAAACCGCTAGTTCGAACTTAATTCGAACTAGCGGAGCGCTTAATTCGAACTAGGTAAACCTCATTCTACGAGGACTAACGCCTAGTTCGAATTAAGTAGTTCGAATTAAGGGCTGTGTAGCCACTTAATTTGAACTAGTGGGAGGCTAGCCCTTCCCAGCTTGCCCTGGTGGCCACTCTGGCCAACACCAGGGAAATTCTTCTGCCCCCCCCTCCCAGCCCCGGAGCCCCTAAAGGGCCACGGTCTGGCTACGGTGCCTGTGCCAGTTGCAAGCCTGCCAGCACCCAACCAGCAGACCCTGCACCTGGCACGGGATGAGCCAGCCACCCACTGCCACCCAGCCCTCCCCCACTTCCCGGGACCAGGCTGGCGGCTCCCAGGAGCCTGCCCGATGCCGCAAGAGGCGGGCGCCCGCCTGGTTAGGTGCGGAGATCGTGGACCTCATCGAGGTTTGGGGCGAAGCCTCCAATGTCCACGATCTCTGCAGTAGCCACAGGAATGCGGCCGTCTACAGCTGCATGGCTGACAGCCTGGCTACCAGAGGCCACATGCGGACCCGGGAGCAGGTCTGCTGCAAAATTAAGGACCTGCGGCAGTCCTACTCCCGGGCCTGCTAGCCAGGGGCCGACCCGGAGGCCTGCCCCCACTTTGAGGCCCTGGACCATATCCTGGGAGCTCATGCCGTCCATGCCCCCTAGGTGGTGATCGACCCCGGGGCAGAGGGCCCCGTCCCTGACACCGAGCAGGAGGAGCAGAGGATGCCAAGAGCCAGGAGCCTGCAAGGAGCCTGCCCAGGACCCAGAACCCCCGAGGAACCCCACAGAGCACATCGCCTGTGTCGTCCAAGGCCGGGGAGGGCTCCACATGTGAGTACCATCATGCTCTCCTTATGGGTACGGGGGGGTGGGGGAGAGGGAGCCCAGGGAACACGCGCCTGGGCCTTGCCCACCATGGAGCAGCAGCTGGGTGTCATGCAGGGGCCCTGGCCTTGCAGGTGGGGGCTGGGTTTTACCCACCTTGTCCCAGGGAAAACTGACCGCTGCTCTTGTTTCACCACAGCCGCAGCACCTGGGACTGCAGGGCGCACCACCCCGCCTGCAACAGCCACCTGCACCTGGGCCAGCAGGCGCGCCAGGAACCAAGAGGAGTACCAGCGACAGCACCTGCGGTTCCTGGAGCACCAGCTCCGCACCCAGGACCACTGGGTCTGGGAGGACCTGCGGCTGCGGCAGCGGAGTTTGGAGGCGCTGGAGGAACAAGGCCGTACCCTCAGAGGCTACCTCCAGACCCTGGTGGACAGGTTCCTGCCTCCTCCTGCACCGACCCCTGCGGCTGTCCCAGCTCTCACTCCTCCTCCCACCCAACTCCCCCTCCCGCTTCCTCTGCACCCCCCATCCATCCTGCCCCACCCTCCACACCCGCTCCCCCCGACGCTCCCGCACCCGCAATGCTGCAAGATGGGAGAGCCAGCAGGACCCCCAAGCTTGAGCTTTCCCTTCCCTTCCTCCCCTTCCTCCCCCTTCTAGCTCCCTCCTCCCAGGTTTTCCCTCTCCTCTCCCACCCTTACTCCTCCCTCCCTCCACCCCAGTTATGTAAAATAAAAATGAGATTTTTGTTGGCACAACAGGTGTCTTTATTTGACATTAGAAAAGGAGGTTAGGAAGGGGAAGGGGAGGAAGGTGGAAGAAGGCCCCAGTGGGGCATTCAGGGAGAGTTCAGTCCTCCTCCTCCACCTGGAAGCTCTCCCGCAGGGCTTCCCGGATCCGGACGCCCCCCCGCTGGGCTTCACAGATGGGGATGTGCATCCCATCGATGGCCCCCCCGCAGTTGGGGAAGCTGAGGGCGCCGAACCCCCGGATGACGGCGTCCGGGTCGGCGAGGCGGACTACCCTGTGGAGCAGCACCCGGTTGATGGCCTTGACCACCTGCAGAGAGACACAGCAAACCGCGAATCACTGGGGCGCCAGGGTGGCTGGGAGTGTTCGTGCCCTGGCACTGCCCCGTGCCCCACTCCGGAAGCAACCACTACGGGCGGCGTGTAGTACGGCCGGGACAGACCAAACTCTCTGGGGCAGGGCACTTTCGCCTACCCCCCCCATTTTCCCTGGGGCAGCCCATCCCCTCCTTGCAGCCCCCCTTCCACCCCCGGCCCAGTGGCTGGTGAGTGCCATACCTGCATGAGCACTGCTCCGACGGTGGATCTCCCCACGCCGAACTGGTTCCCAATGGAGCGGTAGCTGTCCGGCGTGGAGAGCTTCCAGAGGGCGATGGCCACACGCTTCTGGAGGGGGATGGCGGGCCTCATGCGAGTGTCCCGTCACCGCAGAGCAGGGGCGAGCCACTCGCAGAGCTCCAGGAAGGTGTTCCTCTTCATCCTGAAGTTCTGGGTCCACTGTCTGTCTCCCCAGTGCTCCAGGACAATGCGGTCCCACCAGTCGCTGCTGATGTCCAGACGCCAGATGCGGCGGGTCATGCTGGCATCCAGGCGCTGCTGCGGATCCTCCACAGCCCCCAGGGAGGCCAGGCGGAGAGGTAGGGGGCTGACGTGCACCAGGTGGTGCCAGGTAGCCTCCAGCCATTGCTGGCAGGCTTGCAGCAGCAAGTCCAAAAATTGTACCCGAAAGCCCAGGGCGAGCTCTGGCTCCATGTTGCCAACTGCGGCGGCATCCCCAAAGGGAAGCACCAACACAGACAGGCGCAGAGAAAAACGCTTTGCTGTCCCTCGGCGAGGTAGGCAAGCAAGCGGAAAAGCTCAGAACCGGCTGTCCGGGGGGGGGGGAGGTCCCTTTAAGCATGAGCCTCAGCTAGCCTCAGACAGCAGCCACACAAAGCAACTACTGACCTGATGCCCTGCCAGAACCAGTTTCATCTGCCCTTAAATGTGACCCAGCGTCCAATCAGTGTGGACGCGCTAGTTCGAATTAGCAAAATGCTAATTAGAATTAGTTTTTAAGTCTAGATTCGCTAATTCGAATTAGCTTAGTTCGAATTAGCGCTGTAGTGTAGACATACCCTGAGTGAGTATCAGACCCTATCTTAGTAATGTGTGTGTTGCTATTCCTAAACCCCAAACTAGAAAACAAATTGTTCTTTTGAAAGAACAAACTGCAGATGTCAATGGCTTCTGTTGCACTCTCCACTGATGGATTTTCTCAGTTGTCTGTAGAGCTCTCTCAACCTCTTGATTTGTTGATGGGTAATGCGATCAACATCTTAATACATTTAGAAAAACTTAAATTCTCCCAGAGAGAATTGTAGTCATTCTGGGAAAGTAAATTCAGCAAAAGCAATGCACTTGACTTTCTTCATATTATACCATGTTATGTCTTTCAAGAATATTATTTTACATTTCTGGAAAAATAGTCCTTTTCTATCAGGTAATGTTGTCCTCTGAATTTGCATAAATCTGCAGATAGTCTCTTCCCAAGTCTGTTTGGTAGAAGTGCCTGTACATGATATGGTCATGCATTGTTTCAGTTGTATTGGTACTGGATCTTTTCTTAAAAGCCCAATTTTATCAAATCCTCCATTGTGTTCTTCCACCTAAGTCCATCATGGGTGCCATACTGTAACTGGCAATGCTATTGGTCTTTGATCCTTTAATCACATGGGTTCTGAATGAATAGCTTTTGCTTTTATAAGATTGTTTCTGTGATTAATGGCCCATGCAGTTGTTTAAAATACTTCCTGAGCTAGTCTGAGCTGTTTCAGGTGACCAGCTATGGGAGTAGTTGTAGGTTTGTAAGCCCTTTTGAGATTATATCAGCTGTCCCATCAGCTTCTGAGTTAATCTGAAAGTCAAAAATGTTGGCATGTATATTCAGTTTTATTATCCAAACAGACTCTGGAACAAAGGCTGTAATGTGACTCAACTACTTGATTGCTTTGGTGTGGCTAACACTTGCAAAATGTCCATATTCCATGCATATAATACACCATGTGCTTCTGGCTGGATATGCATTCACACCTTGTGTTATGCTATAATGTTATACTTATAAGAAGCACACAAGATCTTTTTCAGGGGAAAAAGCAATATATCACATTTATTGAGAGTACAGTAGAAAAGCAGTTAGCATATGCTTCATAAAGGCGAGCCCATACATACATGCACACAGATGTCCTGCAAATGGTATATAGTTACAAGTCGTGGCTCAAATCTGTCTTGCTGGCCAGGCAAGGTTGACTGAGTGAGGAGTCAGGAT
Organism: Pelodiscus sinensis; assembly: GCF_052426305.1. Taxonomy (NCBI): domain Eukaryota; kingdom Metazoa; phylum Chordata; order Testudines; family Trionychidae; genus Pelodiscus; species Pelodiscus sinensis. The sequence goes on from NC_143057.1 coordinate 14,422,672, forward strand.
TCATCTGAGATTTTTCTGAGGCTTGGCTTGCAGGACTGAACCCAGAGCCTTACTGGCAAAAGCCCCCATTCTTATACATGTGAGTTCTCATTGGAGTCTGTGGGTATTGCAATGTCATGCTGGGGGGTGCTGCTCTGGAGTGGGAGTGCACAGCCCCATGCGGCCAGCCCAGTGCTGGAGGACCACTTGCTCCCTGTAGACAAGCCACTGAGGCAGAAGCAGGAGTGGGCATTTCAAATTTAGGGTTACCATACGTCTGGCGCCTGGCTCTGGGGGAGAGGAGGGGTATTGGGTGCTGGGAGTGCCTGGCTCTGGAAGAGGGGTGGGCATTGGGTTAGAGCGGGGAGGCTGGGGGTGCCTGGCTCTGGGGGAAGGGTGGGTGCATTGGGTTAGAGCAAGGGGAATGGGGGGTGCCTGCTTCTGGGGGTATTTATAATTTTTTTTGAAAAAAGGGTACTTTATAAAATAAGGTTGAGAAACACTGCCCTATAGTATAACGTATATGTCAAACATAGCCAGAACATTTTAATTTTCATCTTTATAAGCGCCTTCATTGAAATTGAAGGATTTAAAGATATGGTCTATTTGTTTCTGCCTGGTTTACATTAAAGAAGATATCTGCAAATCTCCAGTGTCTCTGTGGAGGTTTTTAGCAATTCAAAATCTTGCAAAATTATGCTTCCGTTCTGCTCTTAGTGAATGTTTGTCAAAACCAAAGATCTCTAGGACATTAAAGAGTGATTTGTTGATGAGATCCTGCCACATTTATTGCTATGTCCCCTTATTTTTCTGGTCTTAGTTTACTTCTGATACCACATCATGTTCTTCTGTACCAGATATGGACCAACTACAGAACCAAATTTGTTCATAACAAGATGATCCTTTAATGCTCTGCCAGCTATGGTTGAGGTTCTTTCAAATAAGGCATTTTGCCCACTGTGCCTTCTATTTGCTGAACAGTGTAATAGAATCATAGAACACTAGAACAAGAAGAGACCTCAAGAAGTCATCAAGTCCAGTCCCCTGCCCTTACAGAAGTGAGGAGACAGATTGACAGAGCCAGACGTGTACCCAGAAGCCTCCTGCTACGGGACAAGCCCAAGAAAGAAACCAACAGAACACCACTGGCCATCACCTACAGTCCCCCGCTAAAACCTCTCTAACACATCATTAGTGATCTACAACCCATCCTGGACAATGATCCCTCTCTTTCACAGGCCTTGGGAGGTAGGCCGGTCCTTGCCCACAGACAACCCGCCAACCTGAAGCATATTCTCACCAGCAACTACACACCGCACCATAATAACTCGAACTCAGGAACCAATCCTTGCAACAAACCTCGGTGCCAACTCTGCCCACATATATACACCAGCAACACCATCACAGGACCTAACAAGATCAGCCATACTGTCACTGGTACATTCTCCTGCACATCCACCAACGTAATATATGCCATCATGTGCCAACAATGCCCCACTGCTATATACATCGGCCAAACAGGACAGTCCCTACGTAAAAGAATCAATGGACACAAATCTGATATTAGGAATGGCAACATACAAAACACTTCAATCTTCCTGGACACACAATTGCAGATCTAAAAGTAGCCATCCTGCAGCAAAAAAACTTCAGGACCAGACTTCAAAGAGAAACTGCTGAGCTACAGTTCATCTTTAAGTTTGACACAATCAACTCTGGATTAAACAAAGACTGTGAATGGCTTGCTAACTACAAAAGCAGCTTCTACTCTCTTGGAATTCACACCTCCAGATCAGCTGCTAGAAGTGGGCCTCATCCTCCTTGATTGGATCCACCTCGTCATCTCCAGCCTGATCCTGGCCTGCATATTTATTCCTGCCTCTGGAAATTTCCACTACATGCATCTGACGAAGTGGGTCTTTGCCCACGAAAGCTTATGCTCCTACACTTCAGTTAGTCTATAAGGTGCCACAGGACTCCTCGTCGCTTTTGCAGATTCAGACTAACACGGCTACCCCTCTGATACTTAATTTGGGATTTGCACTCGAACTGACAAATGAAGCAATAGATGTATCCCTTTTCAAAAATACGTGATTGTATTTAATTACTAATCACTCCAACATTTTCCCTATGTTATTTTCCTGCTAATTGAGTAATTATATATATGAGTGGCTGGCATTTCAGATGTTATTTTCTAAATGTTATTATATAGCATTATCTGAGAATATCATTTCCCCTTATTCTTAAAATGGCATGGTTATTTTTGATAACTCTATGAGATTTACATTTTAATGGCATTTAACATATATCAATTAGAGCTGAATGAAAAATATCAATATTTCCATAGTGCAGGAAATTTCAACATTTAGTTTTCATTCATTTCAAAGTGGAATGAAAATATCCCATAGAACAAAATGTTCTGAAAAATTTAAAGTTCAGGTTTTTATCAAAACAAAACATTTTTACATTCCTGAAAACAATGTTTCATCTGTCGTACTTGCACAACATGCTGGCTCTCTGCCTCATTGTTGTAAAGTTAGGGAATAGATGCCAGAGTCTCACGGCATTGTAGAAAGTATATTTTTAATCAGAAAATGATTTTGATTGAAAATATCCAACTAAACTTAATTTTAGTCCAGGACTTCTGAGGTGAAAAGTTCTCCTTCTATGTAATAGAATCAGAGAATACTAGGACTGGAAGGGACCTCAAGAGATCATTGAGTCAAGTCCCCTGTCCTCATGGCAGGACCCAGTACTGTCTAGACCATCCCTGATAGACTTTTATCTAACCTACTCTTAAATATCTCCAGAGATGAAGATTCCACAACCTCCCTAGGCAATTTATTCCAGCGTTTAACCACCCTAACAATCAAGAACTTTTCCCTAATATTCAACCTAAACCTCCCTTGCTGCAGTTCTATCCTCAGAGCCCATTGCTCCTTGTTCTATCCTCAGAGGCCAGGAAGAACAATTTTCTCCCTCCTCCCTATGACACCCATTTAGATACCTGAAAACCGCTATCATGACTCCTCTCAATCTTCTCTTTTCAAAACTAAACAGCCCAATTCTTTCAGTCTTCCTTCATAGGTCATGTTCTCTAGACTTTTACTCATTCTTGTTACTCTTCTCTGGAGCTTCTCCAATTTTTCCACATCTTTCTTGAAATGTGGTGCCCAGAACTGGACACAATACTCCAACTGAGGCCTAATAAGTACAGAGTAGAGCGGAAGAACGACTTGTCGTGTCTTGCTCACAACACACCTGTTAATGCATCCTAGAATCATGTTTGCTTTTTTTGCAACAGCATCACACTGTTGACTCATATTCAGCTTGTGGTCCATTATGACCCCTAGATCCCTTTCTGCCGTAATCCTTCCTAGACAGTCATTTCCCATTCTGTATGTTGTGAAACTGATTGTTCCTTCCTAAGTGGAGCACTTTTCATTTGCCCTTATTAAACTTCATCCTGTTTACCTCAGTCCATTTCTCCAATTTGTCCAGATCATTTTGAATTATGACCCTGTCCTCCAAAGCAGTTGCAACCCCTCCCAGCTTGGTATCAGCTGCAAACTTAATAAGCATACTCTCTATGCCGATATCTAAATCATTGATGAAGATATTGAACAGAGCCAGTCCCAAAACAGACCCCTGCGGAACCCCACTTGTTATACTTTTTCAGCAGGATTGTGAACCATTAATAACTACTCTCTGGGAATGGTAATCCAGCCAGTTATGCACCCAACTTACAGTAGCCCCATCTAAATTGTATTTGCTTTGTTTATTGATAAGAATATTATACGGGACCATATCAAATGCCTTACTAATATCTAGGTATACCACGTCCACTGCCTCTCCCTATCCACAAGACTTGCTATCCTATCAAAGAAAGCTATCAGATTGTTTGACATGATTTGTTCTTTACAAATCCATGCTGGCTGTTCCCTATCACTTTATTATCTTCCAAGTATTTGCGGATGATTTCGATAATTACTTGCTCCATTATCTTTCCTGGCACAGAAGTTAAACTGACTGGTCTGTAGTTACCTGAGTTGTTCTTATTTCCCTTTTTATAGATGGGCACTATATTTGCCCTTTTCCAGTGTTCTGGAATCTCTCCTGTCTTCCATGATTTTCCAAAAATGATAGCTAAAGTCTCAGATACCTCCTTTATCAGCTCATTGAGTACTCTAGGATGCATTTCATCAGGCCCTGGTGACTTGCAGACATCTAACTTTTCTAAGTGATTTTTAATATGTTCTTTTTTATTTTATCTTCTAAATCTACCCCCTTCCCACTAGCATTCACTGTTAGGCATTCCTTCATCAGACTTTTTCATAAAGACCAAAACAAAGGAGTCATAACATACATAACATAAGAAAGGCCATACTGGGTCAGACCAAAGGTCCATCTAGCCCAGTATCCTGTCTGCCAACAGTGGCCAGTACCAGGTGCCCCAAAGGGGGTGTACTGAAGACAATGATCAAGCAAATTGTCTCCTGCCATCCTTTTCCAGTCTTTGACAAACAGAGGCCAGGGGCACCATTCCTTACCCCCTTATTGCTTTTTATGGACCTAACCTCCATGAATTTATCTAGCTCTTTTTAAAACTCTGTGAGGGTTCGAACTAGGGTAGTTAATGTAGTCAACCAAAGTTGCAAATGAAGCCCGGGATTTGAATTTCCCGGGCTTCATTTGCATGTTGCCGGGCGCCGCCATTTTTAAATGTCTGCTAGTTCGGACTCCGTACCCACGGCTACATGCGGCACAAACTAAGTAGTTCGGATTAGGCTTTCTATTCCGAACTATCTGTACACCTCGTTCCACGAAGAGTAATGGTAGTTCGGAATAGGAAGCCTAATCCAAACTACCTAGTTCATGCCGCGTGTAGCCGCGGGCACGGAGTCCGAACTAGTGGACATTTAAAAATGGCGGCACCCGGCAACATGCAAATGAAGCCCGGGAAATTCAAATCCCGGGCTTCATTTGCAACTCCAGTTGACTACATTAACCACCCTAGTTCAAACTAGGGTGGTAGTGTAGACATACCCTTATAGAGCTAGCCTTCACAGCCTCTTCTGGCAAGGAGTTCCACAGGCTGACTGTGCACTGTGTAAAGAAGAACTTTCTTTTGTTAGTTTTAAACCTGCTACCCATTAATTTCTTTTGGTGTTCTCTAATTCTTATATTATGGGAACAAGTAAATAACTTTTCTTTATTCACCCTCTCCACCCCACTCATGATTTTACATTCCTCTATCATATCCCCCCTCAGTCTCCTCTTTTCTAAACTGAAAAGTCCCAGTCTCTTTAGCCTCTCCTCATATGGAACCCCTTCCAAACTCCTAATCATTTTAGTTGCTCTTTTCTGAATCTTTTCTAATGACAAAATATCTTTTTTGAGGTGAGGAGAGCACATCTGTACGCAGTATTCAAGATGTGGGTGTAAAATAGTATTATATAGGGGCAGTAAGATATTCTTTGTCATATTTTCTATCCCTTTAAAAATAATTCCTAGCATCCTATTTGCTTTTTTGACTGCCGCTGCACACTGCGTGGATGTTTTCAGAGAACTAGCCACAATAATGCCAAGATCGCTTTCCTGATTAGTTGTAGCTAAATTATTCCCCGTCATACTGTATGTATAGTTGGGTTTATTTTTTCCAATGTGCATTACTTTACCCTGCTTTGGTCTTGACTATCTTGAACAGTTTGGTATCGCCCACAAACTTTGCCACCTCACTGATTACCCCTTTGTCCAGATCATTTACAAATAAGTTGAATAGTATTGGTCCTTGGACTGACCCTTGGAGAACACCACTAGTTACATCTCTTCCTTCTGAAAATGTACTATTTATTCCTACCCTTTGTTTCCTGTCTTTTAACCAGTTCTCAGTCCACGAAATGATCGTCTCTCTCTTATCCCATGACAACCTAATTTACATAAGAGCCTTTGGTGAGGGACCTTGTCAAAATCTTTCTGGAAATCTAAGTATACTGTATCTACCAGATCCCTCTTGTCCACATGTTTGTTAACTCTTTCAAATAACTCTAGTGGATTAGTAAGATATGATTTCCCTTTACAGAAACCATGTTGACTTTTGCCCAACAAATTATGTTCTTCTACGTGTCTGACAATTTTATTCTTTACTATTGTTTCAACTAATTTGCCCGGTACTGATGTTAGACTTACCGGTCTGTAATTGCCAGGGTCGCCTCTAGAGTCTTTTTTAAATATTGGCATTATGTTAGCTATCTTCTAGTCCTTGGGTACAGAAACTGATTTAAAGGATAGGTTACAAACCACAGTTAATAGTTCCACAGTTTCACATTTGAGTTCTTTCAGAACCCTTGGGTGAATGCCATCCGGCCCCAGTGATTTGTTACTGTTAAATTTTTCTATTTGTTCCAAAACCTCCTCTAATGACACTTCAATCTGAGACAGTTCCTCAGTTTCATCACCCACAAAGGTCGATGCAGGTTTGGGAATCTTCCTAACATCCTCAGCCATGAAGATTGAAGCAAAGAAATCATTTAGTCTCTCTGCAATGGCTTTATTGTCCTTGATTGCTCCTTTTGTATCTCGATCGTCCAGGGGCCTCACTGGTTTTTTAGCAGGCTTCCTGCTTCTACTGTACTTAAAAAACATTGTGCTATTACTTTTCCTCAAAATCTTTTTTGGCTTTTCTTATTATATTTTTACACTTAATTTGGCAGTGTTTATGTTCCTTTCTATTTACCTCACTAGGATTAGACTTCCATTTTTTAAAAGTTGCCTTTTTTTTATCTCTCACTGCTTCTTTTACATGGTTGTTAAGCCACAGTGGCTCTTTTTTAGGTCTCTTAATTTGGGGCATACATTTAAGTTGGGCCTCTATTGGGGTGTCTTTAAAAAGTTTCCATGCAGCTTGTAGGGATTTTACTCTTGTAGGGTACTCTAGTCACTGTACCTTTTAATTTCTGTTTAACTAACCTCTTCATTTTTGCGTAATTTTTCTTTTTAAAATTAAATGCCAGAGTGTTGAACTGCTGAGGTGTTCCTCCCACCACAGGAATGTTAATTGTTATTATATTATGGTCACTATTCCCAAGTGGTCCTGTAATAGTTACCTCCTGGACCAGATCCTGTGCTCCACTCAGGACTAAACCTAGAATTGCATCATTATGCATCTCTGCCATTTCCAAGTTTCCTGTTACTGTTTCTCTCTCCTCACTGAGCAATGGGCCTACCCTGTACGTGGTCTTCCTCTTGCTTCTAATACATTTATAGAATGTCTTCTTGTTTCCCTTTATACCTATAGCTAGTCTGAACTCGTTTTATGCTTTTGCCTTTCTAATCTTGCCCCTGCATTCCTGTATTGTTTGCTTAAATTCATCCTTTGTAATTTGTCCTTGTTTCCATTTTTTATATGACTCCTTTTTTAGTTTTAGATCATGCAAGTTCTCCTGGTTAAGCCAAGTTGGTCTTTTGCCATATTTTCTATCTTTCCTAGGCAGCGGAATAACTTGCTTTTGGGCCCTTAATAATGTTCCTTTGAAAAACTGCCAACTCTCTTTAGTTGTTTTTCCCCTCAGTCTTGCCTCTCATGGGACCTTACCTTCCAGCTCTCTGACCTTACCAAAATCTGCCTTCCTGAAATCCATTGTCTCTGAGGGTATGTCTACACTACCACTCTAGTTCGAAGTAGGGTGGTTAATGTAGTCATTCGAAGTTGCAAATGAAGCCCAGGATTTAAATATCCCGGGCTTCATTTGCATCTTGCCGGGCGCCGCCATTTTTAAATCCCCGTTAGTGCGGACTCCATGCCCGCGGCTACACGCGGCACGAAGTAGGTTGTTCGAATTGGGCTTTCTAATTCGAACTACCGGTACACCTCGTTCCACATACCCTAATTTGCTGTTCTCCCTTCTACCATACCTTAGAATCACGAACTCTATGATTTCATGATCACTTTCACCCAAGCTGCCTTCCACTTTCAAATTCTCAACCAGTTCCTCCCTATTTGTTAAAATCAAATCTAGAACAGCTTCTCCCCCAGTAGCTTTTTCAACCTTCTGAAATAAAAAGTTGTCTTCAATGCAGTCCAAGAACGTATTGGATATTCTGTGCCCTACTGTGTTAGTTTCCCAACATACATCTGGATAGCTGAAGTCCCCCATCACCATGAAATCCTGTGCTTTGGATGATTTTTTTAGTTGTTTAAAAAAAGCCTCATCTACCTCTTCTGCCTGGGTAGGTGGCCTGTAGTAGAATCCTAGCATGACATCACCCTTGTTTTTAACCCCTTTTAGCCTGACCCAGAGACTCTCAACACGTCTGTCTTCTACGTCCACCTCCACCGGCGCCCGGCAACATCTCCTCCCTTTTTCCCCCGCCTGTCCTTCCTGAGTAAGCCGCATCCTTCTATACCAATATTCCGACCATGTGTATTATCCCACCGAGTCTCTGTGATGCCAGCTATGTCATAGTTGTATTTATTTATTAGCACTTACAGTTCTTCCTGCTTATTACCCATACTTCTTGCATTTGTATATAGACATCTAAGATCCTGATTTGATCTTGCCTCCCAATTCTGCCTTGTCCCTCCTTTCTCTCTACTATTATAGCCCACAGTCCCTCTCATTTCCAAACCATCTCCCAAGTCTCCATGTTCGTCACTTACCCATGGGCTTTGGTCACCTGCCCCCACTGAACCTAGTTTAAAGCCTCCCTCACTAGGTTAGCCAGTATGTATCGAAATACAGTCTTCCCCTTCCTCGAAAGATAAACGCCATCTCTGCTTAGCAGTTCTTCCTGGAATAGCATCCTGTAGTTGAGGAAGCCAAAGCCCTCCTGTTGACACCATGTTTGCAGCCAGGCATTCACCTCCAGGATGCACCTGTCTCTTCCTGGGCCCCTACCTTTGACAGGAAAGATCGAAGAGAATACCACCTGCGTGCCAAACTCCTTCACCCGTACTCCCAGAGCTCTGTAGTCATTCTTGATCCACTCAGTGTCACACCTCGCAGTAGCATTAGTGCCCACATGGATGTGTAGTAAGGGGTAGTAGTCAGAGGGCCAGATAATCCTCGACAATGGCTCTGTAATGTCTCAGATATGTGCCCCCGGCAGGCAGCATGCCTTCCAAGATGACATGTCAGGGTGCCTCTGTCCCCCTCAGAAGAAAGTCTCCAACCACCACTACCCTGTGTTTCCTATTCACAGTGGTGGCAGCAGACCTCTCAGCCCTGGGGGTACAAGGCTTCTCCTCCTCTGTTGTAGGGGGTGATTCCTTATCTCCTGTATCAAGAAGAGCAAAACAATTTTCTAGTACCAATAGGAAATGACTAGGAACCTCTATTCCACCAGAGGACCCCTCTTGCATTTAAAAGAGTTTATACATATATATCGGGGCTTAGAATAAACTGGCCCTATGTGTTCTCATCCAGAGTTGCACATAAATCAGTGGCATAGTCAGAAGCAGAATCCTTAGTGCAAGCCTCCTGTTTTGACCACTATGGTAGGCTCATTTCACCAGCTATGTACAATAGTATTATGTGAATTTCACTGATCATTCAAAAATCGTAAAAAGGAGGAAGTCTCTAAGGGTATGTCTACACTACCACCCTAGTTCGAACTAGGGTGGTTAATGTAGGCAACCAGAGTTGCAAATGAAGCCCAGGACTTGACTTTCCCGGGCTTCATTTGCATATTGCCGGACGCCGCCATTTTTAAATGTCCACTAGTTCGGACTCCATGCCCGCGGCTACACACGGTGCGAACTAGGTAGTTCGGATTAGGCTTCCTATTCCGAACTACCGTTACTCCTCGTGGAATTCAAATCCCGGGCTCCATTTGCAACTCCGGTTGCCTACATTAACCACCCTAGTTCGAACTAGGGTGGTAGTGTAGACATACCCTAAGGGTATGTCTACACTACAGCACTAATTTGAAATAACTTAATTAGAACTAAGCTAATTCGAACTAGTGCATCTAGACCTAGCATTTTGCTAATTCGAACTAGCATGTCCACATTGAGTGGACCCTGAACCGAGGTTAAGGCTGGCTGGAAGCAGTGCTGGCAGGGCAGGACTTAGAGCGTGGAGCTGCTGTCTCAGGCTAGCCGAGGGCTGTGCTTAAAGGGACCCGACCCCTACCCCGGACAGACAGTTCTCAGGGGTTCCCCGCTCGCTTGTCTAACTCGATGAGGGACAGCAAAGCAGTCCCGGCTTGGAGTGCCCTGAATGCCCACAATCGGCACATCACAGCACTCGGCCATCAGCCCAGCTGCACTTGCCGCAGGCTGCCATCCGGGGGGGGGGGGGTGGTCATCAATAGGGGGGCTGCAGGAGAGCTTCCACCCCGAGGAGCCTGCAGAGCCACCCCAGTCCTCCCCATCGTACCCCATTCCTCCCTCACCTCCTTCCACTTACTTCTCCCTAGCCCCCCTTCCTGATGTACAAAATAAAGGACACGTGTGTTCAAAAATAGAAACTCTCTTTATTGAACAAAACTTGGGGAGACTGGGCAAAGGAGGTGGGAGAGGGGAAGAGAGAGGAGAGGGGAGGGCAACTAAAATGATCAGGGGTTTGGAACAGGTCCCAGATGAAGAGAGGCTAAAGAGATTGGGACTTTTCAGCTTAGAAGAGAGGAGACAGAGGGGGGATATGATAGAGGTCTATAAAAGCATGAGTGGTGTGGAGAGGGTGTATAAAGAAAAGTTCTTCATTAGTTCCCATAATAGAAGGACTAGAGGACACCAAATGAAATGAATGGGCAGCAGGCTTCAAACTAATAACAGACAGTTCTTCTTCACAAAGCAAATAGTCAACCTGTGGAACTCCTTGCTGCAGGAGGCTGTGAAGGCTATAACAGAGTTTAAAGAGAAGTTAGATAAAGTCATGGAGGTTGGGTTCATGGAGTGCTATTAGCCAGGGGATAGAAATGGTGTTCCTGGCCTCTGTTTGTGGAAGGCTGGATATGGATGGCACGAGACAAATGACTTGGTCATTGTCTTTGGTCTGTTCCCTCCAGGGTACCTAGTGTGGCCGCTGTCGGCAGACAGGCTACTGTGCTAGATGGACCTTTGGTCTGACCCAGTACAGCCATTCTTATATTTTTCTGTTCTAAGCTCAGGGCTCAGGGTCGGGGGTCTCACTGGACCACCTTGATTTTCATGCAAACCTGCTCCTGGGTGGCCAGGCTGGCAGCTATCCTGCCCTAGACGGCCACTTTCCTGTGCCTAGTGCGGAGGTTGTGGATGAGGTCCATGATCTCCAAACTAGACCAGCGGGGTGCCCGCCTCTTGCAGCCCTGGGCAGGCTCCTGGGAGCTGCCAGCCTGGTCCCGGGAAGAGGTGGAGGGCTGGGTGGCAGTGGGTGGCTGCTTCGTGCCGTGCCAGGTGCAGGGTCTGCTGGCTGGGTGCTGGCAGGCTTGCACCTGGCATGGGCACCGTAGCCAGACTGTGCCCCTTTAAGGGCTCCAGGGCCAGGAGGGTGGCTGATAAATTTCCCTGGTGGTGCCCAGAGTGGCCACCAGGGCAAGCTGGGGAGGGCTAGCCTCCCACTAGTTCGAATTAAGTGGCTACACAGCCCTGAATTAGAACTACTTAATTCGAACTAGGCGTTAGTCTTCGTAGAATGAGGTTTACCTAGTTCGATTAATCGCTCCACTAGTTTGAATTAAGTTCGAACTAGCGATTTGTATGTGTATCGCCTATTAAAGTTAATTCGAACTAACGGCTGTTAGTTCGAATTAACTTTGTAGTGTAGTCATACCCTCAATCCCCTTATCTCATATAAAGACTGCTGGCAGCTGTTCAATGCTGAACCGATGTTACTTTATTCAGCTCCATATATTTTAATGGCTAGTTGTACTGTAGTACTAAAATGGGAGGAATAAAGAATTATGTAAAAGAATAGTCACATTAGAAACTTTCAACATTCTGTTACTAGTGCATCTTTTTTCTCCTGATGGTTGTAAGCTTTCAGTTATTGGATGTTGTTTTATATCTTTAATATCATTCCTGGGAGTCTGAAGATTTTGCTGAAGTGATGAATAAAATTACAGAAAATGCCAGTATTAAATAACCCATAGGTTTAGTGTATTCGTTTACTGGTGTGCATGGGGGGGGGGGGGGGGGTCTTCTGTGTTATTTTTTGGATTAATTTTCCTAAACTCTCTTTGGCTGCTATAACAAATGTAAAATAAAACCGGTAGATTCTGTAGGATGCAACATCTTTTGAGATCTGATTATAGTTGTTAATGTACCTTTTCATTGTATAGAATGGTTTGCGAAAGAAAAAGACAAGATTGCTTCCTTACTATGACAATAAGACATAGAATTCAAGTAATACATTATCTGATGCATAACTGAAAGTGGAGAGAGATGGTCAGCATTGGAAAGTTTTAAAAAATTAAGGAAGGAAATGTGATTTGTCCTTTTCCTATGTGTTCATTTTTTTAATTGTATCCTTTGGTATATATGGTTGTGACTATTTTCTTCCACTATTTGATCTGAGGAAGTGGGTCTGGCCCACGAAAGCTCATCATCTAATAAACCATCTTGTTAGTCTTTAAAGTGCTACATAGTCCTGTATTTTGTTTTACTATTAAAGGCATACTAGCAAACTATACCAATGAAAAGAAAAGATAGGACAAATAGCAAGAAATTAACATGACTGCACCAGGAGTTCTTTAGGGACCTGAAGATAAAAATAAAAGTGGAAATTTGGTCAAATTGTTTAGGAGGAGTGGAAAAAATAGTTCAAGCATTTAAGAGTGCAATCAGAAAGTCTATTGCACAAAATGAGTTATACGTAGAAAGGGATAGGGAATGGTTTTAACACATATATTAGGAACAAGGGAAAGATGAAAGAAAGTAAATTTCTCCTAGTTTTGAAGAATGAGAGCTAATAATGGAGGAAAAAACCAAGTGGCCTGAGGTGTTTAATTTTTGTTCCAGTCTTCACTAAAAAGGTAAATTGGGACCAGATACTTTACACAATATTAACAAAAAAAGGGAAGGGACACAAATCCAGACTAAGTTACAGAACATGTTGATAATTGAGATGACTTCAAGTTGGTAAAGCCTGATTAAATTTATCTAGGGAAGATAAGAAAACAATCTCGGAAACATTACTGATTTATCTTTGTATATGTCTCTGTTGCAGTTAGACATCTGCAGCTGGCCCATGCTGGCTGACTCGGGCTCACAGGACTCAAGCTAAGGGGCTGTTTAATAGTGGTGTAGATGTTGAGCTCAAGATGCAGCCTGAGTTGTTGGGCCCTCAGAAATGTTAGAACCTTGGCATCAGCCTGAACACGATTGTCTACACTGTTTTCCATAACATGGAAAGGGAGAGGCAAAGAGAGAAGGGATGTGACAGAAAAGTCCCAGGGAGGGAGAGAAAGCCCTGCCAGATTGGACTCCTCACCCTAAGCTCTTCCTTGCCCCCCCAACCCTCACACTCACACTCCCCTTTGCCCCCAGCCTCCCGCCTGCCACATCTCCAAGGCCATACACTGACTCCCACACCCTCCCTCCCCCACTTCCAGCCCCCTGCTCTGAAGGACCCGGCAATGTTGGGTAAGTCTTCTATTAAAAAAAAAAAGTCAAAAAATACTAGCGGATGTTAGAAGCCCAATAATTACTTCAGCTATTTGAAGGCTTTATCTGCTTTTGAAGAGAGACCCATGTGAGTTGATCGCCCATCACATCTATTTCATACCACAACCTGTGCACACCTACCCAGCAGTAGAAAGGATGAGAAATGCCTTCACAACATACTGATCTTCAGAGCTGTGCTATTTGGCTAGGAGACATGTGCTGAACAACATATAATGTTGGTACAGAATTTGTCCCCTGTGGAGCAGTAGTAAGATCGGAGGTAGATTATGGTGTTTCTTTGGAATCACAGTTTTGTTTCTCGATCTATTCTCAGAACAGCACAGCTCCATACTAACTCTTCATTGCAAAAACCAAATTGACCCCAAAACCAGATAAATTTTTAATGAAATATTTGGAAATCTTTTTAGACCATTTTAAAAAAAGGTTTTATTTTTCAAAACTTGATGTTAACTGGGTGAAAAATAATTTAATCTTTTTTGACATATTTTCCCATTTTGTGTTATCTGTTTTGGCCATCTGAGCCATATGTAAGAACTTTTTTCATATTTTTCATTAGCTATTTCCATTTCATAAAAGAAAAAATTCAATTTAGACTATTGCCATAATGATTTCACACAGTCTTCACAGCCTATAGCATATTTTACTTCCTCAGCAAGAGCAGTAACTTCATCTTCTTCCATTTTTCTTACCTTATCTTTCCAAAACCTGAGCAGAAAAGTGTAGCTTTTAAATTTTAAAAGTTCCAGTTGGTAAATTCCCATAATTTTGTAACCCACCCGCTTCATGAAGCTTGTGCACTGCTGAGATATACTGAGTTTTATTCTTTCTTTAATAAGCCAAGTGTAGCATATGTTTTCCCAAATGCATTAATGTTTGGGTATTCAAAGTATGTGCAGTAAGGTTATGTTATTCTAATGAGCCTCTTCACGGTACCATTCACCAACTTCCATAAACAGAATTCTGAAAAATCCAATTTATCCTAGAGTATGTAGGAGTGTAGATTGTCCTTTTTCAGATCAGTAGCTTTAGTTATGCCCAGTGGGTCTAAGCAGTGCTTGTTTAATTTGCCCTGTAATCTTTTTTGGTATATATGAGGTATTGATATAGAGATGACCATTTTTTTTGCAGCTCCATGTATTGGAATCTCCTTATTATGCATTTTGGCACACATATCATATCCTTCCATTGAAACTATCAGGAGATGGTATTATGTCACTAATTGTGCCCTAAAGGTTTCATCTCAACATTCTGTAAATTTGTGGCTTCACTCCCCAGTTTTATTATTGCACATAAATCTATGAATGTTCTAACACTTAGAGTCAGTACTCACACCTGGGTTTTAATGCCTTACTCTGCTATACCAGGTTTCTTATTACTATAGTGGTGTTACAGTGGTGTGTAAGTGGAATACTGTAATGAAGAATCAAGTTTCAGATGCAAATGTTGGTCCTCTGTCTGAGTTTATTTAATGAAAAATCTTAAACAATGAATAGTCTTGCAGCACCTTAAAGACTAACAAAACATGTAGATGGTATCATGAGCTATCACCATCTTCTTAAGAAGTATAACCCACTTCTTAAGATGACTTAAGTATTAAAAGTCCAGGGAAGGCTGGAGGTGGGGAAGGGGAGGAAGGAGGGAGGAAAAGAATAGCAAGAGAAAAAATAGTGAATTACATTGTTCAAGTTACAAGAGGCTGATAAGAACAATTTGCACCTCTATAAGTACCCATTGTTTGTTTTGTTTGGTTGGTTAAGTCATTAGGATGTGGAAGGTGGTGTATGAGACCAATATCTTTATTCATTCCTCTCTGATAGGAATCAAACTTGTAAATGAAATTATGTTCCAACCCTTCCCTGATTATTTTGGCTTGTGGAATTGGCCTGAAATAACACAGTGACTTTAAGATCCATTAATGAGTGTGCAGGCAGGATAAAGTGTTCTCCAACAGGTTTCTGTGTGTTGCCTTTTTGAATATCTGATTTGTGTCCATTAATTCTTTCCCATAGAGACTGTCCAGTTTGGCCAATATACATGGCAGAGGGGCATTGCTGGCATTCAATGGTATAGATCACTACATGAGGGGCTGTTAAATGAGCCCCTGATGTAGTGGCTGATGTGGTTGGGTCCAG
This sequence comes from Pelodiscus sinensis, assembly GCF_052426305.1. Lineage (NCBI taxonomy): Eukaryota > Metazoa > Chordata > Testudines > Trionychidae > Pelodiscus > Pelodiscus sinensis. The sequence continues at coordinate 14,438,389 of NC_143057.1, forward strand.
TGATGAAATCGCTTGTGTAGATGTGTGGACAGAGTTGGCACCAGAGCTGATTGCAGGGGTGAGTTCGTAGGTGATTATGATGGAAATGTGCTGTGGTGTTATGTTACTTTGTTTGTTGGGCCTATCATGAAGAGGCTGATGCCTGGGTACTCAACTGGCTCTGTCAAGCTGTTTTTTCACTTCCCTCGATGGGTATTTAAGTTTTAAGAGTGCCTGATAGAGTTCCTGTAGGTGTTGGTCTCTGTGGAATTGGAGCAAATTCGGTTGTATCTTAGGGCCTGGCTGTAAACAACTGATTGGGTAATGTGTCTTGGGTGGAAGCTAGAGACATGTAAGTAAGTGAAATGGTTGGTAGGTTTCCGGGATAAATTGGAGGAAATATGGCCAACATTTAATTGTACTATAATGTCATTGAAATGGATTTCTTGTGTGGACTGGTCTAGGCTGAGGTTGATGGTGGGATGGAAGTTGTTGAAATCCCTGTGGAATTCTTCAAGAGTCTCCTTCCCATCAGTCCATATGACAAAGATGTCGTCAATGTGGAGTAAGTAGAGTAAGAGTGTGAGGGAGTAATAACTGAGGAAATGTTGTGCAAAGTCACCATAAAGATGTTGGCATATTGTGGGGCCTTGAGGGTGACTTGAAGATATAAATTATCCCCGAACTGGAAATAGTTGTGGGTGAGGACAAAGTGACAGCCGTTATTTTGAAATAACTTTACTAGAATCTACACAGCCAAACTGCTATTACAAAATTAATTCAAAATAGTGGAGCGCTTATTTTGAATTTGCTAAATCTCTTTCCATGAGAAATAACACCAAATTCGAAATAGCTAAATTGAAATAAGTTCTGTGTAGACACTTATATTGAAATAGGGGGCCTCCAGTATTCCCAGGGTGCCTCAATCAAGAACACTCCTCTCCTTCCCCCCTTCCCAGAGACCTTAAAGGGGTTGACTCTGGCCACAGTACCTATTCCAGCTCTAAGCCTGCCAGCCCAGAGCCAGCAGTCACTTCCCCTGACCCAGTAGCCCCAAAACATGAGCCAGCAATCCACTGGCAGCCAGCCCTCCACCGCTCTCCAGGAGCAATCCGTCAGCTCCCAGGAGCCTGCCAGGGCCCAGAGAAGGTGGGTGCCTTCCTGGTCCAAGGTGGAGAACATGGACCTTATTCAGATTGGGGGGGGGGATGCCCTCAATGTCCATGATCGCCACACTAGATGGAGGAATGTAGCCGTCTATGGCAGGATAGTTGCCAGCCTGGCCACCAAAGGCCACATGTGAACCCAGGAGCAGGTTTGCATGAAAATCAAGTTGGTCCGGCGGACCCCCAACCCTGAGCCCTGAGCTTCCCCCTTCTAGCTCCTTCCTCCCAGGTTTCCCCCTCCCCTCTCCCACCCTCTCTTCTACCCTCTCCTGCCTCCTTTCCCCAGTCTCACCAGAGTTTCATTCCCCACCCCCCAGTTTTGTTAAATAAAGAGAGTTTGTGTTCATGAAAATACATGTATTTATTTGACATCAGGAAGGGGGGTTAGGGACGGGTAAGTGGAAGGATGTGAGGGAAGAATGAGGCACAAGCCCCCAGTGGGGCAGACCAGGGAGGCTTTTAGTGCTCCTCAGGATGGAAGCTCTCCCGCAGGGCCTCCTGATGGACCTCCCAGATGGCAGCCTGCAGAAAGTGCAGCCAGGCTCACAGCAACGTGTCCACAAGAAGCACCAGAGTGCCCAGGGGCAGCTCTAACTCCATGTTGTAGAGTGCTGTGGTGTCCCGAGTGAGGGCAACCAGAACACACATAATGCTTTGCTGTCCCTCATCGAGGTAGGCAAGCAAGCAAAGAAAGCTGAGAACCGGCTATCCGGGGGGAGGGGGGGTCCCTTTAAGCTCAGGCCGCAGATAGCCTCAGGCAGCAGCCACACAAAGTAACTCCTGACCTGATGCCCTGCCAGACCTGGTTCTGGTCAGCCTTAAATATGATTCAGCGTCCACTCAGTGTGGATGTACTATTTCAAAATAGCAAAACGCTATTTCGAAATGAATTTTGTGTGTAGACGCATTATTTCTAAAAACTTATTTCAAATTAACTATTTCAAAATAAAGTATTTCGAAATAACGCTGTAGTGTAGACAGACCCTAAGAGAATTGCAATTTACTCAGTTCAGCTACTTAAAAATACACATTCTTTCCATTATTTTCAGTAAGCTTTCCACTAGAAGCTCATGTTTCTTGATTTGTCTTCATATACTATACGTCATCTCTGAGAATACCAGAACACTCTGATTACTGGAGTTATTTGTAAGGAAGTCTTAAAAGCTTTGGTCTATGATATTGCACTTTCTTCCTGACTATATTCAGACTTCAGATATTAGGAAGCTTTCTTCTACTTTTCCTGATAAGAGTATTGATTTACTGTCTAATGCACATTAATTTCTGTATTTCTATTTTTGCTGGTAATATACTTCCTCCTAAGTATGGCATATGGTATCCATCTGAACTGCATTACCCTTTTCAAAGTAAGTCTAAGGCATTTCCTTATTGTATAAACTAGTTATCTAGAAAATTGCCTTTATTTTAGAAAAGTGCATTTTTTTGCAAATTATGTAGGGATTACATGCTCTTATGGATACTTTGAAAATGATGGGTTTTCCAAAGCAAGTCTTAAAAGCATTTATGGGAGTTAAAGAAAAAGAGAGAGAGTGCTTTCAGTGAGAGGAAAAACACTTTGATACTGTTAAATAGATCATCAAAATTACTCTCTTTATAGCTTCTTTCTAGTAATCCACATATTTTCTGGGCCTTTTCATTTCCATTCCCATAATTGTCCCTCCAAAGATTATTACATATAATGTAATTTTGATTGCATTAATGGAAGTTTGAGAATAGTCAAAAAGAGAAAAAGAATGAAATGAAAAACAAAAAGGAGCAACGCTTATAGAAAACAAAATATGACTCTCTTAGGCTTCTACTAGGTGGCTGGCTTTGGAATTTGTTATGATTAAATTACTGACATCACATTATCTTCATGAACAAGGCTGAGATAACAATGTTGTATTTACCTATTCGTATTTTAGAATCAGTTAACTGCTTATTTCTGGAGACATGAATGACGTGTATTTTCAGTACAACCTTATTCCACTGTTTAAAAAATTACCAATGACCAATAAGTTTGTAGTGCAACACGTTTATAGGATGTTATGAGGAAAATGCAGTAGGTATCTAAGATCCATGCAAATCAACAGTATAGTTAAATGTTTAAACTACTGGAATATATTATTTTTCACTTTTCAAAAATATCTTGGAAGAACCAAATACTTTTTTTTATAACTAAGAATCAATTCCTTCAATTGTATGTAATTTGTTTGAATCATTGGGATACCACATGGGCTGAAAAGAGGTTGCTATCACCACCACCATCAGCAGCAGCAGCTTCAGTAAAAAGAAATATTAATTAGTAAATTTTCATAAAAGAGAATAAGTCCTTTGTTTTAACTCTGTTTCCTAAAGTGCTAGATTTGGTATATCTCTTCCATATGTCAGCCGATCTGTATATTATTGCAATTTAGCTAGTACTTGAAAAGAGGTAAAATAATGATTAAACTGTTTATTAAACTGAAATATGTATTTCTGTATCAAGAGGGTAACCCAACACAGAAAAAAAGGACTCTGGATAAGTTGTTTTCTTAGGAGCCCCATATTTTACAAATTGCAAAAGTCTGCCACTCTAAATGCTTAAGCAGAAACCACGAATGTATTTGGGGCTGGGGATTTAAGAACTTCATATCATTTTATGTAATGTCTTAAAATGAATGCCTACCATAAAGTGATGCGTATGGAGTACTTTTAAATTACTATTAAAATTGCCTGAAGACAGATCAAACATAGCTGTTGCCAGAAAAGCTATGCCATCCTACTAAGGTAATCACTACTATTTTTTCCATGTACTGATTCTGTCATAAATATTTAATCCCTCCTCAGCAAACCTACATATTATTCAGGGTTTTTTTTTCTTTTCACAGACAATTTTCTTTTCTTACTACTTTTGTTGCATGCATAGTTTATCATAGAATCATAGAACCATAGAGCTGGAAGAGACCTCAGAAGGTCATCAAGTTCAGCCCCCTGCTCTAGGCAGGACCAATCCCAACTAAATCAACCCGGCCAGGGCTTTTTCAAGCCGAGACTTAAACACCTCTAGGAATGGAGACTCCACTACTTCCCTAGGTAACCCATTCCGGTGCTTCACTACCCTCCTAGTGAAATAGTTTTTCCTAATATCCAACCTGGACCTCTCCCACCACAACTTGAGACCATTGCTCCTTGTTCTGCCATCTGTCACTACTGAGAACAGCCTCTCTCCATCCTCTTTGGAACCTCCCTTCAGGAAGTTGAAGGCTGCTATCAAATCCCCCCTCACTCTTTGCTTCTGCAGACTAAACAGACCCAAGTCCCTCAGCCTTTCCTCATAAGTCATATGCTCCAGCGCCCTAATCATTTCGATTGCCCTCCGCTGGACCCTCTCCAATGCGTCCACATCCTTTTTGTAGTGGAAGGCCCAGAACTGGACACAATACTCCAGATATGGCCTCACCAAAGCCGAATAAAGGGGAATAATGACATCCCCGAAGAGGGAAATATTTGTTCCAATCACATTTGGGATTAGACTTCTTGTGAATTTGTGACGTGCAGTTGGTCTTGTTGGTATCTTTTTAAAATCTGATTGAACAGATTAAGTCCTCTAGTTCCCTTATGCATTTTTATTCCAATTTAAACCATATGGAGTGAAATGAAGTTAGTTTCAGGCAAAGGAAGTTTCCCAAATATTTCCATGTTTATAAGAAGACAAAATCAGAAGGCTCTGTTAACTTATTCTTTCATTTATTCATTCATGGATATTTGGCTCTTAATCAGGAATGTTATTCAGAATTCTTTTCTAGACGAGACCATTGGATAGCACCAGTTGAAATGTTGGACAAATCAAAATAATCAAGTGGATTGTGGTATTCCAAAATCAATTACAAATAATGCTATTAAGAATAAAACATAACTCTTTCTTATCAGTATCGTTATTTCAGCAAGAAATACCAGCTTTAGATAGAAGGAAAGCATTTTCTATGCTTCTCACATTCATAATTCAAATTAAATCCCAAGCTTCACTCATGTGAGTCTATTCCAGATTTTTAACTCCTCTAGGATCACTTTTTAATGAATAAGCATGTTTTACATTAGTAAGAGTTCCATGGTTAGGCCCTCTGTACTTGTGTATTTGTTGAGTCTTAGCTAGTCCATCGGAAAAAATGAAAACTTTTGAAGTCATTCACTATGAATACACAAACTCAGAGGTAATTGTCATCAGGGTCATTTAAAAAATAGTAGCTAAATAATAAATATGGCTGTCATTGATTCATTAAGGCATGCATAAAGAAAGTATATACTAATTAGCCCTTTGACAAAACAAAGCTTAATTTCTCAATTCAGAATGCCCTAATTGTATTGCTGACAACCTTTAACCTCAGTCATTAAAGATTTTAATATACATTTTAAGTCACCCTATATGGTGTGTTATTATTTTCAGTCATACCAGATAATTGACAAAGTCTTCAGCAGTATCTGAATGCTAACAAAAAAGCCATCTGAAACAGTACTCTAAAAAGCCCCAAAATAAAGTAGTGTTGTCTAAATGACACAGCTGCCCTAGCTAGAAATAGTACAATTTCAAGGTTCACATTCACAGAGTAATATTGTCAATCTACGGCTTCTAGCAAAACCTTTTAAAACATTCATAGATTGGAGTAGATTGTAGCTTCCATGGTTTGGGGCAATTTTTTTAGAAAGACGTTCATAACTTTTAAAAGCTGAACAGGCTGGAGTTGTTCCTGAATTTACAATTCACAATAACCTCCCATTCCCATTACTACTGACAAGTAGACTGGTAGATAAACAGTAGCATTGTCTGTGACAGACATGGAGGGATTCAGTGACCATGCAACATTCCATATCACTGCATTTTGAAAAGGCCCAGAGTGCATTCAGTATATTCTACAGCAACAATTACTATAACACATTCATTCCCCAATCAGTTTTAATCTATTTAGAAAACTGAGTCAGTGATGCTAATCATTGCATAGTTATTAAGTATAAGGGTACGTCTACACTAGCTCATTAGTTCGAGCTAGGTAGGGTAATGAGGGCAAGCGGAGTTGCAAATGAAGCCCGGGATTTAAATATCCTGGGCTTCATTTGCATGTTCCCAGGCACCACCATTTTTAAATCCCCCTTAGTCCGAACTCCATGCCCGTGGCTACTCGTGGCACGGAGTAGGTAGTTTGAATTAAAGACCCTAATTCTAACTACTGTTAGTTCTCATTCCACGAGGAGTAACGGTAGTTTGAATTAGGATCTTTAATTTGAACTACCTACTCCATGCCACGAGTAGCCATGGGCACAGAATTCGGACTAAGGGAGATTTAAAAATGGCAGCACCTGGGAACATGCAAATGAGGCCTGGGATATTTAAATCCCGGGCTTCATTTGCAACTCCGCTTGCCCTCATTACCCTACCTAGCTCGAACTAACAAGCTAGTGTAGACGTACCCGAAGAGGTTTAAGGTTCAGTGTCTGGAAGAAGGGAACTAAACAAAAAAGCAAAATGTAATTATTCAAATATTTATAATTACACCTTATTAATGCACTAATTTTATGAGGAATTTTCAGCCACTTAGCTGGACCTTAGAAGATAGTTGTGGCAAGCAGATAATCCTGAGATTGAATAGACCTAAGAACTAACTACCAAATATTATTCAGCTGTTAAGTTCAGTGTCGAAGCCACCAAGCATGCCCCTAATCCCAAACTTTTACCTTGCTTCTCAAAACTACTTCCTCAGGTAGAACTAGAATTTTCAGAGCTGAAGATGTGTGCACTGTACCTTTGAACATTGAAATGAGCTGAGGGGTGTTTAACTTCTGCTTCTTTATCTTACAACCGTTCCTTCAAACTAAACCAACATAACTGTACAGCCAACATCCAGGACATCTACATGATTCATAACTTTTTACAGAGGAGCTCTAGATCACATTACTGTGGTCAGTTGTGACACGTGGTTTTTAATGCATCTTTCGCTGTATGTATAGAGCCAAGTGAATTCAATCTGGCACAGAGAAATGTAAATTGTGCCCCCTCCCCCGCATTGTTTTAGGCTTGAAGATATATTATAGAGAAAGAATCATATACCAGATGTGGTCAGCTTTAAAATCCGGCAGGTTCCCAGAAAGCTCTGCCAGTGGAAACTATTACAGGAATGTGTTGAATGAATGGATCCCCTGGCTTCATTAGTTAGCATCTTCTGTTTTACTAGGTCCTGGTGCCTTTCACAGTTCCTCTGAGTGGAAAGACAGCAGGGTCCTCCACTAGAGTCTTTCCTCTTAGCAGCCAATTTAGGCATTGGGCTTAATTTAGAGAGTGATCCAAAGCCCACTCAAATTATTGAGTCTTTCCATTGACTTGAATGGGAGTCAGGTTCTTCACTTAGGCTACGTCTAAAGTACAAGGTTTTTGCACAAAAACTGGCGGAGCGTCCACACCTCAAGCGCATTTTTGTGCAAGAAAATCTACGGAACAGAGGGCTTTTGCCGGTAGAGTTATTCCTTTCCCCACGAGGAATAATTCCTTTTTGCACTACAGTTCTTGGGCAAAAAGGCAGGTGTGGACGCTCTGGAGGGGTTTTTGTGCAAGAAACCCCTATTGACAAAAGCACAGGTACTCTGATGGCCATTCTGTGAAGAGCTTTCTTGCACAAGAGTGTCCATGCAGTATGGATGCTCTCTTGTGCAAAAGCACATTGATGTGCTTTGAGGTCTGGACGCGCTTTTGTGCAAGAAGTTTTTGCAGAAGATTTCTTCTGCAAAAGGCTTCTTGTGCAAAAGCCCTGCAGTGTAGACGAAGCTTTATTGTTCTAAATTGTGAAGCAGAAAAATATCAAATATCTGCTAGGCTAACATTAGCATGTATGTCAAGTTTTAACACAGAGGAATTTTTGCATTCATCTAGGTACATTATAGAAGCCCCAACAAGGCAAAATAATTGTAGTTGTAATGCTGGAGGACCATTAAATAACAGTGGCAATGGTTTGCATTGCTATAATTAAGTGATGCTTATCAATGTGCTGGAGTGGGAGTATAACAGTAAGCTAAAGTAATTGAATAAACACAATGTAATCAAATCACCGAGCTACGATTACAGGTTTCTACATATTCCTGATGCACTTCAAGATACAGCGTTTTCAGAGTTTTATTATGTATAGATACTTCTTGTAACTAAGTGTAATAAAGCCTTTGGAATGTTTAAATTTGCTAAACTGGGATAAATAATATCTTTTATAAGAGTCAAATTACATAAAAGCTGTTGGATGGCTCAGGAGAAAGAGCAGTACACTTTTGGTTGGAACTCATTTATTACTAGTTGGGGAAATTTTAGTAAGCTAGGAACAGGGCATATATTTGTATTTGTATTTGAGTGTTATTTATGAAGGCCCTTATCCAAATTTCACTGAAGCTAATAACATTCTCTAAATCACTGATGTTGAAGGAAAAGGGGAGTGGGCAATAGAGCAAAGTGAGAAGGCCATTTATTGAGATGTAAAGATATGTCAAAAGCCCAGCAAAGCTGTCAGTCCTTACTGATGACATATGGGTGTTTATATTGTGAAATGTTTTCTTTTAAAAAAAGTTTTAGTCTGATGCTTAATTGATTTAATAAGCAAAGAACCCCACACCCCTAAAAAATCCCTTTGTTTTACTTTCTATTACTCCCTGATCTGAGCCTTTACAAATTTCTGGAATAAAAGGGTTTTTTTTAAGTGGATAATGGATTGTGGAGCAGGGGAAGAGGTTGTGTTTCTGAAATGTTCAGGTAGCTTTAAGATTTTTCCACATACTTTCATACTTCCAAGTAGCGCTGAGTGAATTATTGATTTTCCATTTACATAGATATTTTGGTTTGGCCACTCTTCATTTGGACCAGAAATATTTTGTCAGCTTTTTGTTTTGTACTATTTGTAAGTATGTTTTATATTTTAAAATAAAAGAAATCTAAATACATTCATAAGCTAAATATTTTGGAACAAAGTCAAAATATTTTATTTTAAAAATGGCTTTTTTTTTCCACTTGGCTAAAATACTTTGCCAAATTCAACAAAAAAACTTAAAAAACAACGAATAGTCTAGCAGCACCTTAAAGATTAACAAACATATAGATGGCATCATGATACCATCCACTTCTATGCCTCTGAAGCTTTTCAAGAAAAAAGTGACCTAAAACTATATTTTTTGTTGTATTTACTATTTGAGTTAAAAAAAAATTACCTGGCTCTACTTATTGTTTGTTACACGTACTTATCAGGATGGAAAGTGTCAGGCAATTCAAGAATAGTGATAGAAATGTAGCCGTGTTAGTCTGGGGTAGTTGAAGCAAAATGCAGGACACTGTAGCACTTTAAAGACTAACAAGATGGTTTATTAGATGATGAGCTTTCGTGGGCCAGACCCACTTCCTCAGATCAAATAGTGGAAGAAAGTAGTCACAACCATATATACCAAAGGATACAATTAAAAAAATGAACAAATATGAAAAGGACAAATCACATTGCAGAACAGGAGAGGGATGCGGGGGAGGGGGGAAGGAAGGAAGGTAAGTGTCTGTGAATTGATGATATTAGAGGTAGGGAGAGTGGGATGTTTGTGAGTTAATGGTATTAGAGGTGATAATTGGGGAAACTGTCTTGGTAATGGGTGAGATAGTTCAAAGGTTTGTTAAGTCCTTGTTGGAAAGTGTCGAATTTTAACATGAATGACAGTTCAGAGGATTCCCTTTCAAGTGCAGATGTAAAAGGCAATTCAAGGGCACCTATTTACATGACATTTCCTGTCCAGTTATACAAAAATTATAATTTTAAATAGTTGACTTTAATTTTGGAGACTGAGCCAAACTGAAATTTCAGCATTAATGGATTAGAGACCCAACCAACATTACTTGCAGTATCATCATCCTAATTATTAGTACATAAGAATGGCTGCACTGGGCCAGAACAACAATCCATTTATCCCAGGCTCTTGTCTTCCAACAATGACCAGAGCCAGAGATTTCAAAGGGAATACACATAACCGGGTAATGTATTGAAGGAATCCATCCATATCTTGTTGTCCAACCCCACTGCCCAGCAGGCACAAAGTTAGGGAAACTTAGAGCATGGGGTTGCATCCCTGACAATTTTGGCTAATAACCATTGATGGATGAAAGTTGTGGAACAACCTTCCAGGAGAATCATTGGGGCAAAATAACTGGCTTAAAACTGAACTTTGTAAATTTGTGGAGGAGATGCCATCATGAAACTGCCTACAATAGCATGCAGCTGATTTGTACCTGGATGGTTTCTGTGGGTTAATGTGCTGTTCTGTGGCATGGTGGAAGTATTTCCTGAGTCAGAGATAGTGAAAGTAGGCTTCCAGGTCACTGCAGAACTGTATCATGTGGATGGCGGTGGTGGGGAAGAAAGAAAGTCCCTGAGAAGGGACATACTCCTCTGCTGGACTATGTGTGTACTGGATAGATTAACAATATTGTTGTATGAGTTAAGGTACTGCTGTTGTTGCCTCTTGCGGAGCATAGGAGTTTGGATAGTTTAGTGTCCCTTTCTTTCTGTAGAGAAACCAGGTGTGTGTTGTAAATTGTTTGTCTATTTTTATAGAGTCCAGCCACGTCGAATTTTGTGTAAAGACTGGGGGTCTCTGGTTTTAAGAGCTCATGCTTGATCATCCTGTTGTAATGGATTCTTCACCTTCAGTTCATTTTGTTTGATGTCCATCTGTTTGTACTCCTCCACAATGGTGCTTCTTTAGCTCTTTGATTGTCCACTTAGACTCATAGAATCATAGGGCTGGAAGAGACCTCAGGAGGTCATCAAGTCCAACCTCCTGCCCAAAGCAGGACCAATCCCAACTAAATCATCCCAGCCAGGGCTTTGTCAAGTGGAGACTTAAAAACCTCTAGGGATGGAGATTCCACCACCTCCCTAGGTAACCCATTCCAGTGCTTCACCACCCACCTAGTGAAATAGTTTTTCCTAGTATCCAACCTAGACCTCCCCACTGCAACTTGAGACCATTGTTCCTTGTTCTGCCATCCGTCACTACTGAGAACAGCCATTCTCCAGCCTCTTTGGAACCTCCCTTCAGGAAGTTGAAGGCTGCTATCCAATCCTCACTCACTCTTCTCTTCTGCAAACTAAATACGCCCAAACCCTCAGCTTCTTCTCATAGGTCATGTGCTCCAGCCCCCTAATCATTTTGGTTGCCCGCCGCTGGAATCCATTTTGAAGCACTGCTCCCCAGATGGTTTATCAGGCCTTTGCTTCTGAGGTACTTAAAATTTCTCTCAGTTTTTATGTCTTTTGTGCTCTTCAAATTGTTCGTTGGCCTGCCTAATTATATTTTTATATTTGCCAGAGTTTGTTCCTTTCTGTTTTCCACAGTAGGATGTGACTTACAATTTTTAAAGGATTTTTTTTTGTCTCTAACTACCTTACTTAATTTACGATTGGTGTACTTTTGATCATCTAACCATTATTTATTTACTTTTATTTAGGGGCATACATATAGTTTGAGTCTATGCTGTGATGTTTTTAAGATCTTTCTATGCAGCTTGCAAACATTTCATTCTACTTACTGTTCCTTTTAATTTCTACTAAACTAGCCTCCTCACTTTTGTATAATATCCCTTTATGAGGTTAATTTCTTTGGTTTTTCCGTCTCCCTTCCCCAAGGATGTTAAATAAAATTACATCATGGATGCCATTATAGAGTATTTCAGCAATGTTCACCTCTTGGTCCAGATTCTATCAGTATATCAACATTTGTCTTTCCCCTTATGGGTTCCAGGAATAGCCGTGTCAAAAAGAAATTGCTAATGGGATACAGAAATTTTATTTCCGTAGCTGATCCCAATAGGAGGATAGTTGAAATCTCACATTATTATTGGGGTTTCTGTTTTTGTAGCCTTTCTAATTTCACTGAGAATGTGCTTTTCCTCAAATCTATGGAAGAATCCCCAATGTTCACTAGAAATCGGCCCATCCATTTGGTTCACATATCCTTTTCCACTTTCTCTTACAATAGCCAGGGTTTGTCACATACCTAAAGTTTACTTTTCCTCCACTGTTTATACAAAAACAAGATTATAGAAACAGAGTTCCAGTGAGAAAAGTGACATTATTATTCAAATGGAATAAATCCCAACAACGGAACATATGTAGGCCAATCTTCAATCCATATTTCCTCTTAGCAAGAAGTCACAGTGATATTCTCTTTTTCCATTTCATTTTACGTGTGAAAACAGCTTTACCAGGAGGAAGAAAAAAAATAAACCTGTCATCTTTCTACCACGAAGCCTGATAGGAGCATCTGTTCATAATGACATTTCTTTACAGCTGTCAGTGTACATAAATGTATTATGTTCCTGCATCTCATACTCAAACTAGAGTTGCAAGATTGAATTTGTGTTTCAGTTACCAAAAATGCTCTATTTAAGAAAGATAGATGCCCAGTAAATCTAAGTAATTGGCATTTCTGGATTCACCCTATGCCTTCCTTTCATTTTACCAAGGAAAGTAAGAGTAAATAAATCCACTAGCAAGTTCACTCTATGTTTTGCTCCACTTTCCCTTTATCAGCCTTCGAAGCTCTTTCCTCTTGCATAATGTTTAAACAAAAATAATGGGGGTTGAGCACTACTGAAGATCTGGCCTCTTCATTTAAGTACCAATATGGAAGCTTTAGCTCTTTTCAAATCCAGCCACAGAACTGATAATGTGCTGTCTAGTCTAGCAGGCAGCCATAGCAGATGGGGCTTTGACTGAAAGTTGTTTGAAAAGAAATTGCAGATCCTTTCCTTGTGTTAAATCCTTGTGAATTTTTTCTTGTGTTAAACATAAAAATTATAAGGACAAGTGGCATATATGTTAAAGAATAAACATACATTAATCTCTGAGAAATTATATCTAATCATAATCTCTGTGTGAAAACTGCTTTCTAAAGTGTATACGAGTAATTCAGCATTGTGTGACAGACTTTTTGATTCTTGTGTTTGCTAGGGTTTTTTTGTGATATTTATTTGTAGTTAGAAAGAGTAAAGATATCAATTACAGCTATAAATGGACTACACTCATATACAAAATTCTTAAAGTCTATATAGTCATCTTTACTCAGTCCTTCTTAAGTAAAACTTCTGTGGCATTTGATCCTAGTCACTACAGTCAACAATACAATAATAATACAAAAGTAAAGCTGAAGGCTCTTCTGTCTAGCATTTTATATTTAACCAACCACAAAAAGCAATGTCCATGATTTTGTTTTTTTCAGTTTTGAGGAAAATTCTGTTCTCATTGTCTGTAGTGAGACTGAGCAGAATCGGACCTGTTACAGGTATGTGTTTTTTAGTTTCAATAAATATTAAATGACGAGGTTGTGTGTAACAGCATGAATTAACTTAAAATAGATAAGAAAGCAAGATAATGCTTCTCAGCTAAAACCCACTGATACCATTAAAAATGGCAAAATGTCTGTCCATTGCTTGCAGACGTTGGAAGTACAACTGACCAATACTCAACTTTCACATTTTGGTTGTTAAAAAAAGGGATCTGAATTCTGTTCTCTCTGATATGCAATATAAATCATGTTGACTTTTAGCCAAGCGAAATACTTGTAGAATTAAACTTGGATTTGTTCAAAGATAAACCTGTCTTGAGCAGCCTTCCCCCCAAGAGTAGTGGATTTAACCAATATGTGAAGTTTCATTAATAACAGGATTCAACAAGTGGATGCACCAGGGAAACAAAGCATGCAGTTTTAGGAGGATGAAATAACAGCATAAATAACTATGCGGAAGTCTCTGCCAATCAGAGGAAGGTGTAAGAATCCCACAGCAGGGATAATCTGCTTCCACACAGATTTCACACTGATCCCTACTAGTTAAAAATTGGCTTAAAACCAGTTAGCTTAAATGTACACCTGGAACTGTTGCATATGCTGTCACTGCCATAAAGAACAATAGCAGGAATATTAGAAAAATAAATGAGTAGAGCTGCTTGAAAAATCTGTTGTAAAGTCTTTTTGACTAATAGAAGATTTTATCAAACCTCATTGTAGTCCCCTTACTAAAGGGGCCTCTGTTTTTTCACTGGAAAGACCCTGTGTGCTGCAATCCAGACTACAAGTCCCATGAGCCCTTGGGAAAAAGAGGAAGGAAGGACTCTTGTGTGGGAGATTACTCTCTTTCCATGTGCATGAATGAAAAGAGGCCTAGCAGTCTGGGACTCTGCCTTGGAGTTTCGAACCTACGGGGGAGTCAGGCTGCTGCCAAGGAGATTGATCCAGGGGCTGTTGGATGCAGCTACAGACCGGGACTAGATGCCTGTTGGAACTGGGATTTAGCAGGCTGCTTCCGATAGGCACAGCATGAGGCAGTAAGTTTTTGGGCCTTGTTGAAAAAGTGCTACCTGGGACAGAGCTGCTGTCTAGCCTGGACCAAATCTCCACTACAGCTGCAACATCCGCGTGCCAATGCAAGCAAGAGTCTGGGACTATGAGTCTAGGGGTGTGCACACTCTGGGGTGGGATCAATATTGGCAGTACAAATGTTAGCTATATAAGCTTCAATTAGTGTTGTGCGTTTTGTTAATGCGGTTCATTGCTAATCTGTTAACCCCTGATTATTTAAGTTAAGTAAAGATTGTTTATTTTAAAGTATTCTATTAGATGTATATGATTTGTAGTTGTTCTGGAATTAGATCCAGGTCATAGTTGGAATGAGTATGTTCCTGGAGGCTCTCAAGGCACACCAGTGAGTGTGTGCAAGGCCAGCCAGGTGGCGGCACCACCATTTGTGCATTCGTTATGAGCAAGGGACTGCAGCAAGGGGGTGGAAAGGGTTCCCCCCTCCAAATTAAACACCATTACTACGGGGGTGCTCAGGATCTCCTTTTGGGTTAAAACCATCAGGCGCCCAGGCACAGCTGTGAGTGTGACGTGCTCTCAAGTAACCCGGGGAGGAAAAAGGGGGTTACAACATCATCCCACCCCAACAGTTTCTTTAAAAAATGTAGGGGGTTGTCAATATGCCATAAACTCGAGAACCCCCACAACTGTTTTTGGCAACCAAAATTATTTTAGTTTGATAGTAAAAAATATATATATATATTTTCCAGTTTACTGAAAATACTTAAATTGTCATTTGGTAAAGTTTTGCTTCCATTTTGGCAACTGGAGTTGCCTGTAAATTGATACATAAAGAGCTAGAGAGATATTATATGATAAAACATTACTAAATGTCAGTTTTAACAACTTTATGAGAGGCGGTATAGCCTCATGTAAAAAACACTGGATTTTGGAGTACTAAGACCTGGATCCTGTTCATTGCTCTGCCATTGGCCTCCTGGATTACTTGGGCAAGTCATGCCACCTCTGTATATCGGTTTCCCCATCTGTAAAATGTGGCTAATGATATTTACAGTTGTCACATTACTGGATTTTGAGGGAAGCAGCCAGATCACTGATGCACCCATAGGTGGGGGTGTTGGCCCCAAAAATGGTATAAAAGGGAGCCATGTGGGGTGTTGAATAGAAGCTTACTGTCTGCTAATCCTATGTACGCTAGTCATGTGTTTGTATAATGTCTGTGTGTGTAGTTAGGTGTCTGTAATCTCTGTAGATACTGAATATTTCTCTGCATGTGGTTGAGCAGTGGGCAGAGTCCGGCCTATGGACATGCTAATTAGCAAGGCCCTATGGGACAATGGCACTCAATGGGCCAAGGACACACCTAAAGAATGAGTGGTGACTCATACCTAAGGGCTACCAGCAGGGAACACAGAGGAATAAGCCGTGGGCCAGGTGACCTGCTGTAGCCAAGAAGAGACCAGGAAGGAGGGATAAATAGGCCATGTTACAGACTTTATCTTGGTCTTCAGCTCAGCACTTCATCCCAGAGGCAGCAGTGCAGGGATCGAAGAGCCAGGAAGAACTGTGGACCCATCCTGATCCTAGGATGCGCAACAAGGACTTTTAAACCAGTAGCTGTAACATCTCTGCTAGAGCCTACATCAAGAACTGGGAGATTCGATGCATGTAATGTACTGTTCTTTTAACAACCTTGCTCTCATGCTTTTCTTTCTCATGGTAATAAACCTTTAGTTGTTAGATGCTAAAGGATTGGCTCAGCGTGATTTGTGGGTAAGATCCAGAGGGCAAATTGACCAGGGATCTGTGGCTGGTTTCTTGGAACCGGACAGAACTTGTTCGGGGTAGGTGGGATTGGGTGCTAGTATCCCCCACCTGTGTAAGAGGCCCGGGGCCATCCGGGGCATGGATATTGCTGGAGTGTAGGAGGGGTTTTGCTCGTGAGGCTTCAGGCAGGCTGCTGAAGCACTTTGTGGGACTGGTTTGTGGCCTGTTTGGAGAAGTTTAAAGTGGCCTCAATATAATTGAGAATTGGGCTTATGGTATATGAATTACTATTGACTTGTCTGATTGTAGTGTTGTTGTAGCCATGTGAGTCCCAGCATATTAGAGAGACTAATGAGAAAATATATTTTATTAGGCCTACTTTTGTTGGAGAAAAACAAGCTTACCCTGAGAGGCTTGATTTTTTAATTACTTTCTTTTGGACCAAATACAGTTATTACATCACTCACCTCTCTTCGTGGGCCAATGGACAAACTGTGTGGGTGGTGTGGGGTACTTGGCTCCACACTCCTGGAAAGGACAGGACCTTGGATAGAAGGGGCGGGACCAGGGGCAGCCAGGCCCCGTGCTGCCTTGAGCATGGTGTGCCCTCCGCAGTCTTCAGAGCCACGCGAAATGCACAGCGTGGTGCTCTGGTGGCAATTTAAGGGTCCAAGGCTCTGGCCTGTGTCACTGACATAGTGGTAGTGGCGGTAGCCCACAGCCCCAGGCTTCTTTGAATCTCTGGGCCTTGTAGCAACTGCCACTTTTGCCCCCTGCGATTGGTGGGGCTATTTGGTATATTTCATGCTATTAAACAGAAATTCAGGTGGTGCCTTTGACCCCACTGTAGAGTACGTCATTGAAAAGAGTGATGGCAAATCCTGTTACTTCTACTCATAAAGACAGATGCATAGCAGTTCCTTGCTTCTCTACTGGAACTGTCCAGTATTAAATAGACTGACTGACAAGTCTATCAAAAAGAAAGGCAAAACAGATTCAAGATAAAACAAAACATTTTTCATATTTGCTATTTCTCATGTGAAGCCAGGCCTGAGTATCAGAGGAGTTAGACCTAGATAAGGAATAAGAACTCACCATGCAACCAGATTTCAATAAGCATCTGCATAATAAATATCATCTGTGCAACCACCCAAACATTTCAAAGCTTAATCTTATGACTTTTGACACCAACAGCTTCTTATTTTTCTTTTCTTTTTTTTTTAAATATATTGCTGAATATTCAAAAGTGCCAGATGTGGCATTTTTCAGATTTCTAAACCAGGACAGTGTCCATATTTAATAGGGCAAATGAGTGGCCTCAAACCTGGAGACCAGAGAGAGAAAAAGAATAGGACTACAAGGTTGATTTTTTTTGTTTTCCTTTGAAATCTCATCTTAGGTCTTATTTTGTGCCTAATGCTGTCACTTGGAAACGTCCTGAAATGCTGCACTTTATACAGAGATTTGCAGTGGCTGGAAATTCCCCAGGATAAGGTAGAGTTTCTCTTGTCAACCAGTAGCATCTTTCTCAGTCTGTCATGCCAACCTTGTTTATATAACAGAGAATCTCAGCCATTGTCTTTTTCCATCCCTGTGGAGCAAAAAATGTAAGTCTATCCTGTCACTTGAACAGGATAGAAGCAACTTCCTATGGGGAGCAACCTTCTCCTACTATAGGGGATATTAAGAACTGCCATACTATTAGTTTAAGTTACAATCTTGTCCACAGACACTAAAGTCTGCATTGCATAGGTAGAAATGCATATCCCACTACTCAGAAAAGTGCATGAAGTTCAAGAAAGAAACACTCATCATACCAGTCCCACACATGATTCCTGTTTTCACAAATTAGCTCAGAGGCAACTTGTATGGCATCTTGATTATATACATGTTTTGCAGTTTTCATGATGACCCATGTCATCTTTCCATAGCCAGAATTGGTTTACATAGTCTGTCTTGTAATCTATGTCTAATATGGTAAAAGAATAGCATATTTAGCCTCACACTCACCACTTTTTGTGCAAACTTGTATTATTCCTTCCACAGCTGTATTGATGAGGGTAGGAGATAAATTTAAGAAAGAGTTCTATACTTTAACTTGAGCAATCCTGCTTGATTTTTATATAACATTTCTGTGGATTCTTGTCTGTTTTTTCTTCTGCCCCTTTGCTATTGTAAAAAATAATCCAGAGTGTCGATAAATCTGTCTATGGCATAATGGCAGTGCTAACACTGGAACAAATATCAGTTAGCAATCAACCTAGTCTACTACTTTGGAACTAGATCAATCTGATCTGCCTTTCAGATATGTTATATTCTGTTCCAAAAACACATGGCTAGATATGTAGTGTGTGTTCATGCAAAGACAACATCTCTCTTTATATCAATTTGTTTTTCTCCCTTTTCTTTCCATAATCTTCCTCACTTCTGTTTAACAGTGCTACCAAGTAACCGTCTTCTAAATAACATGTTCACAAAAACAGATAATGGTAGTAAAATTGTTTCCTTTTAATAAGATAAAGTGCAAAGCATGTGACAAAAGAGGCAGTTATCTAAAATGATTTGTCTTCTGTGCAGGTTATACTGACATAGCTTTTAAATAACCATTTATAAGAAATGCATGTGTATATAGCACCTCCACCAAAACTTTGCACATTTCTCTTGAAAATTAAGGCAGACACAGTGTAATAGAGCTGCATCGTAACAGGGTTACCACACTCACTGCTAGTGTACCTCCTTGCATTTAGGTCTGGAATGCAGCTGTCCTTGCAGCAGGTCCACCTTTGGAGCTTGTTGCTCATGGTGCTATAGTCTTTCATTTGATAACATGGCACTCTGGCCATGTCACCATTTAATCCACTTCTTCTGGGGTTACAGAGTCCAAGAGGACAAATATCCAAATGCCTTCTCTAGATGGTGTTCAATCCTGGCCTGGGACCTGAGCCACTTTGTTAGTGGCTGGTAGTGAAATGTGAGCCAACCCCCTAAACAAGGTTCTAGGCTTAGAATCAGTAATCCATGTCCTCAGTCCCCATTCCTGTTTCCCTGGGCTCCTTCCTACCAAGCTGCCCTTCTTTCAGGGTTTGCCATTTGACTCTACTCTACTCCCTGTGGCTGTTTTATCCCTCTTAGCCTCAAGTCCGATTCCTTTCTCCAGCACCGGGTGCAGTAAGCCTGAATGCTTACTTTTCCCTGTAGCATTATTCCTTGTTCAGGGAGAGACCATAGGTTTCTTTCCTTGGAGCCCCTTTCTTCCTGCTCTTACCTTCTTGGCCTTGTAGTACTGGCCCAATTCTTTCTGAGCTGGGCTTCATTTTCTGTCAGCCCTGCTCCTTCTCTCAGGTCATGCTAGATAGGAGTGGGCAAGAATTTTTGTGGGGGGTAGGGGACTACTGCATGAATTTTGGAACGTAGTCACAGGCCAGCTTCAGACCTCCCAGAAGGGGCAGGGCATTGGACAGGAAGGGTGGGACTGGGGGCAACAGAGAGAAAGAAAGAGTGTGTGAATGTGAAAGAGAGACACTCTGTGTGTGAGAGACCAATTTTGTGACACAGATTGTATGTAGCATAGAGACGGGAAAGAGAGTGTGTATGTGTGAGAGAGAGTGCCTGCATGTGTGTGGCATAGACTGTGTGTCTGAGAGAAACCATGCTCTAAGACAAAGAAAGCTGTCCTGCTCTGTCTCTCTACCCTGCTTTGAAGAGATGGGGTATAGGAAGGAAGAGTGTGTATGTGTATACAGGCAGTCCCCGGATTACGTACAAGATAGGGACTGTAGGTTTGTTCTTAAGTTGAATTTGTATGTAAGTCGGAACTGGTACATATTGTAGGAAACTCTAGCCAAACATTTCTCCAGAGCTCAGTTTTATTCTCCAACACCTCACTTCCCTCAGTCCTTTATTCTCAAGCTGAGGTGTCTGCTGAGAAAAGCTGCTCTGCGTCTCCCTGGTCTGCTGGGGGGGGGGGGGGGCACTAGCTTCGCATCTCCCTGATCTGCTGAGAGGAAGCAGCTAGTGCGGGGTTGCCTCACCCCGTTTGTAAGTAGGGATCCGATGTAAGTTGAATACATGTAACCCAGGGACTGCCTGTATATCACTTACCATCCATACTTCAGACTGGAGCAGCTCTTCTGTGTGTCTCTGCCGTGTGTCTGCAGAGATTGGGTAAAGGGCAGGACTTCAGCATTCTCCTCTTCCCTTCCCTCTGCACAGCGATCAGGAGAATCTTGGGAGCAGCTCGGCCTCAGGATGGAGCAAGTTGGGGGGAACAGCGGAACACACTTTGCCACTGTAAATATACACAGCCTACTAATCAGCTGGGCGAGCTGGAAAGAAATGCTTAGTGGGCCAGATCCAGCCCCCTGGTCCTGATTTTGCCTGATTTTTACCCCTCTTCTATATGGTCTTATTGACTTCTCAGGCTCTCATTAACCTGTGAAGTCAATAAGATGATGAGAGCTGTTATGGGGTACACTTCATCTCACACACACACTTCTTGCCCTCAATAACTAACATTCTGTGAGCTAAATAGTGTCATTTGGTATATGTCTATATGAACAAAAATAAGCTTTCTTAATGAGTTAAAATAGCTGTGAAGACACAACTCTGTTAAGTTAGCAGTTGGAGTAGTAGCCTGGGCTGAATGGAGTTACTAACCTGAGTTAAAAACACAGTCCTATGTCCCTACCTTTCAGAGGGACAGCAAAGCATTTCTACTGTGTGCTTTGGTTGCCCTGATTTTGGACACCACAGTACACCCTGCTATGGAACTGGAGCTGTCTCTGGGCATGTGATGGCCCCACACTGCTGTGATGCAGCCACACATCCCCTCTTCTGAAAAAGTTTTTTAGGAAAAGGCATTATTCCTCTTGGAATGAGGTTTACCACTGTCAAAAAAGGCCATCCATTATTTCGACTTTCTTTTGAAATAACACAATTGCAGTATAGTATTGTTTTTCTAGAATGATGTCCATTATTCTGGAAAGATGATGCAGTGTAGATGCAACCTAACAGTCCAATATGTTTTGAATTAAGAATCCATGTGTGATTTGTAGTATAACTGGAATGGATACTACAGAGTATTTGTTAGCTCCAGGTTTTTCTTCTATAGAACATCACACTCTGCTGCTTGCTATACTCATGCTTGCTCGCTCTTGTCCTGGGGACATAGACTCTTTTCAGTTCCCTTGTGCCTGTTCTCTTCCCAGTCTCATCATACATAGGCTACGTCTACACTGGCCCCTTTTCCGGAAGGGGCATGTAAATTTCACCAGTCGTCGTAGGGAAATCCGCGGGGGATTTAAATATCCCCCGCGGCATTTAAATAAAAATGTCCGCCGCTCTTTTCCGGCTTTTAAAAAAGCCGGAAAAGAGCGTCTACACTGGCCCCGATCCTCCGGAAAAAGTGCCCTTTTCCGGAGGGTCTTATTCCTACATTGAAGTAGGAATAAGACCCTCCGGAAAAGGGCACTTTTTCCGGAGGATCGGGGCCAGTGTAGACGCTCTTTTCCGGCTTTTTTAAAAGCCGGAAAAGAGCGGCGGACATTTTTATTTAAATGCCGCGGGGGATATTTAAATCCCCCGCGGATTTCCCTACGACGACTGGTGAAATTTACATGCCCCTTTCGGAAAAGGGGCCAGTGTAGACGTAGCCTATGTATGATGAGACTGGGAAGAGAACAGGCACAAGGGAGCTGAAAAGAGTCTATGTCCCCAGGACAAGAGCGAGCAAGCATGAGTATAGCAAGCAGCAGAGTGTGATGTTCTATAGAAGAAAAACCTGGAGCTAACAAATACTCTGTAGTATCCATTCCAGTTATTCTACAAATCACACATGGATTCTCAATGTAGGAATAAGACCCTCCGGAAAAGGGCACTTTTTCCGGAGGATCGGGGCCAGTGTAGACGCTCTTTTCCGGCTTTTTTAAAAGCCGGAAAAAAGCGGCGGACATTTTTATTTAAATGCCGCGGGGGATATTTAAATCCCCCGCGGATTTCCCTACGACGACTGGTGAAATTTACATGCCCCTTCCGGAAAAGGGGCCAGTGTAGACGTAGCCATAATGAATAAATGGCACTTCATCATATGATTGCAAGCAGGGTTTGAATCAATACTTCCATTTCAGCCAGCTGGAAGGGGAAAGGAATCCTGGTTGTGGTTATGCTCACTCAGTTGTTTAGCACTGTAAGGTATTCAACTGTAATGTAAATAGAGTTCATGTTGGAATGGGAAAGAGATTCTGGTTGTGCTTATGTAAATACAGTTCAGGTAATGCTATAGGCCTGATGGATGCTCAGTTGTTAGAATGGTATTTTGCCTATTGTAACTAATTTGGCTGTTGTGAGGTCACAAACCATGTTAACCTTAAATGTAGAAATTGTAAACTATGACCACTAATGCTTGTAGGAGAGACATGGTCATTGTAAAGAATCTTGGATGGACAAGGCTTTCCCTTCCAGACTAAAATGAAGTGAATTGAGGGAAGAGCAGAGCGCTGAACCAGCAGGCTATATTCCCTCCAGGCATGAGCTGTAAGACTGAGTCAACCAGTTTCTCTTTCCTCCCTCCCTCTCCCTTTCTAATGATAGAACTAAAACAGACTTTATAAGGAATCTCTTTATTTTCTGCTGGCCTGTGCTGTGGTTGAAGAGCTGAAATCACTGAGAGCTGAAATCACTAGGTTTGGATCCAAATTCATCACAAGGCCAGTGGCAGCAGGCAGGGAAACTGGCAGGAGCAAGCAGCCATCAGGAGCAGCGGCAGGTGGCCAGCAGAGTGGCTGACTGGAATAAGCATCTGGTGGAAGCAGCATTGAGTATCTAGCAGGCATCGGATGAGAGTGGTCAGCAAAGTGGCACCAGAGAGCAGCAAGCAAGTGGATGGTGAGTGACTAGCGGAGTGGATGAGATGCCTCTTAACCCCCTCAGGAAGGGAGGCCAGGTCTGCAAATCACCTCTGAGCTCTTGTCTCCCTGACCAAGGTCAGCAACTGTGAGTGGGGCCCAGAGGAGGGTTGGGCATGTGCAAGGGACACTTACATTGCTGGACTTAGGAGCCTGAAAGGCAAATGACATTGCTCAATCCACTTGATCAGGGATGTTTACTAGTGGTTTGGTTATTAACTCTGTCTGTGGTGTTTTCCCAAGTTAATGCCACATTACTTCTCTTCCTCTTTGATTAAAAGTTTCTTTTTCTGTGCTTAGACTCTGTGATTGCGAGTGGGGAAGCATTACCTCTCAGAGGTGCCCAGGGATGTGTGTCAATTTCCCAGGCTGCTGGGGTGGGGGGAGGAGTTCAAGCCAGTTCTGCATTGAATGGATGGAAAGGAACCCCTAGATATTGAACCTAGCACTGGCTTCTGCTGGCACTACCTGGCAGAAGGGTTACATGATGTTAATATACCCAGGATGGTATGCAACCACCAGAATTGATGAGCCTCCCCTTTGAATTTAATCTGCTTTTATCACCTCAATGCATCCTTCTGCTGAGGAATTCAAAGACACAGCAGAGCTAATCCTGATTTCAGCAAAAGACTTTGCAAAGAGCTTTGAGGGATTGGAAGGGTCACTTTTGAGCTGTCGTGGTTTTGAAGGGGTTGGAAAATATGCTCTTTTCAATAGCGGTGACCACTCTTGACTTGTACTCCCAGAAGTTCCAGGAGGCATTGTACATGTATGGCAATCCGAATGGAGCAATGCTCCTCCACCAATATGTTTCTGTGACTGACATAAACCCTCCCAAAATGTTAGGTTGGGCATGTGGTTAGAAACAGATGATTTTGAAAAGCCACTCCATTAAATCAGAGGGAAAGAAGATAAAAAGGAAAATTTGTAATAGTAGAGAACTAATACAATATACCAAAAGGAGAAAGAAAACTATCTGTGATCTTAATACAAACCAGCATAAATCAGATGCAATAGGAAACAGTGTCTGTGATTTCTTCATCTTCTGTATTTTCTGCATATAATTATCATCTCCATTCTAATTTCATTCATGTGGCTAAATAGATCCAGACCTGCAACTTTTCAGAAATAGCCTCAGGAAACTCAATGGCTACGTCTACACTGGCATGATTTTCCGAAAATGCTTTTAACAGAAAAGTTTTCCGTTAAAAGTGTTTTCGGAAAAGCACGTCTAGATTGGCCAAAAGTGTTTTGCGGAAAAGCGTCCGTGGCCAATCTAGACTGAGATTGTCAGTGCTTTTCTGGAAATTCAAGCGGCCAGCGTAGACAGCTGGCAAGTTTTTCTGCAAAATCAGATGATTTTGTGGAAAAACTTGCCAGTCTAGACACAGCCAATCAGTAAAGACATCGTTTTCCTATGTTTACTTTACAGTATCCTTTTAGAGTCGTTGGCAGGCTGCATAATTATTCAGCATCTATGATCATTTACTGAGTTATCCAGAATATCAATAATTATCTTACCAGTATGAGTGATATACTTCCTGTGAAATTCAGGGCAGAAGTTTAAACTGAGGACTGAAATAAATCAGTTTGATTTATATATATTATTTTAAATCAAGTTCTTACATGACACAAATTTATTGAAATTGTGATCTTGCTGCTGTGAAGTTTTAAGAGTTCCCTTTTAAGTTACTTTAGACTTATAAGGACACTGTCAAGGCATATTTTGATCTCTGTTGTTTGTTGTAGTGCTTGGAAACTCAAATGTAGCTTGATCTTCTGGCCTATGAGCTAAGGATGACCACAGTCTCTGAGAAGGATTAAACACTGCTTTATGTCATGAAATTCAAGCAGAAATGTGTAAAATGATAGGTTTACTTGCAGAATATTACTAAGCCATTGGATGTCTTGTGTGATTTACAGAGTTCCAGACAGCATATGGTCCTTTGTAAACCAGAGATAGAAGGCCAGAACTCAAGCTCTATGACTATGTGTCGCTAAGTGTACTTGGTTTTTTTTTTTTTAAATGAATGTTTCCTGATTTCTGTAAAGCAAGCCACTCTATGGTGACAGGAGGTTATTAACCATATTTCAGTAGCTAGAAGTACAGAATAATTCCTTTTTTCCTCATGGTTGGCTACTACTCTGATTTCAGAACACTCTTACAATGGATTTTCTAAGTATGTAGAGACTTGCATGCAAGCCATATTACTTCTCTGTTGAGATTTCAGACAGCATACAAGCTCAAATATTGACTGTCTCTCTTTGATTGATGGTGGTTGAACATCCTCCAGAGCTAAGAAGTGAAGAAGCAAGAGCAATTAGCGCAGTGTGTTTTATGAAACCCATTATTTATAAAAACTCATCTCAACATATATTCTGCTACTCCTCAAAAACTCATCTCAACATATATTCTGCAATACACCTTCTGATTTGATTTTAAGATGAAGATTAACATTTTCAAGCTGTAGGCTGCAGTCAAATGGTCATCTGTGTCAGAAAGACAAGCAACAGTTCAATATTTGTCCAACTGGCTAGTCAGTATTCAAGTAATTGGGAGAGTTGTTTCCATTAGGATGACAAATCAGTTATTAGAGGCAGGTGTATTCTTGGTGCTATATTTAATTACAAAAAAATGTACAGGAAGTTCTGTTTTCCTGAATGCGGTAGAGACAGATTATAACAGGTTATAACTTCCCTTCCCAAACGAGGCATTTTAGTACACTCTACAAACAAGAAATTCTCTCCCTCTTTTTTCTCTCAGGGTCCTACTCGCAACTCCTTTTCCTTGATTTCTCTGTCAACACACACAACATACCCTAACCCTTGTGTTTGGAACAAGGAAACCCTTCACTCTAAAGGCACATCCTGACTTGCCATGCAACCTAATGCTTTGGAGTGAACCTCAGCTAGCAATCTGTTCTATATAAAGGAGATGGATTGCTCCTTTTACTGAGCTTCAAAAAGAATGTTTGGAGAATCTTGACTGTGTTTGTGTCCGAAAGAGAGTCCTGTGCTTGAGGAGATGCATTTACTTCTACGATTTGACAAACCCTACCTGGACCTTTTCCTTCAACAGGGTGGATGGTGAGAACACCTCGGCTATGTCTACACTGGCAGCTTCTTGTGCAAGGACATCTTGTGCACTGGTTCTTGTGCAAGAAGTCTTGTGCAAGAAAACATCCATCCTGCCATGTGCGAGCTGTGCCTTTGCGCAAGAGTGCCTATGGCAGTGTAAACGCTCTCTTACGCAAGAAAGCTCTGATGGCCATTTTAGCCATAGGGCTTTCTTGAGCAAGAAATCCCTGCTGAGTGTCCACACTGCCCTCTTGCGCAAGAACTCCTGCACAAGAGGGCTTACACCTGTTAAAAAAGAGAGTAGCTCTTGCGCAAGAAGCCCTCTCTTACCACGCCGTACTGTAAATTTCCTTGAGCAAGAGCGGGTGGGCAATGTGAACGCTCTGCGGATTGTTGCGCAAGAACGGCCATACTAATGCAAGAAGCCACGAGTGCAGACATAGCCCTCTTGCGCTTCACATCCCTTGGTCATTTTTCCCAGTGCTACATAATCTTCAGTGACCTGCTCCAGGTCATTCTTGGCAGTATTATTAGTTCCCTCATGGAGAATCAGGAAGGGGTAGTGAGCCAAAAGGTTTATCTGTTTTGGAAGACTCTCGTTCCTGAATTCTAGTTCCTGGAAAGCAGAACACATCTTGAGATTCCAGGTCTGGATGGCAGATGGAGGACTCTGTCCCTCTTAGGAGGGAGTCCCCGTCTACCACCCATCTTCTTCTTTTGGGGGTAGTGGTCATGGAACTCCTATCCCTAGCTTGTAGAACCCCCATCCCATGCCTTCCGGTAGATGGTGTCTCCTGATTTCTTCCCTAAGAGGTCCCTGCCAAGCATTCTCTATCGTAGTGCCTGTGCAGAAAGCCTGAAAGGGGTTACTTACCTTTAGTGGAATTGGATACCTGAATTGGCTTTCTTCTCCTGGAGGTTATATTCTGCCAGTTTTCTTCCTTGTTCTATACTACCCTCACTGGGTTTTCAGCCTGCTGTGCCTGCAGGATTAAATGCTGCCTTCTATCAAGGAAGTCTTCATCTTCTCTGATGGAATATAGGGTCTTGGGTGTCAAGTCCTCTAATTTTCTAATTAATTTCTCTTCCTAGATCTGACACTGCCTTTCTGGTTGGTCTGGGATAATTCATGTCTCTTTGTGCTTTAGTTTTCCAATATGAAAAATTGAAATAATTCTTGCTTCCTTTCTAGGGACTTTGGATGGAAAAACATTATTTATAAGAATCAGATGCTATTATTAAATAGACATGATCATTCCAGTGTTCTCATGAAGTGTGAGCTTTTTCACTTTGTCCTCAAGAAGCTCTGGGTACTAGATTATTCCATAAAACATGAGGACATCTTAAAGCTTGCCAGCTTGTTTAACACTTCATACCTGATTCCAGTTCCAGAGGTTTTGAAATACTGTACTCTTCATCTCACAGACAAAAACTGGCTTTAATCTTGGCTTTAATCAAACTATGTTTATAATCATAGAATCCTAGAGCTGGAAGAGACCTCAGGAGGTCATCGAGTCCAGCCCATAAGTACTAAAGCGAAAACCTTAATGAGTCAATTGCAAAGTCTCTTAAATTCATAAATGCAAGATTTACTACTGTATTTGCTGGTAGATTTACTGGCTGGGCAAGATGCTGTATATATTAGTTTTGAGAAAGTTGAGGGAAATTTGCACTCTCTGCTGACAGACTTGTCTGCATGAAATCTGGCAGAAGGGAATGCAGGCAGCTTGAAAAGTTGTGAAGATCAGTAATACAAAGCAAGTGCTAGGTCTGAATGTAAATGGTGCAGCAGGGTATATGGGCACTTCAAACATAGCTCATACAACATACTACCACTCATGTTGTTATTGCAACACAACAAGCACAATTATGAGCTTGCTGCTCTAGACTTCAGAAAGATTATCCCTATTGTTAAAAGACTGCATTTTGTTTTGGGGAAAAAAATCAAATGTTACCGTTTAAATCTCAAAAGAGCACAGCTTTTGCAAGCTCTTGCCAATGCCTTGAAGGTACTGGTAAGCTATTCCACATTCTATACCATCTACTATGGGTTTATTATGCAGGCCAGAACAATGATGAGAAGGGTGAGAAATGATCATTTATTTGTCCCCCATTTGTAACAGAGCCATTTGTACATGGCTAGCATAGGCAAAGCCCAAGTTGAGAGCATTGTTAAGGAGATTAAGACAGGAACATGTTAAGTAGGCTCATATTTCATGAAGGACGTAGTCACCCCTGTTGTTTGGGGCTATGTTGGAATTCACATAAATGAAAATCAATTCTGGCCCTTCTATCTAAAACTTATTCATCTAAAACAGTTTTTGATGGGCACGTATTTCTAATTCTTTGGATATAAAGCTGCAGAATTAGACTATTTGGTCAGTGCTTTTATTAACCACAATAGCCTCAAGGTCAGATTGAATTTATTCAGGCATCTAGAAACATGTAAGGAATTCTAGGCATGCTCAAATATATGATTAATATAATCAGTGCCATGTTAGCATTGCATCATCTCATTTACCTAGTCACTCCCTTTCTAGTAACTCCATACATATCCTGATCTTGTTTAGCTTCCATTTGCTTCTGATTAATAGTTATCAAACAGGATGTTGGAGAATAAGTTCTGAGTAGCTGAATTTTGTCCTTTGATATATGTGCAGAACTCCTATGTAATTGTATATATTCAGGTACGTGAATAAGAACAAAATTTTGACCAAAATTAAGTGAATTTACTATTAAAGACTTCTTTCCTTCTTCTACCTGGTACAGCCTACAGACAACATGTCAACAACATACTAATGGGCTACGTCTACACTGGCACCCTTTTCCAGAAATGCTTAGAACAGTTTTCTGTTATAAGTATTTCCGGAAAAAGCACGTCTACATTGGCAGGATGCTTTTCCGGAAAAGCACTTTTTCCGGAAAAGCGTCTGTGCCAATGTAGATGCGCTTTTCTGCAAAAAAGCCCCGATCGTCATTTTCGCGATTGGGGCTTTTTTGAAGAAAACATTACTCTGCTGTCTACACTGGCCCTTTTCCAGAACGGTTTTCCGGAAAAAGGACTTTTGCCCGAACGGGAGCAGCATAGTATTTCCGGAAAAGCAGCTGATTTCTTACAGTAGATTGTCAGTGCTTTTCCGGAAATTCAAGGGGCCAGTGTAGACAGCTGGCAAGTTATTCCAGAAAAGCGGCTGATTTTCCAGAATAAGTGGCCAGTGTAGACACAGCTCTACTGTTATAAGTACTACAGACATTGTTTTCTATTTTATAGCATGAAACAGATTTTTACTTTGTTTTAAAGCTATTTTAAAGCAATGACACATTCAGCAGCTTCAACACCAGTGGTTACTTCACTGTCTCTTACATGGATGTAATCGGTAGCTCAAGTAAAAGTTAATAGAATTGGCATCTTATTAAGCTTGGTTATTTAGTCATATTCTGTGATGTAAGCAACAGACTGAAGGGCAGTAATACTGTCATCCATCATAACTTCTGCATAAGCACTTGCAACTTCCAATTATTTTCTAAGGGACTGTGTTAAGGAAAAGTGTCTGCAAAATAAAGCTGGATTACAAACTACAACATCAAAAATGGTACATTAAATGCAATGATTTTGCATTGTTCTGATTTCTGCCACACCCGATCCCACATTACAGCAGAAAACCACAATAGGACATCATTTTCCAATCTAGAAAAGGAGAATGGTTATAGTTCCTCCCTACTTAAGTCCTGTGAGTTAGACCAGTCTTTCTCAATTGATCATACCAAGGTAGGGAGGTGCGATGTCACACACAGAAATCTGGGTAATTGTGAAGTATTGAAAATGTTATGACAATCTAAGGTTTGGAAACCATCATTCCCCCACTCCCTGCACACCATTATCTTTCAACATTAAGTACTCTGTCAGTTTCTTGAAACACACACACTATTAAACCTAAGTACTGTAAAACTTAGTCCTGCATTGAGTGCAGGGGACTGGACTAGAAAATCTCTCGAGGCCCATTGGGGCAGCTCTATGATTTTAAATCATACTGGTTTATCATATTGTTACTGATATTTTTATACTTTTATACTGAATGGAAGGGAGCTGTGATTATTATTTTACCTTGAAGAAAAGATTGCCATCCTGAAAAGATTCAGAAGCATGAATATAGAGCATCCGGTGACATTAATACTTAAACAAGATAATATTTTAACAAATTCACCTTCCATTTTTGGTGGCAAGGAAAAGTGGCTGCCCTTCAAAATGCACCACACATGTTGCATGAGCTCCCATATAATTTTTTTTTAGTTTCCAATCATAAGATGAGCCTGTGTAAATGAAGACCTTATATCTCATCTCTCAGTAGTGTTTCAGAGATTCATGTCCTTTACTGTGTAGGTATTCTGGCTTCTTTTGGCTCATCCATCAATTTCAGTAGCACAGAGCTGGCACTTTAAACCTTGTGCCTCTTCTATGTTCTCACTGTTATTGCTGCTGTCAATTTTAGTTCTTTAATAGGAAGATTTTCTTGATACTTTTGTACATAGCTGCTTGCATGCTTGGATTCAGAGAGTCACAGGATGCTCTAATGTGTATACAAGTTTGACCTTTTGATGCTTTATTTTTGATGTGCTTATTAGTATGACATTACACCCCATATTCTTTATGGAAATATGCCTCTGAAAGTGATAACACTTGAATATGCTTAACGCAAAATACTTCATGTAACATAATTTAAAAGTTTTTATCTGCTAAATGTGTATAGTCTATTTGTGTGCTCATTTCATTCTGATATTTGAAGTGAGAAATATGAAACATAAGCCTATTTACTCATCTAGACATGCTAAGTGATGACCATTAATGGAACTTAATGACCCAGTATTTAGGACAATTGTCTGTGCATAGTCTTGCTTTTTCTGTAAGCCTGGACTATGGTTGGCCAGAGAAAGACATGCAACCATGTCACTTGGTTCTGTAATTCATCTTTAATTTTGTACTTTTCCACAGAGGAGTGGGGGATTGAACAAAGGCTTCCTGCCCTAGAAAATTCTATATAAGGCAAGGAAGTAAACAACGAGGATCTTCAGCTGGCTTTACAGATTGCCTCCCCATCCTGAGAGGTTACATGCAAACACCTTGAAACAAAAGAACTGCTGGACCCAGGTCGGAAAGGACATCTCTAACCTATGAAGGACTTTACCTGAAATAAGAACTAGGGTGAGAAATTATTATTTGTAAGAAGCTCTTTTACTGTATTGTGTTTAGCTGACATGTTATGTTTTTTATTTTGCTTAGTAGCTTCTTTGATCTGTCTGATATCACTTGTACATTTCATACTTAATAAAAGCACTTTTATTTATTAATAGTGTAAATATTACCTGAGGAGAGCAACAGCTGTGCAGAGCTCTCTTTCGTTGATAAAGGGAACAAACAATTTATGAGCTTTCTCTATACAAACTTTATACAGAGTAAAATGGATTTATATGGGTTCTGGCCCCATTGGGGTGTGTACCTGGATGCTATCTTAAGTCCTATGACTGACCCTTTCTCTGTGCTGAGTGGATCTTAGGGTATGTCTACACTACCCCGCTAGTTCGAACTAGCGGGGTAATGTATGCATACCGCACTTGCTAATGAAGCCCGGGATTTGAATTTCCCGGGCTTCATTAGCATAAGCGGGGAGCCGCCATTTTTAAATCCCCGCTGCTTCGAACCCCGTGTAGCGCGGCTACACGGGGCTCGAACTAGGTAGTTCGGACTAGGGTCCTAGTCCGAACTACCGTTACTCCTCGTGAAACGAGGAGTACCGGTAGTTCGGAATAGGCACCCTAGTCCGAACTACCTAGTTCGAGCCCCGTGTAGCCGCGCTACACGGGGTTCGAAGCAGCGGGGATTTAAAAATGGCGGCTCCCCGCTTATGCTAATGAAGCCCGGGAAATTCAAATCCCGGGCTTCATTAGCAAGTGCGGTATGCATACATTACCCTCCTAGTTCGAACTAGGAGGGTAGTGTAGACATACCCTTAGTGTCTGTGTATCTCTGGTCTGGGCTATGACCCCAACTCAGTGACATCGCTGAGGGGAGACCAGAGGTATGGCTAACAGTAAGGCCTCCCCTTTCCTGTCCACCAGGTTATAGAGGGCCAACATGCGGTCACCAACTCTGGGATGTTGCATTCACCCATCTCCAGCAGTGTGAGAAGGCAACAGAACCTCCCTTTCAGCCACCGAAGGTGCATTCCACTTGGATGTGAGCAACCAAACACACATAATTAAAATCAATTGAACTACAGTTCATCCATTTTACTCTGTTAATTTCCACGTGTCAATTGGCTACTGATAAAAAATTAATCTTCATCAAAATATATCACATGGGATCTCAATGATATTCAGCATAGTACTTATTATTTGTATTATAGTAGTGACTAGTGGCTCAATCCAGCAATGGGCAAAATATGGCCAGCAGTACAGATCCGGCCTGCAAAGCCTTTGGATCTGACCCGTGGCCGCTTGGATGCTCTCTGCCTGCCACAGCCCCAGACCGCTCAAAGCAGCTGGCTACTGGGGTTATGTGCCTCTTGGCACCACACACTCTTACCTGGGGAGAGGAGGGAGACTTCATGCGTTGCCCCCAACCCCAGAAAAATCATCAACCAATGAATGCTGCAATGATTGTGCTGGGGGCAGGGAAAATGCACAAAGTCTCGTCCCCTAGAGGCACACAGCTGCTTTGAGTAGCCTAAGGCTATGGCAGGCAGGTAGTCTGCCTTAGGATCCTTTTGGGCTGCTGGCCAGGAGCTGCTTAGGTAAGAACCTGAATCTGGCACCCCAAACTCTCCTGCATCCCAACTCCCTGTCCCAGGTTGCCAACCCCTCCTGCCACAGGTCACAACCCAACCCTCTATACTGCCCTCTCCTTGCCCCAGATCACAACTCCCTCCCAAATCCTTTACTCCCGCCTTCATCTCTTCTCCATATTAGAGTTCTCTCCTGCACTCATACCCTGTCCTGGATTCTGCACCCCAATTTATCCAGAGTTCCTCTCAGACCCCACACCCTCTTTTGCACCCCAATCCCCTACCCTGAGCTCCCGTATGTGTGAGAGAGAAAGAGCATAAGCACCCTGGCTGCATCT
The DNA here is from genome assembly GCF_052426305.1 of Pelodiscus sinensis. NCBI lineage: Eukaryota > Metazoa > Chordata > Testudines > Trionychidae > Pelodiscus > Pelodiscus sinensis. Next base: position 14,471,751 of record NC_143057.1, read on the forward strand.
AGATTGGCAAGTTTTTCCGCAAAAGCAAGTGCTTTTGCGGAAAAATTTGCCAGCTGTCTACACTGTCCGCTTGAATTTCCAGAAGAACACTGACTTCCTACTGTCTGAAATCTTGCAGAAACGCTATGCTTCTCCTATTCAGGCAAAAGCTCTCTTGCGCAAATGCTTTTGCACAAGACGGCCAGTGTAGACAACGCGGTATTGTTTTGCGCAAAAAAGCTTCAATCGCGAAAATGGCGATCGGGGCTTTCTTGCGCAAAACCGCATCTAGATTGGCACTGACGCTTTTCCGGAAAAAATGCTTTTGCAGAAAAGTGTCCATCCCAATCTTAGACGATCTTTTCCGCAAATGCTTTTAACAGAAAAAATTTCTGTTAAAAGCATTTGCCAAAAATCATGCCAAGTATAGATGTAGCCCCTTTGTGTATGTATCCCTAATATTTTGTAATAGTTACATTGTCTGAAGACAGTTTCCAGTTACTCTCTTAATTTTCATATGTGTTTTTCAAATCATAGCTACAGTCTATGCAGATAAAGTTCATTATGGATACATTTAAAAAGAGAAACAAACCTTTCACTAGTGCTGTGTTTTCTTTGCTCTTGGGATTAAAGTGAGGACTTCTGGAATAAGAAATTTACTTTTCTAAATGTAAACTTCATTATAATCCATTATACTTCTCTGTTATGTATCCATTATACATAATGTGACAAGAAACCAATGCAATATACTGCCACATTTTTAGAATATTTATTTATTACATTTTTATAGTCAATGTCTTCCATGCATAGTCAGCAAACATCCAGGCTGTGTCCACATTGGCACCCCTTTCCAGAAAAGGGATGCTAATGTAGACTTCGGAATTACAAAATCTGCGGGGGATTTAAATATCCCCCGCGGCATTTGCATTTACATGGCTGCCGTTTTTTTCCTGCTTGGGGATAAGCCGAAGAAAAGCGGCAGTCTAGACGTGATTCTCTGGAAAACTTGAAAGTAGGAATAAGAGATCCTCCAGAAAAGGGTTTATTTTCCAGAGAATCATGTCTAGACTGCCGCTTTTCTTCAGCTTATCCCCAAGCCGGAAAAAAGCGGCAGCCATGCTAATGCAAATGCCGCGGGGGATATTTAAATCCCCCGCGGATTTTGCAATTCCGAAGTCTACATTAGCATCCCTTTTCCGGAAAGGGATGCCAGTGTAGACACAGACCCAGTCTTTAACATCAATTATCTCCCAGTGGGCCAGGCTAATCTACCTTTGCAATAGTGTTTTAAAAGTAAAAGCAAGTATTATAGCAGATCCACAATTCTACCCCTGGTAGCACTACTGACAATCTTTTTTAGCGTTCTCCATCTTATCTTGTCACTATAAAGGACTAATTTTCTGTACCAAAAACTCTATCAAAGACTCAGGACACACAAAGAAACTAGGATGTTATTACCAAATTGTTCCCAACTGTACCCAGCTGTTCCCAACTTCAAGCTATTCTTTTTGGAGAATCCCACATATTTAGTTAATATATGTTAAATATATATATATTTTTTGTAAAGGATCAAATTCTGTCATTTACTGCCATTTAAGAATCTGGCCCTTGATTCAAATAAGAACCTAAGAATGGCCGCCATGCATAGACCAATGGTCCATCTAGCCAGGTATCCTTTCTTGCAACAGAAGGAGTTGCCTGGTATTTGATAAAATGAACAGAAGAGGGTAATTGATTGAATCATCCATTCCACATCATCCAGTATAAGCTTCTGTCAGTCAGATGTTTGGGGACATCCAGAGCGCTTCCAAAATTAAAAAAAAAAAATCAGAATAATTTGTTTCACAAAATGTTTCATATTTCAACTTTTCAAGTAAATGTGGGTAGCAAAAAGTAGAAATATTGAAATTTCTCACAGGGTAGAAAGTCCAGCTTTGTTCACCTCTGTTACTGCAATGCCCCCAAAAGACATTAGCTCTACCACACACATCCTTCAGTTGAACTATGCCTAGGTTGCTCAGGACATCAGCTGAAAGTGGTAGGGAGCATTTTTCCAACTATTCACAACCAGGCTGCCAGACTGAATCTGTACAAAAGCGCATCTCAAGCCTTTTACTCACAAACAGCTTATTGAACGCCCAGCAGCGAGGAGTTTTCTGGATGAGATAATACAACAATGGGTGGCCCATGCCATTCTGTTGTGCTGAGAGAATTTCTTGTACCAGTAAGTGCCACAAAGAAAATTAATTCCTTGCTGTGACTTGCTCAGGGTATAGAAATAAACCTGCTTCTCACAGTGTTACGTTCCAAGGAACTGATTAGAGACCAGAGAGGATCCCCATCTAACCTGCCGCTATTGCTTTGTGACAGTTTATTTTGACACTTCTGGGGGGCAGCCTGCAAGTAGGATTTCCTATAATCCCTCATGCAGTGCTGTGCATTTCCCAGCTTAAGTCCTTGATGTGTTACTAGGCAGTTTTTGCACTGTTAATCTTTTTATTGACCCAGTATTGTCCCTGGGGATCTTGCCTGTGCCCTAGGAGAACTGGAGGGACTTGCACTATTGCACATACATGCAAATGATGTCCCAAGTAAATCTTTATGACATGGGGTAAACTGATGGGTAGGAGTTCTGTCAAGGAAACTGTTATTTTTCAAGGTCAAATAGAAAGCACTTGTTCTTCTTAAAAAATTATTTATGGCAATCATTTGAATTGCTGGCATGCAGCACGGTTGACCAGAGGTCCCAGCTTAGCAGGGATAGTACTGAAATTGGGAGCTTTTTCTTAGATAGACATGTATTACCCACCCCCCAATCCCTGTCCCAGTTTTGTCACAACTACTATCTGGTTACTTTCCACCCAGCTCTAAAATGTGAAGGGAATAAGGGGTCAGGTTGCCCTACAAGAACTGCTGAGTTCATTATCCACAGCTTGATATGCTGACTCAAAGGGTGCTGAAACCCATATCAGTCTCACCCACTGACTAATGCACCTGTAAGTCTGCCCTTTGGTATTTTCAGTGCATTGCTATTGATGAAGTCTTGGAGTTATTGTTCCATCTGTGTCTGAGAAACAGCAGTGGCAGAGGGATTGGCACTCAAGTGGCAACAGCTGGATCTGAGCACTCAGAGGAAAAGGCAAGGGCCATTTCAGTTAAACTTCTAGTCTTTAAGGATTTTTTAGCATGATTTTGTGATTCATAGTTTCCAAAACCAGATTGGACTATTGTGATCATTCAGTCTGATCTCCAGTGTATCATAAACCACAGAAAACCCCAAAGTAATTCCTGAAGCATATCTTTTAAAATAAGCATCCAATTTTGGTTTGATGCAGTGGATGACCCTTGGTGAGTTGTTTCAGTGGTTAATTACCCTCACGGTCAAAAAATTAGGCCTGATTTCTGGTCTGAATTTAATTCGTTTCAAAATTCAGCCATTCAATATCGTTATATCTTTCTCTACTAAAGCAAAGAACCAATTCTCTCCTAGAATGAAGAAACCATTATCAAACATTTATTCCCTATGTACAGTCTTATAGAATTGGATCACATCCCTTAATCTTCTCATTGCTAAGCCAAATAGATTGAGTTCTGTGAATCTATCTCTATAAGGCATATTTTCTAATTATTTTAATCATTCTTGTGGCTTTTCTCTGAACTCATCCCAATTTTTCAACATGCATTCCAATTTTGGGCATCAGAATTGGGTACAGCATTGCAGCAGCAGGATGATCCTCTATGGAGATTGCCCTTAGATAAGAAGAATCCTAAGGATGCATCTATACTGCACCATTATTTCGAGATAACTAGAGTTATTTTGAAATTCACAGCCATTCTGTTATTTCGGCTTATTCCGAAATCTGTAAACCTCATTCTACGAGGAATAATGCCTATTCCAAAGTAGCTATTTCGAAATAAGGCATGTGTAGATTCTTCACTGCTGCTATTTCAAAATAGCCCTTTACTAGGGCCATTCTGAGTTATTCCTTTCCAGTGCCTCCTGGGGCTCTAAATCGAGATAGACTGACTGACTCAGTCAGAATCGGCTGACTTCTGTGCTGCTCAGCTGGGCCACTGCGAGGGAGCGTGGGGCCCAAACGGCCGCTTGCGCTGCTTGTTCCTACACAGCGGCCCGGCTGAGTGGCGCAGAAGTCAGCCGAGCACCACAGCGGGAGGCAACAGCGCTGCCCAGAGGGAACAGCCAGGGGGCGGGGCCTGGACGAGTGTGCGTCTCTGACGTCAGGAAAGGGTGCCAGATACAAAAGGAAGAAAGCGGAGCGGAGACAGAGAGGAGAACGGAGGAGGTGGAGGACAGCAGGAAAGAGAGTGAGAGAGATGCATCAGGAGGAGGAGAAGAGAAACACAGAGTGAGAGGCAGGAGGGGGAGAAGAGAAAGAGAGAGATAGAGAGGCAGGAGGCAGATGAGAGCTGAGAGAGAGAGAGAGAGAGAGAGAGGGCGAGGCAGTAGGAGGAAAAGAGAGAGAGTCCATTTGCACTGTTTGCTCCCATGCGGCCCAGCTGAGCAGCGCAGAAGTCAGCCCAGCGCCATGGCGGGAGGTGGCGGGGCGGTGACGTACACGCCCAGGGGGTGGGGCCTGGATGAGCGTGCATCCCCGATGGAGACAGAGGAGAATGGAGAGAGAATGAGAGGCAGGAGGAGGAGAACAGAAAGAGAGAGATGGGCAGAGAGAGGCAGAAGGTGGAGGAGAGCTGAGGGAGGAGAGAGAGAGAGAGAGAGTGAGAGACAGAGCGAGATACCGGAGGCTCAGGAGAAAAGACTGACGTGGAGGAGAGACCTGAAAATCCCATCTTATGATGGGCTAATTGGCTATTTTTGAAATAAGTGTGTAGTATAGACAGACCCTTAGAGGGCATAGTGCCTTTTTAGGTGAGACCTGGTTTTGGTACCCAACACATGCAATGTGGACAGCTGAGTATAAGTTAAAACAGCTCTGAATTCATTCTGTCTGCCAGCAGGGGCAAACTCAGCTCATGCAAAGCCTCATCTTTGCCTAAAGCTACCTGTGTCCCCTACCGCATGGCTGCTGCACAGACCACAGCTCTGCCACACCAGATTTCTTGTCTTTATGTGGTTACATACAAAGGTCAAGTTGTATATGGCAATATTTAAACTTTCAAAATCATAGTCCTACTTTTCCTGGAATAGATCATATCTCTTCCATATATCATCCACTTTAGTCTATAAATTCTTGATTGAATATTTCTGTTGAAATCATCCCTTAGATTTTTTTCTTAATCCTTTCATTTTCTTAATTTTATCACCCAGATGATGCCAACTAATGATAGAGAATACTGGGCTTTTTAAAGAAAACTGTTGACATTAGTTAGCATTATCAATCATAATTCAAGACAACCATTGGAAAAAATCTGGCTTTCATTTTCTTTAATACAAACCTAAATTAGTATGAACCAAAGCCAGGAAACAAGGTTCTCTGTCCTGTCATCAAGTTCCCTTAATTTGTTATGGATTAATGTAGAGAGGGTAGATCAATTAAACCATATCATGTTACAGAGGATATATTAAGGGAAATCTCAGCTGGTGCACAGTTGGCATGTCCAGCTCTTGGGTCATCATCCCACTGCAGGCTAGTGTAAGGGGGCATATCAGGGCCAGAGAGGCAATGCAGTAGAAATACACTATGTTCAACCAGCATCATCTAGAGTACTTAGCCAGTTGGTGTAAACTAGAACATCCCTCGGGTTGCTGTCATCTATGCCAGGGCTCTGATTAGTGCAAATCCATCCTAGAAATTGGAAACTTATATGCAGCTCTCTTGTATCTTCCTCCCATCCTGCTATGTTGAGCAGAGTCTTGGCAAAGCAGAGAAATTTGGGCCTTTGTGTTTTTAATGCAATATAATAAACTTTACTTTAGTATAATGGAAAATGAATAATGTAGAGAATTATTATTGTCTCAATTCATTGTAGGTTATTCCTAAGTAAGGAAATGAGGAGTTATGGGATATTCAAACCTTTATTTTACTCTAACATGTAATTGGTAATGATTTCCTACATTAAAGGGAAAAGGGATCTCTTATGGTGTATGATTTTTTGGGGACAAAAAGGCGTGCATGGGGATTGCAAGGCACTATTCTTTGGAACACAAAGCCCAATTCCTATCAGCAGCCCAACTGCACATACCACACAGTGTTTCTGGATGTGTGAACAAAGATGCCTGGATGACATCTGGATGTCTCTCTCTCCTGGACTCTTAAATATACCCTGAGATGATGGGCCAACAGAAGGATGGCAAGAGGGTGGAGCTATAGCTCTTTCCCTCTCTATGCCAGTCAGTGGAACTGAGTCAACCCCAAGGGGCAAAACAAGCAGCAGTAAGTTATCTTTCCAAAGAAAGAAAGAGTAAAAAGAGAAAGACTTGCTATACTGAGTCCCAGTTCCTTTTCTGGGCTCCTACAAGCCCATCCACACTGCTGAATCTCTCCCAGTGGTACTTGATATAAACATGTTTACTTAGCATTCCAATTGGAGCCCAATACTCTAGTATTACAATTACCACTGTGTAGTAGCTACTGGGAGATGCTGCTTTTTTCCCAACTACAAGAAGGAACTGTCCACATGCTTTCACATATGGCTTTGTTAAATCAGTGAAGCACAGTGAGGTTACCTAGCAATATTTTCAGCATCATTGATTGCCGAGCCAAGTTTATTCTTTCCAAATGCGAGCCTGTGGAAAAATGTTTCTGAAATGTGTACTCAACGAGGGAGAGGAAAAAGAAAAATGCTGTATCAGGAAAAAAGATAGCTACTGAATTCTCTTACAGATGGTGAGGAAATACATAATTTAAGAAAATTAGTGAGAGGATTCTGTGTACATATTAGGAGTTCAGCCTGAATCATTTACAATCCAGAAACAGAAAAACAAGTTTGACATTTTTAAATAATATATCATAGCTTAGATGAAGGGCCTTTCAAATATGCTCCTCTGGATAGCAGGCTGAGAACCCGCGTCAAACTGAGGCAATAGAACCTTCAACAAGGGAGCCAATGGGGTTCTCGGTATCCCTGGCAAAAAAAGTCATTCAAACTCAATAATAAGATTTCTTACCAAGAGCTATGTTAGGGTTCGTGATTTACTGTCTAATACTAAATGCTGTGACTTTTGCCCTGTCTCACAAGCATCACAAATTCCTGCAAAAGAATGAGTTAATCTCGATTTGGGGTATAGGAATTAACCTAAAGAAACTGTAGGAAAATATAGAAGAAACTTTAGGTAACCCTCTGTAAAGTGCATTACTGTGAACTAAAAATGTTACTATAGGATGAACCTCTCTAGTCCAGCTCCCTCGGGACCTGACCAAACCAGAGAATTTTTCGAACCATGACAATATTGTCTAGCTGCATTACTAACTCTTCCACTGCTTATTGGACTGATAGAGGACATTTAGGCATGTAAGTTTGCATATAAGCAATGCCCCCTCCTGCACAATCTGCATGCACTAAAAGCTGCATATGAGGGAGTTAATTTTATGAATTTTATGTTTGTGGTTACCTTCTTCCATTCCTTCTCTGCCTATGCATTGATCATCATATGGTTTACAATATGTGGGTGTTCTGCTGTGAATAGGAGAGTGTTCGAGCAAAGGCAGCTACCCTGACATTGTAATCCAGATTTATCATCTCAGATTAGAAGTGGGCAAACTATGGCCTGCATATGGACCACTGGACCTTTAATCCTTCCCTCCAGCTCCTACTGAGAAGGGGGAGGGTTAGGGGCTTGCCTTGCCCCACTCCATAGGGCTCCCAAAAGTAGGGATAGCTAGTGGGCTCTGCACAGTGCCCCACCCAAAGCACTGGATTTGCAGTTCCTATTGGCTGGGAACCAAGGTAAGCAATGACAGGTGCAGGGATGGTGCCTGCAGACAGGGCAGTGCACAGGAACCAGAGAGGGGATGGGCCATTGCTTCCAAGAGCTGTTCCAGGTGATTCCCAGAGCCCTGCTCCCCACCTCTGAACCCTGCTCCCCTACCTTAACACCCTGCCCCAGAGTTTGCACCCTCAGCTGGAGCCTCAGTCTTCCCAGTGCCCTGACACTCCGTGCAAGCCTTAATCCCTTTTCCTGACCCTCAAATCATAGCCTGGAGCACTTTCCTGCACCCCAGACTGCTCCATCCCCAACCGGACACCAAAGCCTGAACCCCCAGACAGAGCCTTCACTCTCTCCTGCACCCAATTCCCAATTTTGTGAGCATTCATAGCCCTTTTTGGGAAAGTTTCAGCAAAACTGGTTCAGCCTTTTTGAGCTCTCACTGTACAAAAGTATATTCTTGTCAGAAACTTGATTCTCAGTCTCATACGCAAGCCACACAGAACATGTCTAGACTGCATCCCTCTATCGGCAGAGGGATGCAGATTAGGCAGGGTGACATTGCAAATGAGGCAGGGATTTAAATATCCCGTGCCTAATTTGCATAAAAATGGCCACCACATTTTGCCGACTCAGCAATTTGTCGGCAAAAAGCGGCAGTTTAGAGAGGGATCAGTCGACAAAGAAAGCCTTTCCCGACAGATCCTGTAAATCTCCTAGCAGGCGGCCATTTTTATGGAAATTAGGTATGGGATATTTAAATCCCTGCCTCATTTGCAATGTCAACCTGCCTAATCTGCATCCCTCTGCTGACAGAGGGATGCAGTTTAGACATATCCTTAGTTACAATGTATCCTGAAAGATAAAGTAGTTTTACTGGATTATGTAAATCCTTACAGTAACTGAACTGAAGCACCCTAGTTTTCCCTTAGGTAATGCAAGTATAGTACAATCTCTCACCTATCCGTGGTCCCTCCAGATGGCATCTTCTTAAAGGATTCCTGTTTACAGCCTGCACTTCTTCAGGGCACAGACCCATATGTCACTCCTTCCTGACTGTCACTGTCACTCCCTCCTTAAACTGCATTGCTACCTGATCTATATGACAATATCAGCACTGGTGTAGTATTGTGTCCAGTTTTGGGGTCCCCACTACAGAAAGGATGTGGACAAATTAGAGAGAGCCCAGTGGATGGCAATGAAAATGATTAGGAGGGCTGGGGCACATGACCTGTTAGAAGATGCTGAGGGAACTGGGCTTATTTAGTCTGGAGAAGACAAGCGTGAGGGGGGGATTTGATAGCAGCTTTCAGCTACCTGAAGGAGGATTCCAAAGAGGAAGGAACCAAGTTGTTCTCAGTGGTGACATATGGCAGAACAAGGCACAATGGTCTCAAGTTGCAGTGGGGAAGGTCTAGGTTGGATATTAGGAAAAAAATATTTCAACAGGAGGGTGGCAAAGCTCTGGAATGGGTTGCCTAGGGAGGTGGTAGAATCTCCATCCCTAGAGGCTAGTCCTTCTTTGAGCAGGGGGTTTGCCTAGATTTCCACCTCAGGTCTCTTCCAACCCTAATCTATGATTCTAAGATATCCCCATCAAGTAAGACTGCCTTAAAAGTCCAGTTTATGTTTAGTCTTCAGGCCAACCTCTAAGACTAGTATCTTGCCTTCAGTTATAAGTTCCTACACAGCTCATTCTAAGCAAGCACATTTAATTTTAAGATATAAGAATTAATGAGAACATTAAAACAATGGATGAACATACTGTAACCAGTAAAACACGACCCCCCCTCCCTTCTTGCCACTGGAGTCTGAGGGCATGTTTACACAGCATAGTTATTTCGAAATAACAGCCATTATTTTGAAATAACTTTCCCACAAGCCAACTGCTATTTCGAAATTAATTTGAAATAGTGGAGGGTTTATTTTGAAATTGGTGAATCTCATTCCACGAGGAATAGTGCCAATTTCAAAATTGCTATTTCAAAATAAGCGCTGTATAGACACTTATTTTGAAATAGGGGGCCTCCAGCCCTTCCCAGTGTGCCCTGCTGGCCACCCTGGCCACAAGGTAACTTCTGACCTGATACCCTGCCGGAACCAGTTCCAGATGGCCCTAAATGTGATTCAGCATCCAATCAGTGTGGACGCACTATTTTGAAATGCATTTTTTGTGTAGACGCGTTATTTTGAAATAAGATATTTTGAAATAACGCTGTAGTGTAGACATACCCTAACTTACTGGTTTTCCCTTCTTCCTTGACCTTGGCTTTCTTAATTAGCATTTATATTAAGCTTTTTACCATGCCTTTGGTATGTTATCTTTAGTACAATTCAATTTCTTGTACTCAAGGCCATGAGGCCCAATTTTGCCTAGAAACCATGTTTCTTATGATATGTATGTAACCCGTGGAATGTGTGTGAGGTGTGAATGAGATATACTCAAAAAAAGGCAGTTTTAGGATCTGTGACCTTTTAAGGCAGACAAAGATAAATTAACTGAGAAGCGGACAGAAAATCTCTTTCTCTTGTACAATATGTAACATCACAGCAGAAACCTGAGACTGGCCTAGAAAAAGTAAAGCCTCCTGCAAATCTGAAGGAATATCCCAAGGAACATCATGGTCAAGTCTCCGGGAAGCTGACACCTGACCAGAACTCTAGCCACCTGCGAAATCAAAAGTAATCTACATCGCACTTTCAGCCTGCCTCCAGCATGAATGTGATGTATGTGTGTGAGTGTAGGGGTAAACTGAGGCACTCCATGGTATCTTGCTCAGAACTGAGTACTCAAATCCGAAATCATTAGGCCAGGCCGGGGAAGCATACAGACAGGCAGGTACTGTGCCTCAGTTTACCCCTACAGTGAGTATCACTTTACTCTTAAGAATGTGTACCAATAAACAACCCGAAAAGCAATACTGCTCCAGTGCACCTTTTGTCTGCGTTTGTTCCTCAGCAGGTCCGAGGAAGTGCAACACATACATGCATGCTAAAAGCTTCCCAGAGGTCACTCTGAACTAGCCTAAAAACTCCAGTTGTCCGTCAAAACCCACCAAATGATTTTTGCTCATGACTATAAGTTCACCTATGTCAAATCCAGAACTAGAATGCAGGCTGAGCAGGCCAGTTATTTTATTATACAGCTCATGATAGTCATCTTGGCCTTCTGTAGTAGCTAGCAGCAGAGAAAGCACCATCTCCTAAGGGTGTAAGTGCAAAAAGCTAGGTGTTTTTGAGTAATCAAAGTTGGGGCAAACCAAAGCTTGCATTAACTTTAAGTTTAGAAATTGAGGCCTTATGTATGAGCACACCTGCTGGTTCAGCTTTTGGGGAGGAAACTAGGGTGGGTAGAATTGAGTGTCTCTCCTGAAGCAACAGGCTTCTCAAACTGCATACCTTCAAGTTCATGAATGACTGACCAGCTCCTTTATCCCTCCTGATTTCATGGCTCTGACAACAAGTCCAAAATATAAGTTTGTGGCGTTGACTTGTGGAGGACAATTAGACTCAGGGAGGTTAAAGAGACTCTTCTCTCTGATTATAAGGTCTGGAGAAGGAAGTATGTCAGGTGTCACTGAGGGGCACAGTAGTGAACTTTAGTCAGTATTTTCCCACAGTCAAATCTAGGCCAATTGAACTGAACAGAAACATTTGTATTTAGTTCAGTGGCCTTGGATCAGGTCCATAATAGAAAAATAATATCAATATATTAAATATTACACTCCCCATAAATTGCTTTAAGCCAGCAGTATGCATTATAGAAGAAACTCTAGTTACTATCTTATTCCAAACCAAAAATATTTAAAAAATACAGTTCAGGTTTCTAAACAAAGTAATTACTTAGCACATATTTATAAAACACCAGCACTTCAAAAGCAAGAAAAAAATAGTTAAAGAGATCCAAATTGGGCCATCTGTTTTTTAAGAAGAAATTGAAATCAGTGTAGAGATCTGCTTAAAAATAGGTGGAACAATATGCCCATTTATTCTTGTCAAGTGTAGAGAAACTTGTCTATCATAACAAAATGATGTTTGACCTATCGGTTATTGGTTTAATATTTCATTTTTGTTATATTTTTGGAATATTTAATATTTTTAACAAGATACTATTTCCAGTTGAAGAGCATAATTAGCAAGTGCCAGTTAAGTGCTAAAGAAGCACAGGAAGAATATAACATGTTTTAAAGCTAACCCAGCTGTGTTTCCAGGTAAGTGATTAAATATTTGTGGTGCTACAGTGTGTTCTGTTACTATGAATAGTAAAGGTGATTAAGAGATTTGGAATTTTAAAAATGGGGATGGGGAAGTTTCTCCCTTTTTAGTCAATATTGAAGCCAAAAGGAGGCGGCGGGGTGGAAAGATGCCTTAATCATATGATACACAATGTTTATTTCATGGTAATTACAGGCCAATTTAACATTGTATGGCTGCCTGAAGTGTGTATTTTTGGCATGTTACGATTTCTTTTAAATGTAACTTTAATTTTGAATGTCCTAGATTTGGGAAAATTAAAACATTCTTCCTTGCCATATTTTTTACTCTTTAGTTACCAAGAGAAAAATGAATTTTAACTCCATTTTAACATTTTTATTGTCTTGGAATACAAGTGTGATGGAGTTACAGAGCACTTCATGCTGTGAAAAAAGTATTGGGCTTTCCCACCTCCCTCTAGCTCTTTGCTCAGTGTAGATTGTTTGCTGCCAAAGAGTCTGAGTTGAGAAAGAAAACAGTCTATGGCTCGAATTGATAAACTGTGGTCTGCAGAACATTTGTTGGTGGTCTGAAATAAACTGGCTGGCCATGTGGTTCTGGCTCCTCCTTGCTTCCAGCAGCTGCTACAGGCATCCAGTCTTTTCATTCCAGAGAAAATTCAAGAGACCAGTAAAATCAGCCACGAGAGATGGAGAGAGGAGCACCTAATAATCTCTACAGCAGAAAAGGATATGGAGTAGAGAAAACCACCAGTAACTGGATTTAAAAGGAGCAATCAAGGACAATAAAGCCATTACGGGTAAACTAAATGATTTCTTTCCTTCAGTCTTTACGGCTGAGGACGTTAGGGAGATTCCCAAATCTGCTCTTTCCTTTGTGGATGATGAATCTGAGGAACTGTCCTGGATTGAAGTGTCATTAGAGGAGGTTTTGGAACAAATAGAAAAACTTAATGTTAACAAATCTCCGGGACCGGATGGCATTCATCCAAAGGTTCTAAAAGAACTCAAATGGCAAATTGATGAACTATTATCTGTGGTTTGTAATCTATCCTTTAAATCGGCTTCTGTACCTAATGACTGGAAGGTAGCCAATGTGACACCAATATTTAAAAAGGGCTCTAGAGGCGATCCTGGCAATTACAGACCAGTGAGTCTAACTTCACTAATGGGCAAATTAGTCGAAACAATAGTAAAGAATAAAATTGTAAGGCATGTAGAAGAACATAATTTGTTGGACAAAAGTCAACATGATTTCTGTAAAGGGAAATCCTGTTTTACTAATCTATTAGCGTTCTTTGAAGGGGTTAATAAACATGCAGACAAGGGGGATCCAGTAGATACAGTATACTTAGATTTTCAGAAAGCCTTTGACAAGGTCCCTCACCAAAGGCTCTTGTGTAAATTACATGGCCATGGGATAAGAGGGAAGGTCCTTTCTTGGATTGAGAACTGGTTAAAAGACAGGAAACAAAGGGTAGGAATAAATGGTAAATTTTCAGATTGGAAAGGGGTAACTAGTGGTGTCCCCCAAGGGTCAGTCCTGGGACCAATCCTTTTCAAGTTATTGATAAATGATCTGGAGAAAGGGGTAAACAGTGAGGTGGTAAAGTTTGCAGATGATACCAAACTGTTTAGGATAGTCAAGACAGAAGCAGACTGTGAGGGACTCCAAAAAGATCTCACCAAACTGAGCGATTGGGCAACAAAATGGCAAATAAAATTTAATGTGGATAAGTGTAAAGTAATGCACATTGGGAAAAATAACCCCAACTATACGTACAGTATGATGGGGGCTAATTTGGCTACGACAAATCAGGAAAGAGATCTTGGAGTTATCGTGGACAGTTCTCTGAAAACTTCCACGCAGAGTGCAGCGGCGGTGAAAAAGGCAAATAGAATGCTAGGAATTATTAAGAAAGGGATAGAAAATAAGACACAGAATATCTTATTGCCCCTGTATAAAACTATGGTTCGCTCCCATCTTGAACACTGTGTACAGATGTGGTCTTCTCACCTCCAAAAAGATATTTTGGCCTTGGAAAGGGTTCAGAATAGGGCAACTAAAGTGATTAGGGATTTGGAACGGGCCCCATAGGAAGAGAGGTTAAAGTGACTGGGACTTTTCAGTTTAGAAAAGAGGAGACTGAGGGGGGATATGATATAGGTATATAAAATCATGAGTGGTGTGGAGAGGGCGGATAAAGAAAAGTTATTTATTAGTTCCCATAATAAGAAGAACTAAAGGACACCAAATGAAATTAATGGGTAGCAGGTTTAAAACTAATACAAGAAAGTTCTTATTCACACAGCGTGTAGTCAACCTGTGGAACTCCTTGCCAGAGGAGGCTGAGAAGGCTAGGACTATAACAGAGTTTAAAGATAAGCTAGATAATTTCATGGAGGAGTCCATAAAAGGCTATTAGCCAGGGGATAGAAAAGGTGTCCCTGGACTCTGTTTGTCAGAGGCTGGAGAAGGATGGCAAGAGACAAATCACTTGATTGTTGTCTTCGGTCCACCCTCTCTGGGGCATCTGGTGCTGGCCACTGTTGGCAGACAGGATACTGGGCTAGATGGACCTTTCTTATGTTCTTATGTTCTTATGATTTCGCAGAACTTCAGGACAGGAGTCCACTAGGAAATATGTGCATGAGTGCAGCATATCCAAAGAAGGGAAATACAGAGCATGAAAATACATGCAGAGAGAAAAAGGACCAGATGGGAGGTATGTGTGGGAGTGGAGAATGCTGAACAGAGCTAGGCAATGGGTCTTCCAAAAGTGCATTTCCATTAACTTTGAAAAGGGACTTAAGTGTTTCTTGTTACCTAGTGAGATCAGTGCTGCCTCCAAAAGAACATTGTTTAAAGCACTTATCACAAAAATACACATAAATTTCTCTAGTGTTACATTTACAGCAGCTGGTGTATGGAAAAATAGCAGGTGTGTAATTGTGAGTGGAAGGGGACATGGCCTGTGTCTCTGCAAATAAGTTCCAAAAGCCTATCTCTAATAAGATGTGGTGCAACCCATGAAAAAAATTGAGATGCCCTATTCTTTGGTTTAATCTGAAAAGACTACTTGCTTGGTTAGACAGTATAAAAAACATACACCCCAGACTTTTGTAAGCCACTTAAGGAAAATAAGTAATACTAAACAACAAATTGTGGCATCACGTAGCCTATTCATCATTTAAAGAAACTCATATCTATGATCTCATTTTTTCTAAACTCTGTATGAGTTGAATTTAACCCTAAATTTGGCACCTAGATTTCCTTCCTTCTTTATTATATTATTCTGCATAACATTTTCCTCCTGCTAGATTAAAAAAGTCAATGATCAGGACTGTCTGGGGGGAGAGAAGCCAGACTTCCTACAAATAAGTTAACCTCGATGGCTATGGACATTAGTTTGAAGAAGTAATTTGATTAAACAGAGCATCTTCCATTAATATTTCCCACATGTGAACATTATATAGAACACCTGTACTAATACGACTACACTGTAAATGCACTCCCATGTGCTCATGGTGGTTTAGTCTATCCTGCTTGCCAAGAAACCTGACAAAAGTGCCATCTTGAAATTCCTACATAAAGACAAAGTATTTCTTGGTTGCCTATGCCAATGGTTTTTCCCCATCCCTTAAGACAATCAATTTCTTATGAAGAAGCCATTACTAATGCAGAAACTTCTACGTAGGACATAAATTGACTGCTGAGGAAACTTCTGTTTCTGTCATCCTATTGGGTCAGTGGTATTCATTTGTAATGCTCATTGGTTTCATTAGACAATCTTTGAAGCCAACTCTAGAATTAGAGGGTTTTTAAAATAGGAAATTATAAAGAAATATTTTTTCCTGAAAGCCTGATATCATGTGAGATATTCAGGAATAAGTTTTATTGAAAAGTATGGATATTTTGTGAATAGTGGAAAACATTCATTATTTCAGTTTCAGAAAAGGCCACATTTTTGACAAAAAGTAATGGACATTTTTTTATCAGATCTCTTCAGTATGGCCTTATGGCAAATCAACCTAATGTCAAAAGCTGAACTTTCCCTTTCATTGACAGAACAGAATGCATACTTTGGAGAAGACATTACTACTTTTGTAGATGAAGCATCATGGTGAATTTTAAGCACACAGTAAACACTCAAGACAATCCCACAGTGATTGGCCTGAATTGAAGAAGAGATGCTGTGACTTACTAATGAATTACTACATTAGCTCAGCTGGTATGATTATTTGGTGTTGACAGTACAGGTTCCATTTTCACTAAGCCATGAAGTTTGTGCATATGGAGTATCAAATACATTATAGAAGATCTGTTTATTTTCTACTGAGCCATGCAGTTGTTTTTTTCCTGTCAGTCTTATTAGTCTCTCAAATGTACATACACTAGTATGCAAGTATTTAAAGGACCATACATTGACGTTTATTGCAGAGGACAAACAGTTTCAGCCTCAGGAGCAGTGTTTTTCTGCACACACAGAAGGCATGAGGGAGTCTGGAGATATCACACTTTAAATTATAGCTACACGTTTTTTACCCCAAATCTATCAGTATAGCATTGAACAGGAGGCCTTCATTCTCCCCTGTATTCACAACATCAGAAAAGGAAAAACATTTAATGGTACCCTTGATAAAGGAACCATATCACAGTGCCTTTGTATTCCTTGATCAATTCTAATAGCATTTAAACCCTTAACTACAGCTGTAACATATAACTTCAACCAGTATAGCAGATTCAGCACATTTTCCCCAATACACATTATTAACAAAACAATTTGTCTGAGAGTTTTCCCTATACAAACATCCATCAATTCTAATGCTAGAGGAGATCATTGTGATCAAAGGTCCCCCTAAGCTGCCCAGCAGCAGGGCCCCGCAGCTACTAAATGAGCCCTGACCAGCTAGGAGCTCAGGGCTTTGTGCACAGAACTACCTGGCTGGGGGAGGGACACTTTTCCCTCACCAACAGCAGCAGCTTCCTGATGTGGACAGAGCAAGGAGTCTCTCCCAGCTGGTAAGGACGTCTTCCCTCCCTACTGGCTGTGAGAGACTCATCACTCTGTCCTCATCAGGGAGCTCCTGCTGTAGCTGAGGAAGAAATGTCCATCTTCAATCCTGGAAGATCTGTGTGTGGAGCCCTGGGCCAGGGCTCATTAAGCATCTACAGGGCCCTGCTACCATGTAACTTGGGGGAACCTTGCTTGTCGTCAAGTCTGACCTCTCATATAAACACAGGCCATAGGGAACTATTCCCCAAAATAATTCTTAGAGCATAACTATTAGAAAAAATCCACTCTTGATTTAGCAGCAAGGAGTCCTGTGGCACCTTATAGACTAACTGAAGTGTTGGAGCATAAGCTTTCGTGGGCAAAGACCCACTTCGTCAGATACATGTAGTGGAAATTTCCAGAGGCAGGTATAAATATGCAGGCCAGAATCAGGCTGGAGATGATGAGGTGGATCCAATCAAAGAGGATGAGGCCCACTTCTAGTATCTGATCTGGAGGTGTGAATTCCAAGAGAGGAGAAGCTGCTTCTGTAGTTAGCAAGCCATTCACAGTCTTTGTTTAATCCAGAGTTGATTGTGTCAAACTTGAAGATGACTGTAGCTCAGCAGTTTCTCTTTGAAGTCTGGTCCTGAAGTTCTTTTGCTGCAGGATGGCTACCTTTAGATCTGCAATTGTATGTCCAGGAAGATTGAAGTGTTCCCCTACAGGTTTTTGTTTGTTGCCATTCCTAATATCTGATTTGTGTCCATTGATTCTTTTACGTAGGGACTGTCCAGTTTGGCCAATGTATATAGCAGAGGGGCATTGTTGGCACATGATGGCATATATTACATTGGTAGGTGTGCAGGAGAATGAACCAGTGACAGTATGGCTGATCTGGTTAGGTCCTGTGATGGTGTTGCTGGTGTATATATGTGGGCAGAGTTGGCACCGAGGTTTCTTGCATGGATTGGTTCCTGAGTTAGAGTTGTTATGGTGCGGTGTGTAGTTGCTGGTGAGAATATGCTTCAGGTTGGCGGGTTGTCTGTCGTCAAGGACTGGTCTACCTCCCAAGGCCTGTGAAAGCGAAGGATCATTGTCCAGGATGGGTTGTAGATCACTAATGATGCGTTGGAGAGGTTTTAGCTGAGGACTGTAGGTGATGGCCAGTGGTGTTCTGTTGGTTTCTTTCTTGGGCTTGTCCCATAGCAGGAGGCTTCTGGGTACACGTCTGGCTCTGTCAATCTGTCTCCTCACTTCCTCGTGTGGGTATCGTAGTTTACAGAATGCTTGTTGAAGATCTTGTAGGTGTAGGTCTCTGTCTGAGGGGTTGGAGCATATGCGGTTGTACCTCAGTCCTTGGCTGTAAACAATGGATCGTGTGGTGTGTCCGGGATGGAAGCTGGAGGCATACAGGTAAGCATAGCGGTCGGTAGGCTTTCAGTATAGGGTGGTATTAATGTGACCTCAGGACCAGACTTCAAAGAGAAACTGCTGAGCTACAGTTCATCTTCAAGTTTGACACAATCAACTCTGGATTAAACGAAGACTGTGAATGGCTTGCTAACTACAGAAGCAGCTTCTCCTCTCTTGGAATTCACACCTCCAGATCAGCTACTAGAAGTGGGCCTCATCCTCCCTGATTGGATCCACCTCGTCATCTCCAGCCTGATTCTGGCCTGCATATTTATACCTGCCTCTGGAAATTTCCACTACATGCATCTGATGAAGTGGGTCTTTGCCCACGAAAGCTTATGCTCCAATACTTCAGTTAGTCTATAAGGTGCCACAGGACTCCTCGCCACTTTTGCAGATTTAGACTAACATGGCTACCCCTCTGATACTCTTGATTTAGAGATTGTTAGTTATACAGAATCCATGACAATGCTCAGTAAGTTGTTCCAGTGGATAATTATTCTCATTGTCAATTATTCATGTGTTATTTCCAGTCTGAATTTGACTAGTTTCAACTTCCAGCTAGTGACTTGTGTTATAGCTTCCTCTGATAGATTGAATTACCATTATTAAATATTTCTTCCCACTGTAGCTAGTTATTAAGTCACCCTTTAATCTTTTCTTTGTTAAGTTAAATAAAGTTAAGCCAAATAAATTGAGCCCCACATCTCTCTGGGGTACGTCTACACAGCAGTATTATTTTGGAATAACTGACATTATTCCAAAATAACATATTCCGTGCCTATACAGCAAGCAGTTATTTCGACATAATGTCAAAATAATGTTGAGCTGGAGGATTTCTTACTCTGATTCCTGTAACCCTCATTTTACAAGGAGTAAGGGAAGTCGAAGGAAGAGTGTTCTTCCTCAGGCTTCCTACTGTGTAGACACTACCAGAAGCCAAAATAAGCTATTTCAGTGTCAGCTGAGCAATTGACGTAGCTCAAGTTGCGTAGCTTAATTCAACTTTTGCCCTGATGTGTAGACAGAAGACACGTTCCAATTCTTAAATCATTGTTCTGGCTTATCTCTGAAACCTCTTCAATTTATCAACCTCTATCTGGTATCCACAATTCAAGAAGAGAATACAGTAGTCCAGCACTATACATACCAGTGCCATACATAGAGGTATAATAACCTTCACTCCTGCTTGGAATTGCATTTTCTATATCGTAAGATTGCATTACTTTTTGTGTATATGGCATCACATTTGGTCACATTATTCCCCAAAATCTTTTTTGGAGTCACCTGTGCACCCCCATCCTACACACATGGCCTGCATTCTTTTTTCCCAACTGTATAATAACCTACTCATTTACACTAAAAAGTGTCTGTCTTTTTTAAACAGAAGCATTATCTAACATGATAAAAATTGCAGCTGAATTCTAACTTCTTCCTTGAGATTTAATTCTTCCTCCTTTCTTGAGGCACTAAAAGCATTCAATAGTTGTGATTTGTGAAAGAAGGACTACTGGAAAGGGAATGGAAGAATTTAATGCAACTGGTCATATTCGCCTTTAAATTCTGTTTGTCCCCACTGGCTTAAAAATGTTGCAAACACATTTCTACCTATCAAAGATGAAGAATGGGAGGGGGAATAAACATTAGGCAACCAAGAAACAATTTTTTCCCAGAATTGACTAAGAGTTGAAGTACTTCTCTTAGCTGAAAGGACTGAAGTCTTCTTATTTATCACAACACTTCACTTTTGGTATATTAAACCTCATGAAAGCCTTGAGAGGTAGGTGAATTACTATTTCATTTATTTTACAGATAAGAAACAGAAGGTTAAATGACTTAGCTGAAATCAAATAATGATTCAGAGAGTTTGAGTCAGGGACAGGAGCAGGGGTGAAATCCTGGCCCCACTGAATACAGTGATAAAACTCCCACTGATGTCATGTGTATCAGGAATTCACCACAACAATTCTCCTGACAGCAGCCCCTTGACGTACTTCCTCTCTTGGATGTCTTAAGTACCTGTGATTTTTATTGCACCCTAACAATATATAGTAATATGCACACAAAGATGTATTGCCCACAAGGTCATTAACACACACAGAAATAAAAGAAGTTTAAAGCTACTATTTCTAAATTTAAAGCAATACATTTGGGCTGTGTCTACATTGGCACCCCTTTCTGGAAAAGGGATGCTAATGAGACCAGTCGGAATTGCAAATGCCGCGGGGGATTTAAATATCCCCCGCGGCATTTGCATGAACATGGCTGCCACTTTTTTCCGGCTCGGGGTTTTGCCGGAGAAAAGCGCCAGCCTCTGATATCAGCCTCCTTTTTTTAAAATAAAGCCTGTTTTCTGTGGCACTCTTACTCTTTGCCTTCAGGTGCTTCTCTCAAACACACAACATGAATTATGTTGATATTAAAATTATTCCTTTCCTATGGCAGATTTGCCTCTAATATTCTGTGATCAGAAAAGGTCTGATCTACAGTTCTTGCTGTGAGTCAAGTTCTGCTGCTATGCAGGGCTATACTGACTTCAATGGACATTTTCTGGCATAGTGCTCACGGCAAAATTATCTCTCAGGGTATGTATACACAGCAAAGATATTTCAAAATAACAGCTGTTGTTTTGAAATAACTTTACTAGCGTCTATACAGGCAAACCACTATTTTGAAATTAATTCAAAATAGCAGAGGGCTTATTTCGAATTTGGTAAACCTCACTCATTCCATGAGGAATAACTTTAAATTTGAAATAGCTAAATTGAAATAAGTGCTGTGTAGACACTTTTATCGAAATAGGGGACCTCCAGCCTTCACAGGGTGCCCTGGTGGCCACTCCAGCCTCAACCAAGAACACTCCTCTCCCTCCCCCCTGCCCTGGAGCCCTTAAAGGGGTTAACTCTGGCCACAGTGCCACAGTGCCAGCTCTAAGCCTGCAAGCCCAGAGTCAGCAGTCACTGCCCCGACCCAGTGGCCCCAAAACATGAGCCAGCAAGCCACGGGCAGACAGCCCTCCACCACTCCCCAGGAGCAGTCTGCCAGCTCCCAGGAGCATGCCAGGGACCAGAGAAGGTGGATGCCTTCCCAGTACAGGGTGGAGATCATGGATCTTATTCAGGTTTGGGGAGATGCCCCCAATGTCCATAATCTCTGCACTAGTCAGAGGAATGTGGCCGTCTACTGCAGGATAGCTGCCAGCCTGGCCACCAAAGGCCACATGGGAACCAAGAAGCAGGTTTGCATGAAAATCAAGTTGGTCCAGCGAGACCCCCAACTCTGATCCCTGAGCTTCCCCTCTCCCTTCTTCCGCTTGCTTCCTCCTTCCAGCTCCCTCCTCCCAGGTTTCCCCCTCCCCTCTCCCACCCTCTTTTCTCCCCTCTCCTGCCTCCTTTCCACAGTCTCACCAGAGTTTCATCCACCACCCCCCAAGTTTTGTTAAATAACGAGAGTTTGTGTTCATGAAAATACATGCATTTTATTTGACATCAGGAAGACGGGTTAGGAAGGGGTAAGTGGAAGGACATGAGGGAGGAATGAGATACAAGCCCCCAGTGGGGCAGACCAAGGAGGCTCTTAGCGCTCCTCAGGGTAGAAACTCTCCCGCAGGGCCTCCTAGATATTGACAGACCCCCAATGGACCTTCCAGATGGCAGCCTGTAGAAAATGCAGCCAGGCTCGCAGCAACACGACCACGAGAAGCACCAGAGTGCCCAGGGGCAGCTCTGGCTCCATGTTGCAGAGTTCTGTGGTGTCCTCAGTGAGGGCAACCAGAGCACGCAGAGACAAAATGCTTTGCTGTCCCTCATCGAGGTAGGCAAGCAATCAGGGAAAGCTGAGGTCCAGGGTGGGTCCCTTTAGGCACAGGCCTCAGCCACACAACGTAACTCCTGACCTGATGCCCTGCTGGACCTGGTTCCAGTCGGCCTTAAATGCAATTCAGCATCCACTCAGTGTGGATGCACTATTTCAAAATAGTAAAACATGATTTTGAAATGCATTTTGTGTGTAGACGTGTTATTCTGAAATAACTTATTTTGAATTAACTATTTCAAAATAAGATATTTATAAATACCACTGTAGTGTAGAAATACCCTTAGTTTTAGTTGTGGGCACACAACTTGAAAATTTTGGTTTTGATTTCCATATCCCCTATGTTTGATATGTAAATTAAGAGATGTGGTGAAATTATCGTTAATGTCTGATGAAAATTAATGGGTTGCAATTTGATTTCTTAGCATGATTTTTTCCTAAAAAATATTTCCTGACATGTCTGTATGGCAGGGCAGTCAGCATCAGGATAATGTTTGGTATTTAACTGGAGCTTGAGAAAGCCCTATTTTCATACCTCTCAAAGAGGCTTGTGATGATTTTTTTAATGGTGATGCTCGTTGGCATAAATGCTTTTTGCTCTCTCTCTAAATCACAACATGTGTTTCTTCATTCCATCCTCAGAGAAGACATAAAACATTCCTTTTAATCAATGTAGGCTTTGTGGGGTTTGTTAAATTTTTTAGTACTCATCTACCCCCTCCTTCTCTTGTCTAAAAACCTTGACTATCTGAGGATATACAGTCAGCCCAACTAGGTAACACTGAAGGGAGGACATGGGATCAAGTATTCTATTTGCCTTTAAAAGCCTACATAGGCATCTATAACAGGTTAAGTAGGACAAAGATCTAATGCAGTTTAGAGGCCAGTGGTGTAAGCTGTATGTTTTGTCTGTTTTCAGTTTTACTCACCTCTTTCCCAATCTTCTCAGAATTTGATTTTCATATCTTTAGAGTTGCTTCTGTCCTCCCCCTCCCCTTCGCATATTTATGCTGGAAGTCCATTCTGTTTGTATTTCTAAAAATATTTAAACTAAGCATCTCAAAAGTTTGGTTTATTTTAATAGTGTTATAGCTACAAATGCCACCCATTTACCATGTAATGGAAAAAATGAGGGGAAAGATTTTCTTTCTGCAAAAGTTGCTATTGCTTCTTCAGAGGCTTAAATTCTTATCACATCATCTCTCTTTGCTAAAGTTTATAGATTTATCCTTTCTATGTTTGCTTTTGTTGTTGCTGACAGAAAATATAGGACATTCCAAAATAAAACACATCAAATTCTGTTCTGAATCACATTGCATGTAGTTCTTTGTGACTAGAGCTACATAGGATAGTAATGCAAAGAATGTTTATTTTAGCTTATAGACTTGATGAAATGTTCAGCATTTAGCACAATAGTGTCCAATCTTAATTGGGGGTTTTACATACTCTCAAAATACAAATATTTAGTTGTTAATAATACCAATATACTTGTAGGCTGTGTCTAGACTGCATCCCTTTTCTGTAAAAGGGATGCAAGTTAGACACATCGCAATTGCAAATGAAGTGGGGATTTAAATCCCCCCCTGCTTCATTTGCATAAACATGGCTGCCACTTTTTTCCGGCTCGGAGCTTTGCCAAAAAAAAGCGCCAGTCTAGACACGGATCTTTCGGAAAATAAAGGGGGGCTGGGGATGGAGTTCTGTGGCTGCGCAAAGGGGAGAGGGGAGAGGGAACAGGGTGCCAGTGGGGGGAGAGAGTCCCCTGCACCCACCTCCCCGTGGCACAGGGAACCCCCTCACACTGCCTCTCCCAGGGCTGACACCTTCCCCTCCCGCAGCATAGGGAAACCTGCCCATGCCGCCTCTCCTGGGGCGGAAACTCCCACACGCCGCCACTCCTGAGGCTGACCCCTCTCCCGTGGTGCAGGGAAAATGGGCGCGTGCCTCCCCCGGGGCCAACTCCCCACGCTTCTTCTACAGGGCTGACTCACCCCTCCTGTGGTGCAGGGAAGCCTTCCTCCCTGGCTGATGCCAGGAAGGGGAAGTGGCATGGAATTTGGCACCCCATTTAACTTGGTGCCCTAGGCAGTTGCTGAGTTTGCCTATAGGCATGGGCCGCCCCTGGGTGTAAGAGGGGGACAGAGGGTTTGGGTATGTTGAGTGAGGGAGAGGGGGGTCAGAGAGTTAGGGCAGGAAAGGGCTGGGGTGCCAGAAGCAGGCTGTGGCCAAGAGACTTACCTGCCACCTGCCAAACTAGCCTACCTGTCTGCAGAGCTAAGGTTTGCAGAGCTTAAAACGCTTCTCAGCCAGCCAGCCTTCCTGCTTGCCTGGCCCTTTGCTTCATTGAATAACTGAGCCAAGGAGAGGGGGTGTGGTTCTTCTTGGCTGCCTGTTATTCTAACAAGCAGTTTCCATTGGCTAGTTCCTGAAACTTCCCCCTGTGGGGCAAGCAGGGGAGTCTGCCTGGGGCTCCCCACTCCCTCTGTGGGCTTCCCAGTGGCTTCCCCAGGCCTGATCCAGGAGATTTTTCTTTCATACTTATACACAAAATGAAGGGTTGATTCTGTGCAACTCTCCGGGGGTATGTCTACACTACCACCCTAGTTCGAACTAGGGTGGTTAATGTAGTAATTCGAAGTTGCAAATGAAGCCCGGGATTTAAATATCCCGGGCTTCATTTGCATCTTGCCAGGCGCTGCCATTTTTAAATCCCCGGTAGTGCAGACTCTGTGCCCACGGCTACACGTGGCACAGAGTAGGTAGTTCAAATTAGGCTTTCTAATTCAAACTACCGTTCGAATACTCCACGAGGAGTAACAGTAGTTCGAATTAGAAAGCCTAATTTGAACTACCTACTCCGTGCCACGTGTAGCCGCGGGCATGGAGTCCGAACTACCGGGGATTTTAAAATGGCGGTGCCCGGCAAGATGCAAATGAAGCCCGGGATATTTAAATCCCGGGCTTCATTTGCAACTTCGATTGACTACATTAACCACCCTAGTTTGAACTAGGGTGGTAGTGTAGACATACCCAAATGGACATGTAACCAAAAAGCTAACATTAATTGTTATTTGTTTGCACACCACTTCAGTCTCTTAGGCTACGTCTACATTGGCATGATTTTGCGCAAATACTTTTAACGGAAGAGTTTTTCCATTAAAAGTATTTGCGCAAGAGAGTGTCTATTCTGGCATGTGCCTTTGCGCAAAAGATTTGCTTTTGCGCAAAAGCATCCGTGCCACTATAGATGCTCTCTTGCGCAAGAAAGCTCCGATGGCCATTTTAGACATTGGGCTTTCTTGCGTAAGAAATTGATGTTACCTGTATACACTGGCCTCTTGCACAAGAACACTTGCGCAAGAGGACTTATCCCTAAGCAGGAGCGTCAGAGTATTTGTGCAAGAAGCACTGATTTTGCACTTTAGAATGTCAGTGTTCTTGTGCAAATACTCGCGGCCAGTGTAGACAGGCAGCATGTTTTTGCACAAAAGCAGCCGCTTTTGTGCAAAATCATGCCAATGTAGACACAGCCTCAGTGTTCCAGAATGTTTTTCTTTTCCCCACTTTTGGAAGAATTAATAATAATTACATTTAACATTGACACAGATGAATTAGAAACATGATGAAAACAAGCTGAAACATATCCAGGAACAAATGGTAGCTTGAGCCTAATTATACCATTCTTTATCAGGAGATATATATACTGAATTAAAGTAGTTAACCAGTATAGTGTTTCCCAAAATGCTAAGCATATTTACTATGGCTTTGAGGCTTGTGTTACTGAAACAACAACGGCAAAAATAATTTTTGTGACTATGGGGAAGTATAATTGCTGCCAAACTCTTTCGACTAACGTTCATTAAAGGCTTATCGGCCCATATAATCTTCTTTATATGCTCCTGGACCATTTTTGGAATTGTTTCTTTCTGAAATAACATTTTAATTTCTTTAACAATAATAAGCCATCAGAAGCTTTTATGACCTTAATGAATACTTCAGCAATCATGTCCACAAAACACTCTTGGAAATAAAAATAAAAAAATATTAACTTCCCATTAAAAGCCTCTTTCTCAAAGTTCTCTCTTATTAATGCCTAAGAGCTTGCTCTTTTAAATCAGTTGCTAGGTTTGTAGCACAAAACAGATATGTCAAAATAATTATTCTACTATAGTACAATTGAGATTATAGACAGGATGGAAAAACTCATCTTCAAAGCACAAAAGTATCATTTTTCAGTGAATCATATAAGTTAGAGACAGAAAATGACTATTAGGTTATTAGGGCTTGATCAGACTACTTTCATTAACTTAAATGGGCTTTGGACCAGTTCTCTAATCCTTCCTTGCCTCTGGAGAAATTTTCTTTTACACGATATTTTCGACTCTTTCCTCCAGTCTAGTGACATGGGTGAAGCCTATTATTTCTCTTTGAATACTACTGCACATTCTACCTCATTGTAAGATAGTGCTGAAGGAAGCCCTTAGATACTTAATAGAGCTGTATGAACCCTTTGGGGTTCATCAGGTCTATAAGCTAAAATAAACATATTTTTGCATTACAATAATGCCTTTAATCTGAGGCTCTCAAAGCAATTTACAAATATTTGTTAATCCTTGGAACAGCCCTTCAAAATTGATACATATTATTGATTTCATTTACTGGAAATGGATAAAGGCGAAGTGGTATAAACAAGATAATATTTTTAGGTCTGATCTTCAAACTATGTAACTTTGGGCTGTGAAAAACGTTTTGCTCTAGGTATCCTGGTTGGATTGACCTAACCTCTGATGTAGATTCAGGTAGATAAAGAGAAATATTATTCTGTGGAAATAGTTACCATCTCTCAGACTGGTACATAGCTGGAATACTCCTTTGGTTGATGAGTGAGGCATCCACACTACAGTGCTATAGAGGCACCACTGCAATGGTGCTACTGTGCCACTGTGCAGCTATAGCAACCTACATCAGTTGCAAGGGCTACAATAGAATCCAGAAGAGTTAAGAATCTGTTCTGTGTTTAACCACCAAACTCTCTCATTCCCTACCTGCTGTTTGGTCCACAGTGGCTGGAGGTTCACTTAGACATTCAGTGAACTTGACATTATGAAGCATGCATCCTATCTGTTTCTTTTCTAGTTTCCTTCGTGAGAGCTTCTTACTACAACGGGATGATATTTTTTTCAAATAAATTCATAATTTGAAAATTGTGGCACAGCTGGGATGTCATGATCCTTTCATGCTGTTCTGGAGGCATCCCCACTTAGCTGGAAGTGATATTTTGTTTTGATTGTGGTTAGTGCTCAGAATCCTGTCTCACATAGGTAAGTGGATGAAACAAGAAATCAGGGCTTCAAGACCACAGTGTTGTGATGGACCGGGCCATGTCTGGGCACAGCTGAGGGCGTCCGCTCAGGGCGAATTGCTCAAATCCGGGGCTACTTACAGCCCCCGACTGGCGACCTCCCCACACAGGCCACAAACCAGTCCCACAGAGTGCTTCAGCTGCCTGCCTGAAGCCTCCCGAGTAAAACCCCTCCGACACCCCAGCAATATTCGTGCCCCAGATGGCCCCGGGCCTCATACACAGGTGGGGGGTCCTAGCACCCAATCCCACCTACCCCGAACAAGTTCTGTCCGGTTCCAAGAAACCAGCCACAGATCCCTGGTCAATTTACCCTCTGGACCTTGCCCACAAATCACGCTAGGCCAATCCTTTAGAATCTATATCTAAAGGTTTATTATTACAGGAAAGAAAAGCATGAGAGTAAGGTTATTAAAGTACAGTACGTTACATGCACCGAATCTCCCAGTTCTCGATGCAGGCTCTAGCAGAGATGTAACAGCTGCTGGTTTAAAAGTTCTTATTGCACATCCTACGATCAGGATGGGTTCACAGGTCTTCCGGGCTCTTCAATCCCTGCACTGCTGCCTCTGGGATGAAGTGCTGAGCTGAGAACAAAATGGCATCGACCACATGGCCTCTTTATACTCCTTCCTGGCCTCTTCTAGTATGTGGCAGGTCACCTGGTCCTCAGCCTCTCTGTGTTCCCTGCTGGCTGCTCTCAGGACAGCCCCCATTCTTTGGGTGTGTCTTTGGCCCATTGAGAACCATTGTTCCACAGGTAATTAGCATGTCCACAGGCTCCACAGGCTCGGCCCTGCCCAATGCTTAACCACATGCAGGGAAATCTTCAGTTTCCACACAGATTACAGATCTACACACACAGACATTATATACTCACATAAACAGTGTACACAGGATCAGAAAACAACAAGCTCCCATTCAATACCCCACATGGCTCCCTTTCATACAGATTTCTGGGGCCAACACCCCCACCTAGGGGTGCAGCAGCGATCTGGCTGCTTCCCTCCAATTCGGTAATGTGACAAGTGTGTTAACTCCCAAGACTCAGAGCCCACTCATAACCAAAATCTGCGATTGGCATTAGTAAAACTCTGTGCTGCAGTTCCTTACCCCTTGATTGGTCAGTAAGTCTTTCCTCCTCTTTTCAAGGCAGCATATCTATGGGGGTTGGCTTAAAGTGAATTGGTTCCTGATGCATTGACTATATGTTTGTTTGCCCGCTTCAGGAAAGTACTCATGGAACTTCTCCTGTAGACCCAGTAAGCACAGAACAATTTTAGCCTGTCATTGCACTGTTGCACAACCTTCTCCAGTGCTAAAAACATGGATTCAGATCCCTGCTGCACCTACAAAGACAACAATTCAGGTTTGTTAATGGATGCTGCTATCTGATCATTAGCAATTAAAGCATATGTATTTCATCCCTGACGTAACACATTCAGAAAATTCAATCTCTCCAATATGTCAACTCCATATGACAACAAGAATATCCAGTGAGTGCCACTGAAATGCCAGTAATGACACCCAACTTGTGCAGAAAGAAACATACAAACTTATTTGCATAACTCACATAGTTTTGTCAGCATGTTACACATGGACAGCCAACACATTTCTGCATGTAGCAACTGTGTGAGGCTTGCCCCATCTTGATCCACAAAATAGCCAAAATCATTGAATTAACTGGGCTTGATGTAATAAAGTTTACAATTCTCACAGCAAATGTAAGAACGTTGTTCAACTCCTCTGGCATCTGCTTAGAATCCAGTGCCTACCTCTAGATCATACAATGATTCCAGGATGCTACAGGGGACAAGTATTTTACCCTTGACTTGAGTATGCTATACTGTCCTACAATAGACCATGCTCCATCGCTGAAAATTCAAAACAAGGTATTTGTCTTGGACAAAATTAATAGTTACAAAGCTCTTCAACAGTTGCTTGTGTTGGGAGTGGACAGTGAAGCAGAAATTCCTCTTTTAATTCTGTTGCTATAGTAGCACAATGAATATACACGTCTAGACTGGCATGATTTTCCAGAAATGCTTATAACGGAAAAGTTTTCCGTTAAAAGCATTTGCGGAAAAGAGCGTCTAGATTGGCACGGACGCTTTTCCGCAAAAGCACTTTTTGCGGAAAAGCATCCGTGCCAATCTAGATGCGTTTTTGCACAAAAAAGCCCCGATCGCCATTTTAGCCATCGGGGCTTTTTTGTGCAAAACAGTACTATGCTGTCTACGCTGGCCCTTTTGCGCAAAAGTCTTTCGGAAAAAGACTTTTGCCCGAATGGGAGCAGCATAGTATTTCTGGAAAAGCACTGATGATTTTACAGGAGGTCGTCAGTGCTTTTCCGGAAATTCAAGAGGCCAGTGTAGACAGCTGGCAAATTTTTCCGCAAAAGCAAATGATTTTGCGGAAAAACTTGCCAGGCTAGACACAGCTGAGGGCTTTTGCCCGAACAGGAGCAGCATAGCATTTCCGTAAGAAGCACTGATTTCTTACAGTAGGAAGTCAGTGTTCTTGCGGAAATTCAAGCGGCCAGTATAGACAGCTGGCAAGTTTTTCCGCAAAAGCAGCTGATTTTGCGGAAAAACTTGCCAGTCTAGACACAGCCCTGTAGCAGTGCATCATTTGATGTATCAGTAGATCACCTATCTGAATTGACTAACATGGGCTTTGACGTATACTTTCTAGAAGGTGCTCTTTTACATCTCTGTAATATAGTGTGAAGTTGAGTCATTAGAAAATGAGATCATGTCTAGCAATGATGCTGCTTTTACTCTAATCATCACTGTGCACATATGCTGCAAATGAGAATTAAACTTTACAAAGCTGTTAAAACTTTGTTAAAGATGACAAAACATAAAATATTCCTCTTTTCTGACTGACCTTGCTGCTATCAATTTTTATGCTCAGTAGAGTGTTGAAAACCCCTTTAAATTGAGAAATTGTTGTAGGCAAATACCAAAAGGTTTGGATGAACATGTAGGATTTATCCATTTTGTATGAGCTTTTCAAGGGCCTTGGGATGGGGAGAAAGCAAAGAGACCCCTCACCTTGTGTTTTCTCATACTATCATTGTGGTGAGTTGATTTCTTCTTTAGCAACAAGAGTTATTATCGAGTACTGATTGTCTGACAGTTGTTTTTGAAACACCTGTCCCCCATTCAATGGCAGTGGTCTTTGGGAGGGGGGGTAGAATCTGTTCTCTGGTGCTTTCTAATACACCACTTTTCAGGGATGAAATCTCTAAACCCTTTTGACAAGGTATGTGCCACTGCAGTCTCTAAACATCTGTAGGCCATCCTGTTCCCTAGCCCAGTATGAGGTGATTTGGGAGACAAGGCTTTAGGCTCCTTTGTGTGCTCTGGGTTGTGTGTCAGTGTATGTGAGCATCTCAAGCCAAACCCACTCAGACAAACCACCAGGAACAGGTTTTATTCTATGAAGAACATAGAAAAGGATTACAGTTCAGCAGCCTCCTCTCTGCTTGCAGCCTATGTGCATATCCTGGAAGGAACCAAGAAGTTCTCGTAACATGCCACATTTTGTAGTTCACAACATGTAGATTACGTTTAGACTGCAGGCTTCTTTTGGAAGAAGCCTTTTTCAGAAGAGATCTTCCGAAAAACTTCTTCTGAAAGAGAGCGTCCACACACAAAAGTGCATGGAAAAAGCAATCTGCTTTTTCAAAAGAGTGTCCAGACTGATTGGATGTTCTCTCTCATAAAAGGCCACCGAGAACCTTTTCAGCCAGGGCTTTAGGTCACCAGTTGCTTACACGTACTGGTGCTGGAGCCTTGTAGAGACATGCGCTTAAAGGGACCCTCCCTTGATAGCCGTTTCTCTGTTTCTGCTGCGTGCTTGCCTACCTCTTCGAGGGACAGAAAAGCTCTTAGAGTGCCTGCTGTGGTTGCCCAGCTTTTATGGACACCTCAGCTTTTTCCTGCAGCTTTTGCAGCACTTCGTGCCAGCTGCCTTTCTGCTCCTGACCGAGCTCAACCCCAAGCTCATTCTGGGGACCCTCTCCCTGGGTGCAGGAGCTACACTCTTGCAACCACACCCCACAGTGAAGAGGCATTTTTGGAGGCTCAACACCAATCCAGACTGGGGGGACCAGCTGTTCATGGAGCGGTGGGACGACCAGCAGTGGGTACAAAATTACCTCATGCGAAAGGCCACCTTTTTGAAGCTATGTGTCTGGCTCGCCCCCCACCCTCTGGAGACATGACACCCACCTGCAGGCCGCCATCCCCCTCAAGAAGCTCAATAGCCCTTGGGAAGCTCGCCACCCATGACAGCTACTAGGCAGTAAGCAATCAGTTTGGCATGGAGAAGTCCACCATCAGGGCCCTCCTTATGGAGGTAAGGCACTCTGGGACTGCAGTCCCTGCATGGGGGGGAGTCCTGGAAAAGGGGGACACTCGGGAAAGGGGGTTGGGTGAATGTGAGGGATGGAATGGGATGGAGATCCCCTGTCCTTGGGGGATTGTGCCGTCTGGCCCTCACTGCCCTGCTGCTGAGGAGACAGCCTCATAGGGGGTGGCTCCTGGGGTGTTTGGGGGAGGGGAGGGAGGTGAGGGGGATGGGCACCTCCTGAGGGCTCAGGCACTTCCTCTCTCTTTCTCTGTTTTGTGGGTTTGTTTGTCTCCTTCTGCAGGTGGTTAAGGCCATCATCTTCATCCAGCTGCAGAGGGTCATCCGCCTGTGAGACCTGTATCCGATCATGGCCAGATTTGCTGCCCTGGGTTCCAAAACTGTGCTGGAGCCATTGATAGGACCCATATCCCAATCCGTGCACTGGAGCATCAAGCGGTCCAGTATATTAATAGAAAGAACTACTTTTCTATGGTGCTGCAGGCCCTGGTCGACCATACTTCACGGACATTTTTGTCAGGTGGTCGGGCATGGCACACAATGCCCATGTGTTTCATAATTCTAGCCTGTGCTGGAAGCTGGAGGCAGGCACATTCTTCCCCTGCTGTGAACTAGCAGCTGGGTACATGCAGATTCCACTGTGCATTTTGGGGGATGCAGCCTACCCCCTCATGCTGTGGCTTATGAAACCCAGTATTGGCCACTTGGACCCCAGCAGGGACCAATTTAATGCCTGCCTGACCTGGGCCCGGATTCAGGTGCCTGCTGACCCACTTCAATGTGGGGGAGCACAACATCCCTGAGATGGTTGCAGCATGTGTCCGCCACAATGTTGTGGAGAGGAAGGGGGAGGCCTTCCTTCCAGAGTGGGGGGGCACATGCTGGCCATGAGGGGCGATCATTCGAGCAGACAAGAACAGCTGCCATCTGTCAGGCCCATCCGGCCGGGGTGCACATCTGGGAGGCCCTGAGGGAGAGGTTGTCTCAAGGACCCCAGTAACTCTCCCCAGGGCTTCCCCAACTGGGGCCTCTGGCTTGCTGCCTTATCCCTTCCCCACCACAACCCCTCCCTTCATGCCTTCCGTGAAGAGCCTTCCCCACCCTGTGTGTGTGACAAAGGAAGACCACTCACCTGCAGATCCCTCCCCGGCATCGGACGAGGCCTGGGAGCTGTCCTGGGTGATTGTCTCTGTCGCCTCCTCCTCCCCTCCTCTTCCTTCTGCTTCACCTCTGGCTGGCTCTGGTCCTACTGCTCCTCCTCCGCCATGACCTCCTGCCAGGTGATGATGGGGATCTTGAGGCCGGAGTCCACAATGATGTGTGGGGAAGATGTTTCCCCACTCCCCCAGGATTTGGTGCAGCTCCTGGTAATAAGGGCAGTTATGGGGGGCTGCCCCTGAGTGTGAGCTACACTCTCTGGCCCGAACGTATCCCTGATGGAGCTCTTTCTTCTTACTCCAGACCTGTTCTAAAGTCCAGGGTGGATGTCCGCGCTCTGCCAGGGACTTGGCGATGTACCCAAAAATGTTGGCATTACACCACTTAGACTATGTCTACACTCGCGGCTTCTTGTGCGAGTAATATGTAAATGAGGCTAAGCGTGGAATATCGCCAAGCCTCATTTGCATACCTAATGAGCCACCATTTTTTTCAGAAGAGGCTCTTACGCAAGAAGGAGCATCTACACTGCCCCTTCTTGTGCAAGAAAAACCCTCTTGAGCAATGCCATTACACCTATTACTTTTCAGGAAGAACGGCATTGTACAAGAGGGTTTTTCTTGCGCAAGAAGGGGTAGTGTAGATGCTCCTTCTTGAGCAAAAGCCTCTTCTGAAAAAATGGTGGCTCATTAGGTATGCAAATGAGGCTTGGCAATATTCCACGCTTAGCCTCATTTTACATATTACTCGCGCAAGAAGCCGCAAGTATAGACATAGCCTTAGAGTGGAGATCCTGGAGTCCCCTTGTCCCCCAGCTCGAGGAGGGACAGGATCTCCACTCCGGACCAGGAGGGTGCACACCTTTTGGTCCCTCTGGGTGGGCCCTGGAACCTCTGGGGCTGCTCCCTGTGAGGGCCAGGGGAATTACAGGAAGCTTGAGGCTCTGCTATGGATGGCAGTGCTTCAAGGTGCTGCTGTCAGGCTGGCTCCCTGCCACAAGGCCTGTCCGGGGTACCTGCAGCTTTAAGAGGGACCAGGAGACAGGAACTATAGAGTCCTGATTACTTTGTATGGAGTGTCCAACAGTGCACCTGTGTTATCTCCTGGAGGCCTCTTCTTTAGAAAAAAAAAACCCTCCTCCCTGTCCCCACACATCTTTTTCCAAAAGAGCTCATTCGGAAAAAGGCTTCTTCCTTGTAGAAAAAGGATTACCAATGCCAGAAAAACCTCTCTGTTCTTTCGATTTACTTTTGGAAGAATGCGATTAAAGTGTGGACATAACACACATTTTGTCAGAAAAACAGCCGTTTTTCCGACAAAACTCTGTAATGTAGACATCTCCATAGCTCCAAGGGCTGTTCCTAAAGCACACTGGACCTTGAGCTATACCCATGGGCTACATCTAGATTGCATCCCTTTTTCGTAAAAGGGATGCAAATTAGACGTATCACAATTGCTAATGAAGCGGGGATTTAAATCTCCCCCGCTTCATTAGCATAAAAATGGCTGTTGCTTTTTTTCGGCTCGGAGCTTTGCCGGAAAAAAGCGCCAGTCTAGACGCAGATCTTTTGGAAAATAAAGCCTTTTCTGAAAGATCCCTTATTCCTCTTGAAATAAGGGATAAAGGATCTTTTGGAAAAGGCTTTATTTTCTGAAAGATCCGTGTCTAGACTGGCGCTTTTTTCCAGCAAAGCTCCGAGCCGGAAAAAAGTGGCAGCCATTTTTATGCTAATGAAGCGGAGGAGATTTAAATCCCCGCTTCATTAGCAATTGCGATACGTCTAATTTGCATCCCTTTTACAAAAAAGGGATGCAATCTATTCGTAGCCCTGTAGTTTCCATAGCTGCTTGGGGTAATGTGAAAAGATGGGAAAGGCCAGTCAAGGGGGAATGAAAGCACAAATAATGCATAGTTCTCACATATGCACATGAGCAGGGGCACCACATCTCTCACTCACAATGCAGATGTAGCCTGAGAGAAAAAGGTGCATTCGTTTTCCTCCTGACTGCCTAAAAAGAATGCTTATGGGAATTATTGCTGATCATTTTGTTAACGATAAAACAAACCATTAAGAAAGGACCTCAAAAGGTTAATGTCTGAAGATTTAGTTTCCTTTTCTTAGAGTATGTCTAGACTATGGCTCCGTCGATGGAGCCATATAAAATAGTTTACTCGGCATAGTCAAAGAAGCGGGAATTTAAATAATCCCTGCTTCATTAAAATAAAAATGGCCAGCATGCTGTGCAGACAATCAGCTGATCTGGCACAGCGCAGCAGTCTAGACGTGGTGCAGCTGACAAGGTAAGCCTTTGTCAACTGCTCCGGTAAACCTCGTTTCACAAGGCATAGTGCGGCGGCCATTTTTATTTAAATGAAGTGGGGATTTAAATAATATGGCTATGCCGAGTAAACTATTTTACATGTCTCCATTGATGGAGCCATGTAGTCTAGACGTACCCTTAGGCTACATCTACACTGGCCTCTTCTTCGGAAGGGGCATGCTAATTTTGAAAGTCAGAATAGGGAAATCCGCGGGGGATTTAAATATGCCCCGTGGGATTTAAATAAACATGTCCGCCGGAAAAAAAGTGGCGGACATGTTTATTTAAATCCCGCGGGGGATATTTAAATCCCCCGCGGATTTCCCTATTCTGACTTTCAAAATTAGCATGCCCCTTCCGAAGAAGGGGCCAGTGTAGACGTAGCCTTAGTGATTCCCACTATTTACTTCCCTTACCTTATTGGTACAACCTAATGGCAATAATTCTAGGTCTACTATTGACCCTCTAAAATTCCTTGTATGAGGTGAGGCTTTCCACAAGCACCATGCAGTATGTAAGATTATTAACACCAGTATCATTAACACCGGTATCACATCTAGAGCATACTATTAAATATAATAAGAGCATTAATTAATAAAGCTTTGGTGCCCTTTTAAGGGGCTAACTCAATGTAGTAAAGTAGGATTTTGCTTTCTGCTAAGTTTGCCCTCATGTAAGAGACAGATAGAGCTTGTGGATATTGCTTTCTTTACGTTCCTTATGTACACTCCTTTTGGTGGTTAGCAAAAAATTGAAGTCTAATTTCAGCTAGGAGGAGAAATTGATATTGGAGTCAGTCAGATATTTCTTTGATACAATCCTCTTTATTTACAAGCCATGTACAATGTCCCATTTCCCTGAACACAGCATGAATCAAGAGTCAGAAGCCATTTCTTTCCTCACAGTTCTAAGACATTTTCTAGTCAGCATTTAGCTTAAAAGCTCTCTGTGTCCAGGGTTCCAGGGGAACCACACTGAGGTTGCTTAATTAAGGCAAACGGCAAAAAATGGGGTACTCACCAAAGCAAGTGGTCATTCCAGTCCTTAGATCCATGATGTTAGCTTCAAAACAGCTTGTATAATACCTTACTTACCCAGAAGCCAAAACACAGTTCCCTTAAAGCAACTTTTTTTTTTGCCTCCACCCAGACATCCAGGTCAAATGAGGATTACTGAAAATCTTATTCATCGTATAAGAACGTTCTACCCATCCCATGGCCAAACGAATGAATATTTTAGATCTTACCCAAATGCACACTTACCTCCTATTCTTATTAATTAAACTAAAATTAATTTCAAAATAAAAGAGACAAAGTATCAATTAAAAGATCAGCATACACACAGACATGAGACCACACTCATAGCAGAGATGGTGAGCTTTGTACTTTCAGAATTAATCCAAAGGTTGTAGTCCAACATGATTCAGGGTGATCCAGAAGGGACCAAAGATCTCTCAGTCTTATGACTCAAGCTTCCCCTGTAGATCTGCTATGAAAGGATCAATTCCCAAGAATCTTCTATACAAATTAGGTTTTTTTGAGGTTTACCGGATCTTTCAAAAAAGCGCCCCGTTTTCAAAAGAACCTCATCCAGTCTGTGGTTTTATTTTCGAAAGAGCGCCATTACGTGATTATGAAAATGAAGCGTGGGATATTTAAATCCTTCGGTAATCCAACATTTTGTTTTATCTGATCCTGCGGTGCTGGCAGGAGCGGCATCAGCGGCTCCAGGGCGCAGGCCAGGAGAATGGCCCCACTTGCTGTCCCGTCACTCTCCTGGAGCCGCTGATGCTGCTCCTGCCAGTGCCGCTTTGTCCCTTCCCTGAAGCACCCGGGGATGAAGTGGCGCCGGCAGGAGCGGCATCAGCGGCTCCAGAAGAGTGACGGGGCAGTGAGTGGGACCATTCTCTTGGCCCGCGCCTGGGAGCTGCAGGGAGAGAAGGGGACAGAGCCAGGCAGGGATGGGGACCAAGTGGTGCCGGCTACAGTAGAGTCCCTATCATCTGACATTTTTGGTAATCTGACCACCTGTTGGTCCCATTTAGGTCAGATAATCAGGACTCTACTGTGCTTCATTTACATCCCTCTGCCGATAGAAGGATGTAGTCTAGACATAGCCTGTCTAATAATACAGGTTTAAATTTCAAAGTTCTAACATACGTAACATGGAGTGGCTGTAATTACCATTTATAAACTTTTCTAACATCTCTCTAAAGGTAGACTCTCTGGCTGTGTCTAGACTGGCAAGTTTTTCCGGAAAATCATCTGCTTTTCCGGAAAAACTTGCCAGCTGTCTACACTGGCCGCTTGAATTTCCGCAAAAGCACTGACGATCTCATGTAAAATCATCAGTGCTTTTCTGGAAAAACTATGCTGCTCCCATTCGGGCAAGTCTTTTTCCGAAAGACTTTTGCGCAAAAGGGCCAGTGTAGACAGCATAGTACTGTTTTCCGCAAAAAAGCCCCGATCGTGAAAAAGGCGATCGGGGCTTTTTTGCAGAAAACCATGTCTAGATTGGCCATGGACGCTTTTCCGCAAAAAGTGCTTTTGCAGAAAAGCATCCTGCCAATCTAGACGCGCTTTTCCGAAAATGAGTTTAACAGAAAACTTTTCCGTTAAAAGCATTTTCGGAAATTCATGCCAGTCTAGACATAGCCTCTATGTCTAGACTACAATGATCTATCTTTTTCTGATAGTTTTTTTGGAAAAGGCTTTTCCAAAATTTGGCCCATCTATGGAAGGAGGAAGACAGGGCTTCCGAAACAGCGCATCTGCTCTTCTGAAAAAAAAAAAAAAAACCCACCACCACCAACGGAAGAGCAGATGCTTTCCCTGGAAAACCCTGTAGTGTAGACATAGCCCCTGGGTCATTTAGGCTGCATTGCAAGCTGCCTACTCATTTCTAGCCATGAGTTACACTCTCTAGGCTTTTCTTAGGGCTATATTTCCAATGCTTGCTCTGGCTGCATCCTTGGCTTTCTCTCTTCTGATTGTCTCTTAGTTTCTCTGATGTTTCTCCTTTCTTTTTAGGTGACAGACACGTACAACTTCATGAAACAATACCCAGAGAAAAACTTCTGCTCTTATGTACCTGTATTTTAGGTGGAGACTGCTGCTATTCCCAGGGTATGTCTACGCAACAAAGTTAATTCGAAATAACAGGCGTTATTTCAAATTAACTTTAATAGCATCTATACATGCAAACCGCTATTTCAAAATTAATTCAAAATAGCAGAATGCTTATTTTGAATATGGTAAACCTCATTCTGTGATGAATAATGCCAAATTCGAAATAGTTATTTTGAATTAAGGGCTGTATAGACACTTAATTCAAAATAGGGGGCCTCCAGCCCTTCCCAGGGAGCCCTGATGGCTGCTCTGGGCACAATCCAGAAAACTCCTCTCCTCTCCCCCAGTCCAAGGGCCCTTAAAGGGGTAAAGTCTGGTTACTGGGCACATGCGAGCCAGAGGCCTGCCTGCAGAGAGCCAGCACTGCCAGCCCCGCACCCAGTGGCCCCATCATGAGCTGGGCAGCCAGTGCCAGTCCAGTGTCCCGCTCCCAGTCTCCCAGCTCCCAGGGGTCAGCCAGGTGCGCGCCTGCCTGGACTGGTGTGGCGATCATGGACCTCATTGAAGTTTTTTAGGGAGGCCCCCAATGTCCATGATCTCCACACCAGACAGAAGAACACAGCTGTCTATGGCTGCATAGCGGCCACAATGGCCAGAAAGGGCCACAGGTGCACCCAGTAGAAGGTGCACCTCAAAATAAAGGAGCTGCAGCAAGCATACGCCAGGGCCACCAGTGGTGACGCTGCAACAGGGGCTGATACCTGCCCCTACTGCCCCATCCTCAACTGCATCCTGGGGGGTGGGACGGTCCGTGCCACCCCGGGGGGCAGCAAGCCGGGACCAGAGAGCCCTGATCCGAGCACGACAGAGGGGCTAGCATGGTGGGTGCCGCGCCAGTGAGACCCCTGAGCTGTCCCGGCACTGGAGTCAGCAGGGTCGTCAGGGGAGGCCACATCAGGTAAGTGCCATCACTGTCCCTTACCCAGGGGGCAGGGCGGGGAGGAAGACCAGGGACTGTGCACGTGGGCCATGCTTCTCACAGATCACACAGCCACCTATGCACCCTTGGGTAGGTGGCTCCAGCTGCGTGCCACACAGGGGCCATGGCCTGATATCCACACTCAAGTGTGAAGATACCTGACTCGCTCCCGACCCTGGGGGTGGGACCCATCAGGACACCCTCCCTTCACACATCCCCTCTACACAGAGGCATGGGACAGCACCCCCGCACCTTGGCCGCACTATACACGGCACAGCGGCATAGGTGTGGTTTTGGGGCAGCTCCCACTCCTGGGGAGAGCCAGACATCCCAACCATGGCATGGCCTCTGTGCAAGCACATCAGCTCTGACGGTGCAGGGCACGGTCGTCCTCACCTCACAGGGGGTGCTCGGCATCATCCACTGCGTCCCCAGTGACCACTCCTCTTCTTTCTCCACAGCCGCACCAGCTGCACGTACAGGGTACACCACCCCGCCCAGGACAGCCACCCACACCCAAGGGCTCCTCCGGACCACCAGCACGGGGGAGGGGCACCGGGACTAGCACCTGGGGGCCCTGCGAGCCCTGCACTGCACCATCCAGGGCTGGGTGCAGGAGGACCTTCTGCTTTTCCAGGAGCAGCTTGCCCAGGGCTGTGCTATGGGCTCACACCTGCAGGCCCTGGTGCAGAGCGTGCTGCCCTGTGCCACCCCAGCACCTGCTGCCCCCCCGATACTGTTCCTCCTCCCACTCCTGCCCCCTCTCCCACCTCTCCTTCCTCAACCTCCACATCCTTCTCCTCATCACCCCGGGGATGCCGAGGTCCTCGTCCCCATGCTGCTGGGAGGCAGTTGGCCCAGCAAGACCCCCACCCCTGAGTGCTGAGCTTCCCCTCCCCCTTCTTCCCCTCAATTCCCCCTTCCAGCTCCCTCCTCCAAGTTTGCCCCTCCCATCTCCCACCACCCATCCCCGATCTC
Organism: Pelodiscus sinensis; assembly: GCF_052426305.1. Lineage (NCBI taxonomy): Eukaryota > Metazoa > Chordata > Testudines > Trionychidae > Pelodiscus > Pelodiscus sinensis. The sequence continues at coordinate 14,512,260 of NC_143057.1, forward strand.
CCCAGAGGTTCATCCCCCCCAGTTTTGTACAATAAACCCACTTCATATTTTTGAACATACTTGTCTTTTATTTGACATCAGGAAGGGGGGCTAGGGAGGTGTCACTGGGAGGATGTGAGGGAGGAATGGGGCACGAGCCCCTGGTAGGGAGGACCAGGGAGGCTCTTAGTGCTCCTCAGGGTGGATGATCTCCCGCAGGGCCTCCTGGATACCGACAGCCCCTGCAGGACCCCCTGGATGGCAGCCTGCAGCGAGTGCAGCCAGGCTGATGGCAATGACCCCACGGGACGCATCGGCATGCCCAGGGACAGCTCTGGCTCCATGTGGCTGAGTGCTTTGCTGTCCCACATTAAGGTAGACAAGGTAGCAGGGAACCCTGAGAACTGTCTGTCTGGGGTGGGGGTAGGATCCCTTTAAGTAGGGAGCTCAGTTGGCCTAAGGCAGCAGCCCCACACACTAAGGGTATGTCTACACTACAAAGTTAATTTGAACTAACAGACATTAGTTCGAATTAACTTTGATAGGCGCTACACTAGCAAACTGCTAGTTCGAACTTAATTCGAACTAGCGGAGCGATTAATTTGAACTAGGTAAACCTCATTCCACGAGGACTAACGCCTAGTTCAACTTATGTAGTTCGAATTAAGGGCTGTGTAGCCACTTAATTCGAACTAGTGGGAGGCTAGCCCTTCCCAGCTTGCCCTGGTGGCCACTCTGGGCACCACCAGGGAAACTCTTTTGCCCCCCTCCCGGCCCCCGGAGCCCTTAAAGGGGCACGGGCTGGCTACGGTGCCCGTGCCAGGTGCAAGCCTGCCAGCACCCAGCCAGCAGACCCTGCACCTGGCACGGCTTGAGCCAGCCACCCACTGCCACCCAGCCCTCCCCCTCTTCCAGGGACCAGGCTGGCGGCTCCCAGGAGCCTGCCCAGGTCCACAAGAGGCGAGCACCCGCCTTGTCTAGTGCGGAGATCGTGGACCTCATCCACGACCTCCGCACTAGGCACAGGAAAGTGGCCGTCTAGGGCAGGATAGCTGCCAGCCTGGCCACTCAGGAGCAGGTGTGTATGAAAATCAAGGTGCTCTAGTGAGACCCCCGACCCTGAGCCCTGAGCTTAGAATGGCCGTCCTGGGTCAGACCAAAGGTCCATCTAGCCCAGTAGCCTGTCTGCCGACAGTGGCCAAACCAGCTACCCCGGAGGGGATGGACCAAAGACAATGACCAAGCCATTTGTCTCGTGCCATCCACCTCCAGCCTTCCACAAACAGAGGCCAGGGACACCATTTCTACCCCCTGGCTAATACCACTCCATGGACCCAACCTCCATGACTTTTATCTCACTTCTCTTTAAACTCTGTTCTAGTTCTAGCCTTCACAGCCTCCTGCAGCAAGTAGTTCCACAGGTTGATGATTTGCTTTGTGAAGAAGAACTTTCTGTTATTAGTTTGAAGCCTGCTACCCACTCATTTCATTTGGTGTCCTCTAGTCCTTCTATTATGGGAACTAATGAAGAACTTTTCTTTATGCACCCTCTCCACACCACTCATGCTTTTATAGACCTCTATCATATCCCCCCTCCATCTCCTCTTTTCTAAGCTGAGAAGTCCCAGTCTCTTTAGCCTCTCTTCATATGGAACCTGTTCCAAACCCCTGATCATTTTAGTTGCCCTCCCCTCTCCCACCCTCTCTCTTCCCCTCTCCCACCTCCTTTTCCCAGTCTTCCCGAGTTTTGTTCAATAAAGAGAGTTTCTATTTTGGAACACACGTGTCCTTTATTTTGTACATCAGGAAGGGGGGCTAGGGAGGGGAAAGTGGAAGGAGGTGAGGGAGGAATGGGGTACGAGCCCCCGATGGGGAGGACTGGGGTGGTTCTGTGGACTCCTCGGGGTGGAAGCTCTCCTGCAGCCCCCCGATTGGTCCCCCTCCCTGGATGGCAACCTGCGGCAAGTGCAGCCGGGCTGATGGCCAAGTGCTGTGATGTGCCGAGTGTGGGCACTCAGGGCACTCCAAGCCAGGACTGCTTTGCTGTCCCTCATCGAGTTAGACAAGCGAGCAGGGAACCCCTGAGAACTGTCTGTCCGGGGTGGGGGTCGGGTCCCTTTCAGCACAGCCCTCGGCTAGCCTGAGACAGCAGCTCCACGCTCTAAGTCCTAATATGATGCCCTGCCGGCACTGCTTCCAGCCAGCCTTAACCTCGTTTCAGGGTCCACTCAATGTGGACATGCTAGTTCAAATTAGCAAAAAGCTAATTCGAACTAATTTTTAGGTCTAGATGCACTAGTTTGAATTAGCTTAGTTCGAATTAACTAATTCAAATTAAATTAGTTCGAATTAGTGCTGTAGTGTAGACATACCCTAAGTCCTAACCTGATTCCCTGCCGGGACTGGTTCCGTCCAGCCTTAACTTTGGTTCAGGGTCCACTCAGTGTGGACGCGCTATTTCAAAATAGCAAAATGCTATTTCAAAATAGTTTTTGTGTATAGCTGTGTTATTTCGAGTTAGCTTATGTCAAATTAACTATTTTGAAATAAGATCATTCGAAATAGCAATGTAGTGTAGACATACCCTAGCACAATTTTATTGTTTCTTAGATTTATCAAGCATAAAAGGTGGTTTTGATATCCACCTAAAATTTAATCCAATTCAGAACAGCAATCAGAACACATATCAGTGGTGGACATGATTGAAAATAAATTATTTGAAAGATATTGGCCCTATTCTTTCCCACCTTGAGATTTGCTCAGCAAACAATTTTATGTTTGGGGCCTGGGCATTATTCTGAACTATGAAGTCTAGCCACATTCCCTAAGGAACCGCATGACAGCTGCAAGTTGGCTGAGCAGAGTTGTATGCTTGCTCAGATAGGTTTCCCTCCTCCTCCTATCATATGGCACAAAGCCCTGAACGGGAATGTGGATCATATTTTTCACAGTAGTGTTATGATTCATCTCATTTGTTTATTCATTTAAAATCAAAGTAGACAGTTTTAACTGTATAATTTATTGGAAAATTAGATAGTACATTAATTTTCCCAAACCCAAAATACTGTATGACTTTCCTTTATTTTAACAACATGTAATTTGCTTAGATGAATGTCATCTTCAGTACATGCAATAATTTGCTTTACAATGAATGCTTCATGATCTACTTTAATTTTTAAGTAAATGGTACAAACATTTTTTAGTTTAAGGTATCAGTTTATCCAAATAAGCTGATAATACATTCTCAATTGACATATGAAATTTTCAAATCATTGAAATCATTTGTTACATGTTTACTAGAAATTTTTAAAGGGCAAAACATTGAGTGCTTAGCATATCCAAGGGAGTACATTCATCCTTATACATTTTCATTTTCCCAATACACTAAAAATACTTTTGTTATTATCAACCTAATTTAATTTTAATTTTATTTCATTTGGGGGTTGAATTTACTTTGACTATGCCTTTTGATTTATTACAGATGAATAAACCAAAGTACTTGAAATCAACAGGAGTTGATCTGAATTGTCACTTTTCAAAACATGCTTTTGAATCAACCACTGACAGTAAAGATCAAATTTATAATTAAACAATGTTCCAGATTCCTTAATGAATGGCAATACTGATGGAATTGTTCTTTTTCCTGTTTCAAAATGAATAGCAGAGTGTCATCAGCATAAAGCATATAATTTCTTTATACAGTATTAATTTAACCTGTCACCTTAAATTAGAACTATTTTCTCAACTGCTTCACTGCATTGTTTTAGAACAACACTGGGCAGCCTTTGTATAAAAGACATAATTTATATTTAAGAAGTAACATTTATGTATTTAATTAAATGTTGTAATATGACAGCTACAGTCCTCAGAATTAAAGAAAGACTTGCCATATCCAATTAATAAGTAAATGACTCCAGAACTTAAATTATTACAAGATAGCAATGACATTATAGAACAAGATAGCATAAGATAGAATATTGCATTAAAGAAGTGCTACATAATTGCTGATATTCAGAAGTTATATATTATAATGTACCATGTAAAGCCAGTTATTATATTTTCAGGATTTTTTCCTGTCTTTGGATATCCATAATGTGCTAATCACAAGTTGTGATGGCAACTGAGTAGCATAAATGCTAATGAGTATAGAGGGAGCCAGACAATAAAAATGTGGCACCACAAATTTTAGTGTGGTAAGTAAGTAAAGAAAACAAAAAGTGGATGAAACCGCCATAAATATGCATGAACCCCAGTGGGCATCAACTTAGCACATTATAAACCTGTATCCCAGCATGTATACCTTGGGAGACACTAGGATGACATTTAGGCTAGGTCTACACTATAGCCTTTTTTCGGAAAAAGCTACGCAAATTGTTCTCTGCAATTTGTGTAGCTTTTTCTGATTGCTTTTCCAGAAGAGCCTTTTCCACCATTTGGCCCCCTAGATGGAGCCTTTTCCACCATTTGGCCCCCTAAATGGTGGAAAAGCCTCCTCTTTCAGAGGAGTCCTTTTTCCTCTTAGAACAAGGTATACGGGGCTCCTCAAAAAAGCATGTGTGCTCTTCTGAAAAAAAAGGGGGAGGAAGAAGTCCTCAGGAAGTCTACTAGACAGAACAAAAATCTGCATGTTCTAATCCCCTTTTAAAGATCTCGGTGAAAGTGTTCAAATCTCAAATTTTTGGAAATTTAAAGGCTCCAATTTTTTCCCCAAAATAACTATAGGGAGAGAGGACTTCTTGATGAGTGTCCCTTTAAGGATCCAAAAGCTGTTATCTTATTTGTAGATATATTAACAATGCTTTTGTTAGAGAGGCATTGTCCAATTGCAGAAAAAATATGCACTCCGACCTGTAAAATATGCAGTAGAAAATTCCATCCAAGTTTACCAAACATTTTTATTTTTGGCATCTAGAGAGACAAAGCCAGTTTTTTAAAGCTGTTGAACTCCTTGGAATCTTTACAAATGTTGCCCATGGTACCTAAAATCTTTATTTTATCTTCACATAAAATATCAACTCTTGCATTCTCTAATTAGGAATGTACGAGTTTAACTCGTTAACCATTTTACCCAGGGATGGGAAATAATTTTTGATGGGGGGGGCAATCAAAGATTTTGGAAAGTGGTTGAGGGCTGCACTATTCCATGATATTAATGGAGAAGATGAGGCCTGCGGGCCAAATCATGCCCACCAAGCCACTGGATCTGGCCTGCGGAGTCAGCAGGGAGCCCCAGGCAGGCTCCCCTGCTTGCCCCGCAGCCTAGCATGCAGTGCAGAAACACGGCTTCTGGGCTTCCTTTCTGTTTTAAAACTGGAGGGGAAGGGGGAAATTTCAGGAGCCACCCTGCCCCCAGCACCATCCCATTGGCTGGTTTCTCACCCCCTCTCCTTGGCTCAGTTATTCAATGAAGCAAATGGCCAGGCAAGCAGGCAGGGCTGGTTGCCTGGCTGGGAAACGTTTTAAGCTCTGTAAGCCTTAGCTCTGCAGACAGGCATGTTAGTTTGGAACCCCAGCCCTAGTTTGGAACTCCAGCCCTTTTCTGCTTCAACCCTCCTACACTCATATCCCCTACCAGATCTGGGACTCCAATCTGCAGCCACAGATCATAGTCCCCTTATACTCTAGGTCATATTCCAAACCCCTGCACTCCAGTCCCCTGCCCTAGGTCACAACCGCCTCCTTCACCCAAACTCCCTCCCAGATTCCAGCCTCCCTCCTGCACCACAATCCCTTACCCCAAGTTCCCTTCTGCACCCAACCTCCATCCCAGGCCCCACATCTCCTCCATTGATACCATGGAAGAGTGCAGCCCTGGACCACTTTCCAAAATCTTGGAGTGCCCCCCCCATCAACAATTATTGCCCACCTCTGTACTACGGAGTTTGGTGGTAGATGAGTAAAAACTCTGACCCCTTTGGTGGGACATAATACTTGCAATCTGCCTTTTTACAGGTGGGAGGGATTGAGGCAGCAGTTTCCCAAAGAATTTTGGCAGGTTCCATTATTGCTGAGTTAATAGTCAAAGCAATTTTTGAAGAAGGTGTCGCCTGCAGGATGTTTGTAAGATCGTGTTGTGTGTCCTGCACTTCCTCCATGTCAATATTTAGATCAAGTGCAACTCTCTTAAAAAGCTCCTGAAAGTAGGTGAAGTCCTCAGTGTTTGCCCAGGGCAGTGGCATGATAGCAGCAATACCTCCAGACCCAAATTACTAAAGTGATGTTCTTCGATTTCATTCCATTCCCTCTGTGTTTGAGGAGATTGGTCTAGGGGAGAAAGTGCTTTCATGGTGTCCTCTTTTTGTGATGTCGAGGCCATGGGCTACAGTATTGCCATTGAGATGGATAAAGCATGGGTGGTGGTATCCAGGGCTACATCTAGATTGCATCCCTTTTTCGTAAAAGGGATGCAACTTAGACGTATCGCAATTGCTAATGAAGCGGGGATTTAAATCTCCCCTGCTTCATTAGCATAAAAATGGCTGCCGCTTTTTTTCGGCACGGAACTTTGCCGGAAAAAAGCGCCAGTCTAGACGCGGATCTTTTGAAAAATAAAGCCTTTTCCGAAAGATCCCTTATCCCTCTTAAAAGTCTTTATTTTCCGAAAGAGCCGCGTCTAGACTGGCGCTTTTTTCCGGCAAAGCTCCATGTCGGAAAAAAGCGGCAGCCATTTTTATGCTAATGAAGCGGGGGAGATTTAAATCCCCGCTTCATTAGCAATTGCGATACGTCTAATTTGCATCCCTTTTACAAAAAAGGGATGCAATCTAGACATAGCCCAGGAGTATAGAGCCCAGGGGGGCATGCTTATGCTGGTAGGATCAGGAAAATCAGAATGAAATAAATGTCCCAATGCCTCTGTGCGTGGGAATAGCTGGGGTGAGAAAACTCCTAGCTCCTAATCTTCATCAGTTGATAGCACAGTAAGGCTACGTCTAGACTGCAAGCCTCTTTCGAAAGAGGCTTTTTCGAAAGATACTTTCGAAAAAGCTTCTTTTGAAAAAGAGCATCTAGACTGAGCTAGCGCATCTTCTTTCGAAAAAGTGAGCCGCCGATAGGAGTCCCTGAGACACTTTACACATTTATAGTTAGTTGTCTAAGGCTGGCATCACATCAGTGCAATCTGTGTAGCATTTTATACCTCGGTGAGCCCATCGCTCCAGGTGATCTTAAAATGGCAGGAGAAGCCAATTGAGGCAAACAGTGGGTTTGTTTTGTTTTGTTTTGTTTTGTTTTGTAAGAACCTGACAAACAACTAGGGAGAAGAATTTGTGCAGCCCTAATGCACTGCTATGAAGAACCTGCTCTGAGGTGCTGGGATGCATCTACACGTGCTGTAGAGTACCCGCAGGGACGACTGTCTCGAAGAACCTTCCTTACCTCCTGCTCCCCATGTCTGGGTCCATGCCTGGCCAAGCTATGGGACGGACCCACCTCTTATGGTTCCTGGCGCCATGTCTTCTCAAGGCAACATGTGGAGGGCATGCAGGGTCACAGGTCCCCTTCCTAGATTTCAGTCAGTGCTTATACCAGACGATGACAAGGAGCAGCCTTTCAGCACTGTGCAGGATGGAAGAGATGTGAGCTGCTTCCAGATGAAGGTGAGTGGGAATGAAGGCAGGGATGACATAGCCCATATTTTTTCAGGGGTCATTTTTTCCTCCCTCCTCCCTGCTCCCCTGTGGCTAGAAGCAGCTTGTTCCTTCCTGTCCTCACAGCGTAGGAAGTCAGATAACACCTCCAAGCTGCTGCTGTATTTACAAATTGTAATCAAGTCAACCCCAAATCTTCTTTTTCATTAACTGAATAGATTGAGCTCCTTGAGTCCATTTTTATGAGATATGCTTTCTAAAACCTTTAACCATTTTTGTCTTTCTTTTCTGAACCCTCTCCAATTTATCAATATCTTTATGAATTGTGGTCCTAGCTCTTATCATTTAGATGGAGTTCTTGAACAAACCAACTCATGGACAGATAGAAAGATGCACATTTCTAAAATATATAGATAGAAATAGAAAACTTGGCAAAAATTAAGTAGATGATAACGTTTTTGTGGCCAGCATAATTAAATAGTCCAAAAGCAGAATGGTAAACAAAAGCACCATAAAATTACAAGATTTATTTGCTAAAGGTTCTTAAGCCTGTGTATCTAGGACTCCTCTAGCCACAAGCCTAAAGCTATTGTACATGAGAAGGAAAAGCTGACAATGGAAATTAGGAATTCTGCAATCTCTGTTTTGGATTTGTAGTAAGATCAAACTACTATTCAAGGCAGAAAGACTTATCTGAATTTCTATAGAAAATTCTACAACTTACTGAAGTGAGTTCCCTTTTTTATAAAACATACTATCTGTTATCACATTTGCAGGTCTGGATGTGAACTGACAGGACTATTATTGTTATCGGTGTTTTTTGAACTAAAGCCATGCAAAACTTTTGTAGCAATTTCTGAAACCAAACCTATCCTCACTGGGCTTCAGGTCTTGTTACAGCTGAGTTATAGAAAACAAAGATTCATTGAGGCATTGCTTTTTTTTAAGGGGTGGGGAGGTTGAGTGGGAGGGCAGGGGCTATGGCAAATTCTACAAATCAGTTATGTAACATTATGATCTGTTTCCTAGCCCTTAAAAACTAAACATTATGAATATATAGCAGAGTTAACAGGAAATGGAAGTATATAAAAAGATGTCAACCTTTGAAACTGATGTATGACACTGCTGCAGCTGCACCACTGTAAACCTTCAGTGTTGACACTACCTACACTAACAGGAGGTTGACACTACCTACACCAATATTGGCATAGGCGAATGGTGAGGAAGGACACAGGGTGGGATGGGGGCACTGACCACATGACTTCCTCCTTCCCTATGCAACCCAGGGGCGGGCCAGGACAATACCCCATCTGCACTGGCCCTGACCCTGCTCTGCCCCCTCCCTGTCTCTTCTCCCTCCTCTACTGCCATTCCACCTTTGCTCTGCCTCTTCCCTCTCAGTGACATGTGGTGGTCTAGTGCAGGCAGCAGGGCTTGCTCTCCTAACCTGGTGTCAGGTGGAAGCAGAAGGACATGGCCCTTGCCCACTCCCCTGACTCCCAGTTGCATAACTCCCCTTCCTGCTGGTGAGTGTGGGTAGTGGTTCCAACCCTGAGTGATGCAGCTGGGAGCTGGGGAGCTCTGGCCATAGAGAGTTGCTTCTCACCTGTCCCCAAGCTGCTGTGGTGAGAGGGGGCTGGAGTTGTCCTCTCTCCCTGGGGCAGCCTGGATCCTGAACACCTCTCTCCCCCCATCATCAGCCCCACCCCAGAACAATGATTTAAATGAAGAAAAAGAAATCGTATTGAAGGAGCTGGATAAATCTTCTAGTAAATAGCTAAATGAATGTGGTGAACTATATTTGGAAATAAAGTTCGTTAGTCCAATAGGCATTTGAGAGTCCCTTGTAAATGGCCAGCACTATTGCTAAAAAAATAACATTGTTTGCTATGTCTGCTTCCTTGATATATTGAGAGCCCAGCGGAATGGAAAGAAAGCAAGCTTCCATCTCTCATTAATGTTGCACTTGTTTCACAATCATTGGAGGGACGCTAATTTACATTTATCAATTAAATATTTAATATGACTCTCTTCACAGCACGATAAAATGGGCTGGAGACCAGGGCCAGCCCACAACATTTTGGCACCTAAGGCAGGGAGCTCAAATGATGCCCCCATACCCTCTTGCTGCACCAGCAGCAGACACAATTTTCTACACTCCGGGATCGTGCATACTCTTCTGCTCTTAGCTAGCGGATCACAACCATCTTTGCCACATGTGATGATGCCCTTACCTTCTCCCAGCATGCCTTGCAAAGTTCATTTTTGTTTTCGCTCCTGACTTCTTTAACGTATTGAGTTCAATTTTTTGCATTTTTATTAATTTATTTTTACTGTTCAATCCCTCAGATTGCTAAGACAAACTATGCTGTCTGCTCAGGCAGTCTTTCCTTAGCTGAACTTGTGTGTGAAAGTGATACAAATGAAGTGTGAATGACATCTGCCTAGTTCTCTTTTTTTTCCTTTCTAAATCCCTGCTATTGCCTATCTATCCATTTTACCCAGAGAGTAGAAAGAAAACAAGCCTTTTTCTTTCTCCGATTTGTTGTTCGATCTTGTTTCATTTACACTCCTTTTGTCGCCTTTCTTTAGCATGACTGGAGTACTGAGGAGACGCAATTAGGACCTTCCATGGAGAAGCAACAGTTCCCCGGCAGCCAAGGACATGTGATCCCAGTCAATCATACTGTCCTGAGCAGGTGAACAAAGCTGTCTATGAAAGGCACAAGGATGAAGACTGGGCAGGATTTTGAGAGGAGAAAGCTAGTCCTAGGCAGTATTTTTTTCCATTAATGAGTGGAATAAATTTTGTGATGTGCCCCGAGACGTGCAGATGTGCACCATCAGTAGAAACACATGCTGCTAGCTGTGGGTGCACTGCTAATCAGCTGGGTGGCATTTTAATTTCTTGTGGGTGGCTGCCCAAATACTCAGCTTATGGAGAACACTACTTGGCTGTGTTTAGACTGGCAAGTTTTTCCGCAAAATCATCTGCTTTTGCGGAAAAACTTGCCAGCTGTCTACAGTGGCCGCTTGAATTTCCACAAAAGCACTGACGATCTCCTGTAAGATTGTCAGTGCTTTTGCGGAAATACTATGCTGCTCCCGTTCGGGAAAAAGTCTTTTTCCGAAAAACTTTTGCGCAAAAGGGCCAGTGCAGACAGCAGAGATTTGTTTTCCTCAAAAAAGCCCCGATCGCGAAAATGGTGATCGGGGCTTTTTCGCGGAAAAGCTCATCTAGATTGGCCACGGACGCTTTTCCGCAAAAAGTGCTTTTGCGGAAAAGTGACCTGCCAATCTAGATGCGCTTTTCTGTAAATGCTTTTAACGGAAAACTTCCGTTAAAAGCATTTCCGGAAAATCATGCCAGTGTAGACGTAGCCCTTGGGCTCGTCTACATTGGCCCCTTTTCCGGAAGGGGCATGGTAATTTTTGAAATCGCAATAGGGAAATGCGCGGGGGATTTAAATATCCCCCGCGGCATTTAAATAAAAATGTCCGCCGCTTTTTTACGGCTTTTAGAAAAGCTGGAAAAGAGCGTCTACACTGGCCCCGATCCTCCGGAAAAAGCGCCCTTTTGCGGAGGATCTTATTCCTACTTTGAAGTAGGGTGTAGTTACAGATAAATTCATTACAGATTGTGAGCCGCTCACATCCCCCAACAAACTGACAGAAAAAACCTCTGTAGGTAGCACAGGCTGAGTCTAGATGGCAAGCTTCTTTCGGAATAAGCTTTTCCAGAAGAGATTTTTCTGGAAAAGCTTATTTCAAAAGAGAGTGTCTACACACAAAAAGCGCAATGGAAAAACAATATGCTTTTTTGAAAGATAGCATCCACACTCATTGGTCGCTATCTCACATTTTAGGCCACCCAGAACCAGTTCAGGCAGGGCATTAGGTCAACAGTTGCTTCTGGGTGCTGTTGCCAAAGGCTAGCTGAGACAAGTGCTTAAAGGGACCCTCCGGACAGCTGTTTCTCAGCTTCTGCTGCTTGCTTGCCTACCTCTCTGAGGAACAGAAAAGCTTTTGCAGTGCATGCTCTGGTTGCCCAGCTTTTGGATGCCACAGCATACTCTTTGATATGGAGCCGAAGCTGCTTCTGGGCATGCAATGGCCCCACACTAACATGCTGCAACTTCTGCAGCACTTCATGTAGGCTGTCTTCATGGTCCTGCAGGAGCTCCAGCTACATAATTAACATAACTGTAGTTACCTATCTTAAGTCACCTTTTCCCCTTAGTGTAGACCAGGCCTAAGTGAATAAAAAATTCAGAAAGAACGAACTAAATGTATTACTATTTATTAACAGGTACTAATGTGTATACTGATGGTACTACAAAAGAGAAAAGCAACTGTAGTTGTGCATTATAATGGGTCATAACCTGCAGTTCCTCATAGGGAACATTTACTGAAGAATTGGCCCATTATTAGTTATTCTCAAATGTTAATTGAGAGTTTAATGACATTTTTGCACTATTTCCTACATACTCTCAATTTGATGTAAAATCAACTACTTTCAGAGAAGCCAAAAGCACTCTTACAAAACAGATTGTCATTCTTCAAAAAGCAAGAAATTCTGCAGGTGATTAACAGAAAAGAACAAATTCTTTTAGTACAATTGCTTTTGAATGATGGGCTGGTAGTTAGTAACTACAAATAGATTAGCAATTCATTTGACAAACAGAGCATTATGTTCTTTTAGTGATCACTACACCACTGAAAAAATCTAGTTGTATATCCAGACAATTAGACAAACTAAACTGTCTTTGACAGATATTAACAAAAAACTGCTTTCTTAAAATCTCATACGTTGTTATGATTTAATCTAGTATTTTATTAAATTTCTTTCTATGGCATTACCAGAAACAGTTGATTTGCTCTTATCAATCTTGTTTGAGATGCCCTAAACAAAGCAGTCATGTTCAAGAAATTAATTTTCTTCAAAGTTTTATCTGCAGAAATAAAGTTACAAAAAAAGCACAATCATAACCCTAAGACAAAAAGGTTCCAGGCCAGTTCAACACTTTTCAATTGTACTAAATATAGTATCAATTAGTAACATGTTGTAAAGGAATTTTCATTGCTTAATGCTTGATCCTTAGTTGCATCCACTAAAATATATTGACTGGATATAACTGAAGTAGAATAGTTTCAAAGGAACTGTGTGTGGCTTCCGAAATTGGGGCTTAGCTGGTGTTTAATTCATTCACAACCAGAGTTCAAAAATGGCTATAACTGTTCAAAACTATTTATGGACAGTTGTGTTTCCCCACGTGGTCAGTAAATTTCCTCCAGCAAATGCAGGGAAAGGAATGGCATAGAAGTTGGGAATCCACAAATGGTGAGGAACACCTGACTTTCTGCTTTCTTTGCACTACTCGTGAAAGCCAAAGGGGGCAGAGATTTCTTAAGTGCTTGAAACAATTATGTGTAAATCAGCCATTTTACACCAGCTGAAGACCTGGGTCTGTGTGTTTAAACTTCATGCTAACAGCTAGAGCCACTGCATTCTAGATCAAATATAGCACAATGGATTTAATTCTTTGACTTTTTGCATTTATTTTAGTTATAGCACAGGAAAGTCTTTGCTTTCCTGCCACACAGTCGCCAATATGATTAAACAAGGAGCCCAATGTCAATTCCTTGGTGAAACTCTTGGAGGCATGTGCAAGTACATGAAAGGAGTTGGGATGTTTGAGGCACTAGTTTGTGTGTCTAGAGTAAGTAAACTGAAGTCCCACTTGCCAAGTAAATTGTCAGACATGAGATTTGTGTCTGAGAGTTTTCTCTATAAACCGAGAATTAGAAATGGTGACTAGACTGTGGACATATCCACATGGCTTAGAACCATATGAGATTTACTGATTAGATTAAAATGGACTAGTGACCATCCAGTGGAAGACTGGACTATATAACATTCACCACATATTATATCCTCTCAAGAATGCTACACCTAGCTGCAATATGTACATTATGATAGTGATAACAATTCCATGCCAATATGGACCTGCCAGGAATGGAGAATACTTCTGCTTGATTCAATTTTTATAAAAGGTGCTTTGTTCCAACTAAATATAGCTTTTAACCAACAAAATCAGTTTCTCTAGTAAAAGCCATTTTAAAACAACTGAAAAAGGATTAATTTTGAAGTTTCCTTTGACTGAGAAGACTGATCCTTGGCAGCTTTTCCTTTTCCTGCTCTGAACAAAGAGAAGTTCTTTGTTACACTGTTTTAGAAATGCTAAGACTATTGACTGGGGAAGTTGTGATATATGCTGTTTTGCACATTAATTGCTGTGCATCAACTATTCGTAATCCTGCCAAAAAGCATCAATTAGCCACACTCATTGTTTTACAGATTCATGGGGAACTCACCCTAAGTTTTAGGGAAGGACCGTTTAAAGCATACATAGTTCTGCTTAACTATGAACTGTACAACAAAGCTGTCAGAAAGGAAACTTCAGGATTTCCTTAATAAAGATTTGATTTTTCTAGAATTCATACCATTGTTGGAAATGTAGGGTATTTCATGGTGCTAGAAAATGCTGAAAAATTACTGTGAAGCTGAAATGTAGTCAGTGTGGGTTTTTGACAGCACCTGTGAAGTTCTGCTGATTGAACTGTTACTCTCTGTCATTGGTTGCCAGGCACAAGAGGACTCAAGTCAAATTATGGGACAATCCTATTTGTCTGAAGTATTACAGGGAAATCCTGAAATGCATGTGTTTAAAGTGAGTGCAGAGAGGAAATCATTGCATAATTAATACCATGTGTAGCTCAGCTTTTCAATTAAGTGGGTTCAAGATAGGACAGTGTTGTAGGCACAGCCCTCTACCTAAAGCCTGCATTCACTGCACCAAATTCACTGTTCCCTTAAACTGGGGTATCTCCACTGAATTCCAGTCTGGGTGAATGGTCATGTGTGTAAATGTGCTTGTTTACCTTATCATAGCTACATTTTGATGATAATAGACAGGAGATAGCAATGAGACAACTGTCACAGCGTCCAGCTGTTCTGATCTCCTTGACTTTCATCATTCTAGTGAGAAACCTGAGTTAAGCTGAGAGACAGCATCAGTTGTGCTGCTCAGTGGCCTCCAGGTAATGGCTGAAAATCATGCTAATCCATGCTAATATTAGTACATTTTTCAGTGGCCTTCAATGCTCTTGACCACATTGAATCTGGTGAGTAGAAGGGCCTACCCTTTATAGCCGCATTCTTTTCTCTCAAAAAATCTCAACAAGCAATTGTGAGCACATGTCCCTCTTCCTGAAGAACTCTCAAGTGCAAAGCACTGCATGGTGCCTGTCTGCCATCCCTTCCTGTTCAATATATAGGTGAGTTATTGGGAGAACTAATGTGAAGACTAGGTCTTGCCTATTGGTTGAAGTCAAAAATTGGTGCCAGTGGTCAAAGTTGTAGTCAGAGGATGGGGTGAGGACCAAGGACCCAGAGTGAGACAGGAAAGCAAGGACCAAGAGGAGGATCTGGAATGAGGACAGGAATCAGGAATAGGCTAGGGTCCAAATAGCCAGAGTCTAAAGGGACCAGAGATTCACCTCTGGTATGTCTACACAGTGGGGTTACTTTGGGATACAGGAAGTATCCTAAAATAGCTACTCTGTGTCTTTTGAACAAGCCCATTATTTTGAGATAGGTTTTGAAATAGAGGATGTGCTATTCAGCAGCCCTGTAATCTTCATTCCCCAAGGGTTAAGGGATATCTCAAAATAGCACCTTATTTCAAAATTTGGCACTGTGTAGACAGCGCCAAATTTCAAAATAAGCTATTTCTAAATTCAATTGAAGTAAGATATGCAATTTCGAGTTTAGAGTGCTTTGTAAATGCACCCGTAGTTACTCAGATCACTTCTTGTGCCTCCTTCTGGTTTTAGTTTCCCAGCTAATTGGTGGGGACAGATGCAATTGTCCTTATTGAACCTCATCTTGAAGAACATCAGTTACCAGAGGTGAAAATTAGCATCACTCTGACAAGAAGGAGCCAGTTGGCTGGGGCATTCAGCTGCAGGAGCAGGCATGACAAGCTCCCAGATGGGCTCCTGGGACTTTCTGTAAAGTAGCAGGCAAGCAGGTTAAAGAGCTCCACTTCTCCACCAGGACAAGACTCCCCCAGCCTTGACCCCCTGTACATTAACTGCCCTGAGCCCCTCCTCATACACTCCAACCCTGACTCCTGCATCCCCATACATCCAGCCCCCTTCCCCGAGCTCTCCACCAACCAAGCCCTGTCCTGACTCCTGTACTCCTTACATTCTTACCCCTTACCATGAGCCCACCCACACTCATCACAACCCCCTGTCCTGAACTCCTTAATTTTTGGCCCACAGTAGAAGGGTCCTGCTCCTGGTCAGACAGCCTCTATTCTACCCTGGCATTATTGTGTCCCACTGATTATCCTCATTCCACCAAGTTTCTGTGATGCCTATTATATCAATATCCTTATTCAATATGAGACACTCTAGTTCAGTAGTTCCCACCAGTGTGGGTTGGAACTCTTGGTCATGGTCTGTGGTGGCTGACACATTCCTAGGATCCAGATTCCCACTTAGGGAGGATGAGCCACGCTTAATGGGTCCAGGCTCACCTACAGCCCTGTCTTTGCCTTTGAGAGAGGGGCGACCGACCTCTGCTAAGCTTCTTATTATGACCATATGCCAGTGTAGCCAGATAGAAACCCTGCCTGTAACATCCATCTTTGCTTGCCTGGAGCAGTAAGATCCTTGACAGAAGGCCTAGATATGCAGGCTGCTATGACCCTGGATGGCTGTAAACAGAGATACGCCAATTGCTGACCAAGAGGCTGCCAAGGAGTGCCCTTGACTGAAACCTATATTGATACGAACACACATTGTCCGGGGGGGAGGAATCTCCTGCCCAGTAAAAAAATGTCCAGTACTCACAATTTAGTTATCTCTCTTGCAAGTGTAAATTAAGTTGAAACTCCCTTGTAAGAACTGGCGTTACGAAGGTGGACCAACACAATTTGGCATCTTAGATAAGAAAGAGGATACGGGCCCCTATGAGTATAAAGATGGGTCCAGCAGCACACTTACTCTGAGTGTCAATCTACCATCTATCTGCTAGTCAGGTTAGGTGTTTGACCTCCCGAGGTTCCACAGGGATGCCCACCTCGTATTTGTCTTTCCTAGGAATTGAGGGACCGGCCCTGGCCTGATATGCTGGAGTCGAGAGGCACAGAAGGGGATAAAAATTGTAACTGGATGTGGTCCTTTTTTTTAAGTGTACACATAGACTTAGAGCTCTTTAAAGATTAAGCTGTCACTTGGTACCGTTATTTCTATTTTCTATCTTTATTTTCTTTGTAACCATTTTTAAGATCTATATTTGCTAGCAGTTAAGAAATAGAGCAATAGCCATTGTAACCATATGATTTATAAGTTTCTTTAATAAACCTGTAACTGTTTAAGCTTTAACCTGACTCCTTCAGTTGCTGTAACAGAACCAAGCACAATTTAAAAGAACTCCAGCCGGTCATTAGGGACAGATACAGGCAGAGCTGGGCATTTGGATCATGTCGCTTCCAGAGGACAGATCCATAGGGGCATCTCTCAGTCTTCCCTAGGCTGCTCGCTACGAAGGGATCCTGTATCTTAGCAGTTAAAATCGGAGATGTAATAAGCTCTTCCTATAAACTCTGGGGCATCTGTCAGCCTGTTGGCTGCCCTCCGCGAAGGGATCCCAATCTTAGCGGACTAAAACACAGACGTTAAACTCCTCGGGGTGCCCGTCAGTCTCTCCTAGACTGCCCACTGCAACAGGGCCTTGTGTCCCAGAAGTTGAAGACGTGGTTGTAACACACACACACACACACACACACACACACACACACACACACACACACACACACACACACACTGCTCTGACCACTGGCTGACAGCCAGGGCAGTATGGCTACGTCTACACTGGTATGAATTTCCAAAAATGCTTTTAACGGAAAAGTTTTCCGTTAAAAGCATTTTTGGAAAAGCATGTCTAGATTGGCAGGATGCTTTTCCGCAAAAGCACTTTTTGCGGAAAAGCGTCCGTGGCCAATCTAGACGCGGTTTTCCACAAAAAAGCCCCAATTGCCATTTTCGCGATCGGGGCTTTTTTTCGGAAAACAGTACTATGCTGTCTACACTGGCCCTTTCGCGCAAAAGTCTTTTGGAAAAAGACTTTTGCCCGAACGGGAGCAGCATAGTTTTTTTGGAAAAGCACTGATGATTTTACAGGAGATTGTCAGTGCTTTTCCAGAAATTCAAGCGGCCAGTGTAGACAGCTGGCAAGTTTTTCCGCAAAATCAAATGATTTTGCAGAAAAGCTTGCCAGTCTAGACACAGCCTATATGTTCACTGCTCCAATGACTGTCCCAGCCAAGCACTGCACGCTGAGATGGCAGTACTGTGCGCTGAACTTGTGCATGACAGCTCCAGTGCTGGGGTCAGCACTGATTCTATAACCAGGGCTTAAAGTCTAGTGTCCCTCTTCTTTTTAATGTAAAGGTTAAATTTTTTACAACTGTGATGCTTGTCACTAATATGAGCCTCTTCAAGTCAATGCAGACAGTAGGTATGAGGATTGCTGACTGGCATAGGCTTCTTTCATTGGTTGCAGTTCTTACACCCCAGGGAGCAGGGCATGTCCATCCCAAGGGAAAGTCCCTTTCCACAACACTAAAGGCTAAACTAGTGTAACCCTTCCTCCAGGCCGAGTTAATAGCAGCAAGGGCCGGGTTCAGTATCTAGGGGTCTCCTCCCAATACAACACAATACAACACCAGCAATACAACACCAGCTCGAGGCAATACAACACCAGCTCGAGCCCCCACCCAGTGACCTGGGAAATCTTACATTCACCTCTGGGTGCCTCAAAGAGTCAATTCTTCCCCTCTTGCAAGCACAGAGCCTCAGTATAGCAGCAAACCTTTAATAACATGAGGTAACCGACATCAGCATTAACTTGGGAAAACACCACAACTTGTATTCATAGACCAAACATGAGCAAAGACCCTCCCCCCAGCCACGAATCCCCCAAAGTCCCAAAAGTCCAACACCCCAAAAGTCTCTGCCCCGGGTCAGTGCTGCCCCAGAGTTCAAATGTTCACCCAGCAGGATTTTACCATCCCAACCTGGAGGGGAGGGGAGGGGTCTGCCAATGGCTCTGGCTCTGGCTCTGCCTCTCCGTATGCCGATGCCTCCGCCTCTCTGTAGGTTTCTGCCGCCGCCTTCAATGCGAGTCACTCTGCCACACCCCACCTGTCATCCAGTGAGCTGCCTCAGCTGTCCCACAAACTGTCTGGCTCTGCCAGCCGTATCAGACCACGCCCCTGGCCGCCAGCTGGTTGCTCCTCCTGCTGCTCCACCGGCTGTCTGCTGCCGCTCCTACCAGCCACTGGTCATCCCTGCCAGCTGCTCTGCTGTCCACCTGCACCCACTGGTTGTCCCGGCAAACCACTCTGCTGTCCACCTGCTGGTTATCCCTTGCAAGCTGCTCTGCTAATAGTTCAGCAGTTTAGCACCAGGCTCCCCACAGCAACAGTAATTTCAGCTCTTCAGCAAGCTCAGCTCATAACAGAGGGCTCCACTGGTTAACAGCAAAGTTAACTCCACAACTAGACTCCTCAGGGAATCCAAATTAGTTCTGATATTCCACAGTGGAGAGGGTGCAATCAGTGTCAATTAGGGCCTCAAACAGCACCCCACAACCAGGTACAAGAACCTATCCCCAGCCTCTTTCTCAGTATGGCAGGGTTTGGAACCCATGCCCCTTGTGTAGCGAGTGCTACTTAGTTTATGGTGAATCCCTCTATCATAAACAGTTCCACCATTCCATTGTCCTTGATTAGCCTAATCAGGGTAACAACACTTTTATCCCCCCGCCTCAATAACAGAGAGACTGGGGATCCCACAGTGGCCAAAGTGATCATTTGGGTTTCTGGGAGCACACACTAGACGGGGTGGGTGTGTCTATGTAAATTGGGATCAGCCCCTGAAGTCTCTTTCACCACTTGCCACAATTCACCACCAGATGTCAGGATAGAGCTTACCCTGACCCCGCTTACATCCGTACAGAAAGACATGAAAAACTACCATCTAACAAATATAAACAGTAAAAGTTTGTATGAAAGACAAGAAAAGAGTAACTTTGCTAGAACAAAGGGATGCTCTATGCACCGTTACTGGCAGTAAAAAGGAACTGAGGGTAGGGGAAGTCAGCTGTGTCCCATATATGATGGTATGCAAACAGCATCCTAGGGCTACGTCTACACTGGCATGATTTTCCGAAAATGCTTTTAATGGAAATTTTTCCGTTAAAAGCATTTTCAGAAAAGCACATCTAGATTGGCAGGATGCTTTCCACAAAAGCACTTTCTGCGGAAAAGCGTCCAAGGCCAATCTAGACGCGGTTTTCTGCAAAAAAGCCCCGATCACCATTTTTGCAATCGGGGCTTTTTTTTGCGGAAAACGCTACTGTGCTGTTTATACTGGCCCTTTTGCGCAAAAGTCTTTTGGAAAAAGACTTTTGCCCGAACGGGAGCAGCATAGTATTTCCGGAAAAGCACTGACGATCTTACAGGAGATCGTCAGTGCTTTTGCGGAAATTCAAGCGGCCAGTGTAGACAGATGGCAAGTTTTTCCACAAAATCAGATGATTTTACAGAAAATCTTTCCAGTCTAGACACAGCTGTGGGGTGCCAGAGCCAGCCCCTTACAGATACCACTCAGGGAAAAATTTCCAACACAAGTTCATGTGGTCAGGTCTCACATCTAACATGGAAGGGACATGAATAAGCACTTGGAAATATTCATTATGAGTCACAGGAAATGAATGAAATCAGTAGAATAAATATTTACTTTGTTTATTTTTAACTCTAGTCATTTCACGAGTAAAACAAAGTCCAGAATCTTCTCTACCTGAATAACTCATGGCCAAAAATAAGATGAACACTTAGAAGCACTCATCTTAAAGAACATTTGATTTCAGTAATCCTTAGCTGTCAAAGGCCCATTATCTTCAAGGAGTTAAATAGCACTGCAAATACTTATTCTTCTATTGTTTGTAAAGCTCAATGTTCAGTTCAGTTTACATGGTTCCAAGAAATGTTTTAAAATGAGACTAAAAACTGCTGTTCCAAGAACTACAGCACAAAAAAACAAAACAAACAAACAAACAAAAAAACCCCAACCCTGCAAAAAACAAAATAAAAGAACAAACTTTGGAAGAAAAAAATCCATAGGGATTTAATACAAAAATTTACCAGTTTTTTCTACTAATCTTCTTTTGATGAAATATATCATTATTTAGTTAATTATTCAATCTTTCTTTCATTTTTCCTGCCATGCAAAAAGTTCTGGCTCCTCCAAGTTATACTTCTCTGTAATGTAAATGATACATTAAACTTCAGTAGGACTACTCATACATGCATATGTATAACTTGGCACAAGTGAAACCCTTGGCATCATTCTTTCACACCTTTTATATTAAGCTTGTTAGTAACTTCCATAAAACTTCTGTGTAATATCCAAATTCTGTTCCTTCTTCTCTGTCCTTTTTGCTGAACTCTTTGGCCCTATCTTGATTACCTCTGACTTATGTCATTGCAGCAATTCTTTGTCCCAGCCTACCTGAGAAATAAATCACTCCTCTTTCATTTAACCTACAACACACTGACAACAATCTCATTTCCCTTTCCTGCATCTTTGATAAATTCTTCAGGTCCTTTCACTGTATCCACATATTATGGCTACGTCTACACTGGCATGATTTTCCGAAAATGCTTTTAACGGAAAAGTTTTCCGTTAAAAGCATTTTTGGAAAAGCACGTCTAGATTGGCAGGATGTTTTTCCGCAAAAGCACTTTTGCAGAAAGGCGTCCGTGGCCAATCTAGACGCAGTTTTCCACAAAAAAGCCATTTTCACATTAGGGGCTTTTTTGCAGAAACACTACTGTGCTCTCTACACTGGCCCTTTTGCGCAAATGTCTTTCGGAAAAAGACTTTTGCCCGAACGGGAGCAGCATAGTATTTCCGGAAAAGCACTGACGATCTTACATGAGATCGTCAGCGCTTTTGCGGAAATTCAAGCAGTCAGTGTAGACAGCTGGCAAGTTTTTCCACAAAAGCAGATGATTTTGTGGAAAAACTTGCCAGTCTAGACAAGCCTACATTCAAATATCATTCTTGTCATCAAGGCTCCACACGACTCTGCCTAGCCTATACTTCCTCTCTTAACATATGCCAATTTAGAACTCATTCTGTGGACTCCAGGTCTGCTTCCCTTGATGCACCTTCTGTTTTCTGCTCCACAAGTACTTTCTTGCCTTCTACAAGAATGACCTTCCTGACATTGCATGTTATCCAGGCTTCATTTCTGCCTTCCAATCTCTTCTCAGAACTCAGCTTTTTTTACAGTTTCTAAATTGTTTAGATAGTCCATCAGGATTTTTTGTTTTCCTTGTCTGGGGAGTTGGAGCAAGAACACTGATGTTGTAATGTACAAAATCAGTGCTTCTTGCGCAAATACTCTGACGCTCCCACTCAAGGATACAAAATCAGTCCTTTTGTGCAAGTGTTTTTGCGCAAGAGGCCAGTGTAAACAGGTAACATCATTTTCTTGTGCAAGAAAGCCCGATGGCTAAAATGGAAATCTTTTGCGCAAAGGCACATGCCAGTATAGATGCTCTCTTGTGTAAATACTTTTAATGGAAAAACTCTTCTGTTAAAAGTATTTGCACAAAATCATGCCAGTGTAGACGCAGCCCAAGAGATCAACCTTCCGAGCATCGCTCTTGAGGGTAAGTGAACACAAATCATTAGCTAAGTGTAAAACTTTAGGATGGAGAGGGAAATGCTGTATTGTGTTATCAGACTGAAAAATTAGGGCCTCTCTCTGAAATAGAGAATATTCTAACTCTTTTTGTCCACATATTGCTCAGAAGAGCAAAGCACATATTGGTCTGATATTTATGCTCTGAGACTAGAATTTGGACCCTAACATATAAAGCAATTTTGATAACAAATTGTTTGAATTAAAAGTTTTTTTGACCAATAATAATAAATGTACACTATATTCTTTCTCATTCATATGTGACTTTTGTGTGAGGTGTTGTACAGTTACAGATCTTGTGAAAGTTATAAGTAATATGAAATCTATCTGCATGGTTTCTAACATTCAGGTGTAGACACGTGTACATATGATTCAAATTATAAATAAGGATCAGATTGTCAACTTTTTACACATGATGAAAAGTACTTCATACCACAAGTAGTCTAACTAGAGTCTAATACAATGTTCCCTGTAGTTCTTTTCCTTCTATGTTTGGAATAAATTTTGTTATGTGCACCAATGTCTGTTTGCCTATGTGTCACCAATAGAAACTCGTGATGCCAGCTGTGGGCACTCTGCTAATTAGCTGGGTGGCTTCTGAATCTCTACTGAGTTTGCCGCCCAGGTGCTTAGTTTACAGGAAACACTGGACTAATATTAGTACTTCAGTGTGCATAAGGGAGTCAGAGTGTCCTCAAGTGACTGGTTATTCCTTGAGGGTATTTGCACTCCCAGAGATCTAGTGGAATCAAAGTAATTGTATTAAACTCTAGACAGGACCTGCTTTCCATAGGTACTGACCACCTGCATCTCCATTGACTTCTGAAGGAGTTGTGCGTATTCAGTATAGCTGAAAATCAGGCAAAATTTATAACACTAAAATGGGGAGGGTTTGCACACAAGAGCAACAGTATTGCCCTTTCATTGAGGACAGCAGACTGATTATAGAACTTGCAATGTTGCATTGAAATAATACACTGAGGCTACGTCTACACTGGCATGATTTTCCGGAAATGCTTTTAATGGAAAAGTTTTCCATTAAAACCATTTGCGGAAAAGAGCATCTAGATTGGCATGGACGCTTTTCTGCAAAAGTACTTTTTGCCGAAAAGCGTCCATGTCAATCTAGACGCGCTTTTGCGCAAAAAAGCTCCGATCACAATTTTTGCGATCGGGGCTTTTTTGCGCAAAACAAATCTGAGCTGTCTACACTGGCCCTTTCGCGCAAAAACTTTTGCGCTAAAGGACTTTTGCCCAAATGGGAGCAGTATAGCATTTCCTCAAGAAGCACTGATTTCTTACATGAGATCGTCAGTGTTCTTGCAGAAACTCAAGCGGCCAGTGTACACAGCTGGCAAGTTTTTCCGCAAAAGCAGCCACGTTTGCGGAAAAACTTGCCAGTCTAGATGCAGCCACTATGTGTCCAATTAGGCATTTTAGACTGCACAGGATCGAGAGTTTTATAGTAAGACTCTGGGGGAAATTTGGGTTAGGAGATTATTAAGATAGGTAATCCATTTTCATCTGGTGTTCTTGTAAATGAAAAGTGTTGAAATTTAAGTGCATTTCCATGAGAAAATGTTGACCAAAGGAATTGTTCTCAGTCAAGAAAATTGAATTTATATTCACATAAAATAATTTTTTGAAAGAGTTAAAATTTAGCTTAATTTCTGATCCCATGTTCCCCCACAATGTGGAAGAAATATTTTTCCCCCTCTTTATACTTTTAGGGGTTAAAAGCTTGGTACAGATTGTATTATGTACATCTTTAGGAAATAGGATTTAATTTTTATATTTAGAATTATTGTATCCTACCAGCAGAGATTTTTTCCCTCAGTATCAGGCTAAGAAGACTGAACCCTTCCTGGATTCTAGAAAAGAATTTGGAAGTCTACAAATGGAATACTGCCAATCTCAATTTAGCCTCATGCCAGTAAAACTAAACTGAACCCTGTGCACAATTCCTTCCATGAAAGTTCCACTTACACAATCCAGCATCGTGATTTAATTTATGAGTTTATTTTCTTCACACAAAACAAAAAGACAAGGAGGTGAATTATGGCATGTAAGGGCAATTCTGTTTGTAATTGTTATTGGAGCAGTGCTTTAATACAATTTTAGTAATACACGTGGTTTTCTGGACAAACCCATAACTTGACAGTAAGCAAAAGAAAAAAATTGAATTCTTCTGATTGTGGGAGTTTATTTTAAAAGGAAAGGCTTCTTTATTGTTTTCTTTTCTTTTAAGAGGTAAACGTAAAATATAAAACTCTTTTCCTCAAGCTAGTCAGGCAAATATTTGGCAAAAGATTTTTAAAGCGCTGAAACTGTGCTATGAAAAGAGAGAGAGAGAGAGAGAAAGAGAGAGAGAGAGAGATGTTACATTACAATGCACAAACTAGCAGCCTAAATAGGGGAGTTTTAGTTCCACAGGAGAATATACTAGTTCCACTATCATAACTACGTGTCATGTAAATTACTACCTTGTTAGGCCTATGAGAGAAATAACTGCCATTCATAAAACTAATTTTTAGCTATAGAAAACATCAGAGAGTTTGCCTGAGTAATGTGTGGAGGGATGAACTGAACAGACTATAGATGATAAATTCAGTGACAACTTCTAAGCTATTGGGTACTGTACAGTGATTATTGTTTGCTCATGTCTGATGCTATTTATTCTTCTGAATGATAGGTGTCTGGATAGGATGGGCAGGGATGGGTGACTTAAAAGAAAATACTATTTCTTTTAACAGACAGATCTAATATAGATTTAGTTCCAAATAGCAGTAAATAATCCTAAAAAGGCAGAATATGAATAGGCACAAATATTTACACTATGAAACTAAAATTCTAATAGTATGTCCAATATGAATGCAAACAAATGACAATAAGCTCAGGAGGCCTTGTACTGTTTTGCATTATGAAAAGTGTAAAGTTTTACCCACTGTCCGTGACACATTAGAACTCTAAGAAGGAGGGTAACACAAAACCTCATCAGGCTTCTGGTATGTTATGACATAAGTGCTCTCCCACTACTACTAGTTCTTGGGATCATATTTGCATAATTACTCCACATGACATCTTCCTCCTCCTTGTCTGAGACTCAAAGTAAAGGGAAGTTCTTGGCTAGTTTACTTACAAGCCCTAGCCTAGGTTTTTGGAAACGTATCATACCCAAACTGAAGTATGGCTGGCAATGAACAAGTACAAAACTTCGTTATTCCTTTTTTTCAGGGCTGTGTAAATGACCACAAAGTCCAACCAAAATAAAACAGTTGATATGCCTACCATTGACTTCCTTTAATAGGATCAGATTTAGAAACACTTCTCTTAGCTCAATTATTAATTTACCAGGTACTCAGAATAGCAGCCTACTATTGGCTTTTATTTCCTTTTATCTTGGGCAGGAAGGCAAGTGGGCTCCAAGTGCTTCCTGGCCTTCGTGGCTACCCCTTGTCTCGCCTGTCCAGAATTTTGGGACTTTCACCCTTAAAATCCTTTCATTCCAGAAGGCTACCTATTATGGTTGCTATGAGATGGTAGGCCTAAACCTGCTAAAGGGGCTATTGAACTCAAGCCACAAATTAATGCTGGGGACAATAAATTAAAAAAAAAGGGGGATGTGAGTGAAAGTCAAGTGTTAAAATCAGGGAAGAGGAAAGGGCTTCCAATAAGAGAATTCTCCACAGCACCTATTGTTCCTCAAAGCATTGAAAGAATCAGTGAACACTATAGTGAAAGGATGGGGAAATGGTTTGGGGACATAGACCTAGAAGTTAAACAGATAGGCTATGTCTACACTGGCATGAATTTCCGAAAATGCTTTTAACGGAAAACTTTTCCGTTAAAAGCATTTTCGGAAAAGTGCGTCTAGATTGGCAGGATGCTTTTCTGCAAAAGCACTTTTTGCGGAAAAGTGTCCGTGGCCAATCTAGACGCGGTTTACCACAAAAAAACCCCGATCGCCTTTTTCACGATTGGGGCTTTTTTGTGGAAAACAGTACTATGCTGTCTACACTGGCCCTTTTGTGCAAAAGTCTTTCAGAAAAAGACTTTTGCCTGAACGGGAGCAGCATAGTTTTTCCGGAAAAGCACTGATGATTTTACATGAGATCGTCAGTGCTTTTCTGGAAATTCAAGTGGCCAGTGTAGACAGCTGGCAAGTTTTTCCGCAAAAGCAAATGATTTTGCGGAAAAACTTGCCAGTCTAGACACAGCCATATAGAATATTTAGTATGTACAAATCTTTTCCTGTCCCCTCACGTGAAAAAAAGAGAGACAAAAACCTTTCATATTTAACTAAGTACATAGCTCTTATATTTTAAAATGGCTGGATTACTTGCTGACTGACAAAAAGAATGATATTGACCACATTTCCTGACAGAAATTTTTTTCTTGGCATGTTCCTGCATTTATTAATGCTAAAATGGGTAGTTTTGCAATCATTAAAATCTTTCTTCCCATCATATTTGTGCAAAATCTAATTGCAGAAATGTTAGTGGGGGAATTAGCTAAAGTGGCAGAGTGCTCACTTAGTATGCAAGAGGCAGTGGGATCAGTGTCCACATTCTCCAGTGAAGGGGGAGTCCCCATTTCTTCTATGATTCTATAGAAGGAGTCTGTGGGATCTCCATCTCTGGAGACATTTAAGAGCAGGTTAGATAGACATCTATCAGGGATGGCCTAGATGGTACTAGGTCCTGCTGAGAGGGAAAGGGACTGAACTCGATGACCTCTCAAGGTCAGTTCCAGTGTTCTATGATTCTAGTGGACATGCTAATAACAAAAGCACACTGTTGTGGCATGTGCCAAGCCTCAAAGTCACTTAGGGCATGTTTACACTGGGAAGTTATTTCAAAATAACTCCCCTTATTTCAAAATAACAAAGTGAGCATTAACACAGCAAACCCATTTTATGCAAAATAACAAGCTTGTTATTTCAAAATAATAATCCCTACTTGTGATGAACATTTTGAATTGTTATTTCATGAGTTATTATTTCAAAATAACTTATTTCAAAATAATCAGGTTGTGTAGACATAGGCAAAGTGATTCCATGGCATAATGATTCCTGCAGACACTGCAAAAAGTTATCACTCAAATGACAAACTGACAAATAGGAAAAAAAGAAGTGAAAATCATATTGTGATCGAGTGCATACATCAAAGCAACACCTCCTGTTGGCAATCTTGAGGATTAGCTTTTTCAGCCAATGTACTCACTCTGGACATTTTCTCCATCTGGAGACCCATCTCAGCCCAAGTCTTCTTCATGACTCAGCCCAACAGACATGCCAACATCTGTGTTTCCCACTTCTGCTGGAAGTATTTAAGTCCAAATAGTCCAGCCACTTCCCAGTGGCAAGTGTGTGAGAGGATGGGGAGGGGGCAAACCAAGGCTGCCCATTGCTACAGGTCCCAGCCCAGTGACGACGTAGGCCTAAATTTCTCTGCCAGCGCTGCTTTAATTGCC
Organism: Pelodiscus sinensis; assembly: GCF_052426305.1. Taxonomy (NCBI): domain Eukaryota; kingdom Metazoa; phylum Chordata; order Testudines; family Trionychidae; genus Pelodiscus; species Pelodiscus sinensis. Next base: position 14,540,148 of record NC_143057.1, read on the forward strand.
AGCGCCACTTCTCAAAGTCTCAGTAGCTTCTCTTTTCAGAGCCTCCAGCCATCATGTCCCAGCAGCCAGCCAGAAGCTTCTCATTGCTCCCTCTGTCCCTGCCAGTAAGTGCCCTTTCCAGGGTATTATGAAAAGCCCAGTAGGAACACACAGCTCTTGCTTTTCTAGCAAAGTTAATCCTGATGAGCCTGGATTGACTGCTTCTCAGTGCAGCCTATTTCTGATGGGCTGTTCCCTGTTCAGCCTCCTTGGCTGCTTTTAACCCTTTCCTTTTCAGTATAGCATGAACACCTCCTCACACACATGAATAAATCACTCACAGCAAACTGTTTGACCATATATACAGAGAAAATAATGGGTAGCACCCACATACACACACCACCTCCGCAAAAAAATAAAAATAAAAATAAAAATAAACAACTTATGTTAACATTCATTATATGTTCATTTTATAGAGTAAACCTTGGCTACAATGCTGTAAACTCTTATTCATGGGAAGTTTCCTATTAATTTTTGGGTTACTGCTCACCAACATTACTTATTTTTTGGTTATCTCAAACTGAACTTTACTTACATAAATAATGGTTTGCCAGTAAAGCTTAGTGAGTAGTAAGTAATATTACTTACCCAAAGTAAGTAATATTGATGAGCATAGTTTATACATAACTAAAGGTTTGCAAGATGAAGTGTATTCATATTTCAATACACAATTGGACCCAAAGCTCTGGACCACAACTGGAAGTGAGCATTGACTTGGAATCACAATTCTAATGCTTCCATTTCAGACAGCTCCACTGAAGCTCAGAATCTCGTACCTCATGCCCCATTCACACTCAGAGATCAAGCAAAAATATTTGTGAGATGAGCTATGCCTTTTATCTCCAGTATCTTGGAGTGGTATGAATCGCTGTGGGCAGGCCCTCTCAGAGACTGACAGAGGCTCAGGCCACTTTGAGTATAGAGGCCCGAGTCCAGCCCCAAGCACCTGACATATCTAACTTTTCATCCACAGGGTCATACTAAAACCAAAAGAATGTATGAAAATGAACACTTGAAACAGCCCAGGAGGTCTGAAGAGAGTGAAAAGGGCAGGAGTCAGGTCAGCAGAGCAAGGTGAGGTGTTGGGGGCAGCAGCAGGGGAGCAGATGGGGTTAGGGGAAGATGGGAGACATGGCAGCAGAGGTTTATAACTTGCGTGCCACAGTGGCACACAACTGAACAAGTGCATGTTACTTATTGGTTCATATTGGTGCACAAGTTAAAACTCACTCCACTTGTGGATGGAAAATCTTAGAGGGAATGCTGGTTATAAGATATTTATGTAATATAGTAGCCCAGTATCTGTGCGTCTGTAATGGCGTCTTGCCCCAGCGGGGGAGCAAGCGGCGGCTAGGAGCCATTTGGGTGGGCAGCACAGACCCCAAATAGCCACTTGCCGCTGCTTGCTCCCTCGCTGGGACCTGGCTGAGGGGTGCAGCACTCAGCACCACAGTGGGAGGGAAAAGGGGGGCAGTGATGTACACAGCCACACCCCCTGCTGTGTACACACTGGGGCCCAGCTGAGTGGTGCAGCGTGAGCGCCGCTCAGTTGGGACCCGGCTGGGGGGAGCAAGTGGTGGCAAGCGGCCATTTGTGGTCCGCACTCCCCATGCATTGATGGGCCAGGGGCATGGCCGTGTACTTCACCGCCCCCCCTTTCTCTCCTGCTGTGGCACTCAACTGAGTGCTGCACCCCTCAGCCGGGCCGCCAGGGGAGCCAGCAGCACAAGGGGCCATTTGGGCTCTCCCACGGCAGGAGGGGAAGGGGGGCAGGGTGGTGAGGTACACGGCTCCACCCCCTGGCTGTGTACATAACTGCCATGCTCCCCTCCCTCGCAGCAGCCCGGCTGAGCAGGCAGCACTCAGCCGAGCACCATTGCAGGAGGGAAGGGGAAGGGGGGCAGGGAGAGACGGAGGGGAGAGAGAGGCAGGAGGAGGAGGAGAAGAGAAAGGGACAGTGAGAGGCAGGCGGGGGAGAAGAGAAAGAAAGAGATGGAGAGAGAGGCAGGAGGCAGAGGAGAGCTGAGAGAGAGAGGGGAGGCAGTAGGAAAAGAGAGAGAGAGCGAGAGATGGAGCGAGAGAGCTTAGGAGAGAAGACCTGAAAATCCCTTCTTATGATGGGCTAATTGGCTAGTTTATATATGTTTGACCAGGGTTTCATAGAACCATAATGCCCTCTCCAAGGGAATTTTGGTCAATGGCCAGTAAGAGAACACATGGCTTTATCTTCTTGCTCCATGATATGGGAATTGCAAGAAGATCTTTGACAAAGACATCACCGTGAAATCTGGAGAATACAAGTGTTTTAGAGGCCTAAAATGTGTTTCATTCCATGAGGCAGGTAAGGTGGGTTGTATGTCTTACTCCCTTCATGAAGTATTTACAGTCCCCTAGATACACACACATGCAACATGTGAAAGGGATGACCGAGTCCCAACAGCTAAAATGAAAGTTTGGGGTTTGTTCATTTATTAAACTTCACATCAGATTTGGTCAGTACTGAGAAGAGAACCCTGATTCTTGGATCTATTAGAAATACTATCCTCATGTTGTTCTGTTAGCAGTGGTCAGTAAAATAACTCTCACAAATAATTAATATTTATTATTTTGTATAGAAAATAAGAGTATATTTATCCATTTATAAAACAATGAAATATGACACAAAAGTCAATATTAAAATATCTTTCTAAAGTCTGTCATTTAAAAAAAAAGACACTGGTGACAGACATTTTTTAACTGAGTTTACAAGAACTGTGGGACTTCTAGAGTTAAAGCAACAACAAAGTTTCTTCAGCCAAGTCTTGTACAGTCACAGATGCTGAAACACAGAGGATTAGAATCAGTCCCATGATTCTGGGAAAGGAAAAATATCTGAAGAAAAAGTAGGTAATGACAGAAAGTATAACAATGAAAACACTTAATCATTAAAGTGGTTAGCCTGCTTTACGTCAAATCAGATAATTGAAGCAGGGCTCAGTTAATTTGGGGGCTAATATATATATATTTTCCCTCTTTGGGTGATATTTACATAGCCTGCCTAAGCAGAAATTTCTTAAAATAGAAAGGGAAACTAAGGCTATGTCTACATTGGCAAGATTTTGTGCAAATACTTTTAACACAAGAGTTTTTGCACACAAGTATTATGCACACTGGCATATGCTTTTGCACAAGAGGTGTGCTTTTACACAAAAGCATCCATGCCAGTGTAGATGCTCTCTTGCCTAAGAAAGCTCCGATGGCTATTTTAGCCATCGGGCTTTCTTGCGCAAGATATTCATGTTGCCTGTCTACACTGGCTTCTTGTGCTAGAACAGTTGCGCAAGAGGGCTTATTCCTGAGCAGGAGCATCATAGTTCTTGCGCAAGAAGCCCTGATTTCTTGCGCAAGAAGCCCTGATTTCTTACATTAGAATGTCAGTGTTCTTGCGCAAGAACTCGCGGCCAGTGTAGACAGGCAGCAAGTTTTGCGCAAAAGCACTTGCTTTTGCGCAAAATCATGCCAATGTGGACACAGCCTAATAGTGTATAGGAAGTAGAAATTTACATAAAAATAAAAATAAAGTTGTTTTTCCCCCCCTCAGATTCAAGCTCCCAAGTTATCTTGTCTTACCCCCTTCTTCCAATTTCCCTTTGATTACTTCACTTTTAGACCTTAGCAAGCAAAATCTGTTTAATACAGAGAGTGGCACACTATCACTTCATCTCAATAATATTTTCCATAGCACAGATTCTGCTTCCTTGACTTTTATGCACCATTCTAGCAAACAACTTAAGCATATATGTAGTCTTGTTGTCTTCAGTTGGCTATGCGGGTTTAAAGCTAGACACATGCTTAAGCGATTTATACGAGTTCTCCCTTAGTGCTTTAATTATGACATTTTTTGCCACTGCATCAGATGAACAGAAATTATGAGTAGGATGAATAGTTGTCAGTAAATCACTTTGTAATGGGGGGCAACTTTCCTTTAATCTACATTTGTCATGAGAATTGAGAAACATACACATGTAAGCAGAGACTAAGATCAAAGTCACTCCATTGAATCTATAATGGTATACATGAGTGCAGGATCTGCCCCATAATTTTACTTTTTTACCCATTGTTATGTATTTTTAAGATCTAATACTGCAACATCAGTTACACTGGTAAAATGTAGGAAAACAAATTCAAATCAGAATCAGTAATTCAAAAGTCATAATAATTCATTCTGAATGATAAACACTGATCATTAATTTACACTGCTGTTATATCAGCACCAGTACAGACTAATCCATTGCTTTCAATTAAATTTCTCAGTCTTCAAAGATGAGTAAAGTCTAACCCTTCTTTTAATAAGCTGAAAACAAATCTTTAACATTACTTTATAGATTAGAAAAATTCTAATCAAATTTCATGTTATTAAAGACAGCTTTAATACATTATAATTATTACATTGCTCCTGGAGTTTGGCACAGATTTATTATATTTTTGATTCCCTTCTTTTATCTTTGAGTCGTTTTCTTTTATTTTTGTTAAGTCAAACGTGAGAGTATGCCCATCTCTGTCTTTTTATTATGGGGTCAGCACATCAAACTCTAAATCATCTTCTGACTCCCAAATACAATTTATGTCAGCAGCCCTAAATCATTCATCTTTATCTGATTCATTAAGTTTTTATCTTACATGGGCACAAATGATACCCAATATTCTAGATTTCATGCCCAGATCCTGCAAAAACTTATACAAATGATTAACTTTAAGCATGCAAGCAATCCTATTGGGATTGCTCATGTGCACAAAGTTAAGCATGCACATAAGTACTTGAGGAGTCAGAGTCATAATGTCCTATGGAAAATGTATTATGCATTCTTAGTATAAAAGCATATAAAGATCTCAGTCAGGATGGCCTCACTGATCTAAGCCTAATACAAATATATAAATGGGTGTTATCATGAGTTTTAATGTTTGTTGTCTTTTTAAAATATACTGTTAAATATGGTTATCCCTCAAAATTACTGAAAAGGGTAATTTCCAATATGGAGTAGAACACTTAGAATGGCAGCTCCTTGCCAAAACAATAAGACTCCATCTTGTTCCCAAAATGGGGAAAAGAAAGGCATGAAAACAAGTGTTGTGAAAAGACTGTCTCAGACAGGTTCTTCAGCTACCACTACCTCAGGGTTTCTTGCCATGGGCCCTTTAAGAAACTGTATGGCATTGACACAAGGCTGTCTGTTTGAGTGGCAGCTGAATACAGTCAGTGTTTTGTTCAGTCCTCAGATCAAGAGTCAGTTAATTCTGTGAAGACACTATTACTTGCCATCAACTTAACTGCCATCCAGGGTTCCTTGCCATCCATCTGTCATTGATTCGAGATCCAGCAGCAATGCCATCTAATATCAGTAAGGCCTAGTATACCGCCCTTGAAGCCAGTGTCTGACCTAAGAGTCACAGCCATAGTTCAGTTGACTTTTTGTCAGTTGTGTTCTCCCCTTTCATCCCAATTAATGTAACAAACCCTTAATACATTACATGTTTTGAAACATACCCTTTGTCTTTGCCTTCTTCCTTTAAATCACATTGTGAAAGGGTGGGATTGGAACACATAGCTTCTCCCTCAGATAATAGACCATGTTCCAGATCAAGAACCAGACACCTGTAATAAGGAAACAGAGGAAGAATGGGGTTTAACGTGGTTATTTTTCCTGGTTACAGCATGGTCTCCCCAATCCAAACAAATACACTAAAGAAATGAGTGAAGCTCTGGCAAAACTCCCATGACTTTCCTGGGACCAAGATTTTACCCAAAGTGCTCAAAGTCAGTGTCAAACAGCCAACGGATATCAAGTGAGGAGGATAACAGTAATGTGTGGTTATATAGCTGAACAATGAGAACAACTGGATGGTTGAAATCCTTTGGGCCAGATCCTCAGCTGATGTAAATTAACATAGCTCCAAGAATTCAATGAAGCTACACTCTATGAAACTATCACTCTGCACTCTTTTTAGGAATAGTTCCCCTAGGACTCTATATATGCATATGGGGCAATTCTAGCTTACCTGTAATAGTGCTTAGGGGAATGAAAGTGACAATGCAAATGTAAGTTGTTATTGCTTGGTGGAGATTCATGTAATTCAAATCCACAAAGGTACTTGAGCTCTTTGTCTCCCTTGAAACAATGGAAGTGAGAAGCTTAAATGTCTTTACAAATCTGTACCACAGTTTCTCTGCCCTTCAGCCGTGCTGTCTCTGTAGCACCTTTTGGAGGCACAGCTAAGCATTTGAACCCCTTTTAAGCATTTTAATCTATAAGATTAGAGACATAGAGAGAGACAGAGAGACAGAGACAGAGAGAAACTAGCAGCATATATATAGATATGCTGCTAGTTTAATGTAAAAGGAGTTCAAAACAGAATCATAGAAATATGGGTTAGAAGGGATCTTGAAAGTTATCTAAACAATAGTTAGAGATATTCTTACTATGATGTTGCTCCGGTGCATACAGCCACATCAAGAGTTCATCCTGTGTGTTAACAAGAGATTTTTCACTTTGGAATCAAGTCTGGAATTGCCTTCTTGTACAAAAAGAGAATTAGAAACACAAGCATTTATTGAACTGAATCTTCTGCTAGATGCACAAAGGTAATTACTTGGAGGTAATTGCCCACTTTCATAAAAATGATTTTATCACAGTTCTTTAGTACAGAAGTTTAATTAAAAATAGTATAGATTGGGTGTCTATAAGAGAAGAAATGTTTGGGGAATTAATGTCATCATCTTTAATATCACAGCTATGAACTTGCTGCCACCCCTCGTGTACAAGAGCAAATCTCTGTAATCAAATTTATACAGAAGGACAGTGTTTGAACAAAACTATAGTGAAATAAAAAAAAGGGAACGCAACAATGTTTACTTTTAATTAGAGTAGGCCACATACTAGGGAAAATAATTATTAATTTTTTCTAGTATTTAATCCTCAAATAATTTGACATATATTTGATCAGCAATAGACTAAACTAAATCTCACAAATATGACCTCATTATATAATTTATTTGTTGAAAAACTGCAATAGTCACTGAAGATCAAACTCTTAAAAGTATATTATCTCCTAAAAATCTTTGATGATCTGAGCCTGACTAATATATTTGGTAAATGTTATTTGATCAGCTCTAAATTTTCTAATGCAACCATACTTTTCAAAAAATTACCTGAAATGAAATATAAACATGTTAAACCTAGTTAGGAGTAAGTAACCACAAGATTGGATGGTACAGAGAGTTGTAAATGAATAAATAGGGAACATTTTCATGTCTAGTTCATAGATTCAAAAGCAACCTTGACAATATATGACCTCTTAAAGAAATACTAGAGAAATATACAGATAATTTATAATACTTACTGATTTGAAAATACTTGTATAATTACCATGCTAGGACTGAGGCTGCTGGTACTGTCCAAATTTAAAGGGCCTGCCTTCCAAATGCATTCTGGGGAAAATGATTCCTATAAAAACACAGCTTGAGAAGTATCCATATCACATATGCCATCGTTATAATTTGTCACACTGTTCCAGTGTCAATAGAGAGTGCAAGGACTGAATAGTATGAAGATAAATTTGCTAAAGTTTCCTTCATAAAAGGACAAATCGGTGTGACAATGTGGAAAATCATATGCTATCCCTATTATCTGGGAAGAAGACCTCAGCCTCAGCTGTCAATCAGGCACTTTTGTCATCAACTATATTTTCTGGGGGAAAAAAATTAAAAATAATTAAATAAAAAGAATCAGTAAACTCAAAAAGAAAATGCCAAAAAACAGTTGGCATCTCATCCATCAATGAGAAGGATGGAAAAAAATACCACTGCCATTATAAATTTGAGTTGTTACAGAAGAAGTAGGATTGCCCAATATTTTTCATCCAATTGATTGTGTGGTAGCTATTATCACAAAGTGAGAAAGGATGAAAGCAGATGAATGTCAGTGCTATATACTGCGTTTTTCTTCTTCTCTCTAAAAATGTATTTATTTTCCACACAGAACAACAATAACCATTAGGTATACACTCACACACAAATGCACATGCTATATTAATACCCCTCAGAGTATCACCAGGCTTCACTGAACAGGATTTTAATGGTTCAAAAGGTCACTTTTATCATCTGAGCTATTTTATAGAGTAGCTAAATGAATTGTCACCACACAAATTGCTACTAAGGAAATTGGTTTAAAAAGCTAAGTTCTCTCCGTCTTTTGAGATCTCTTCAGCAATACCATCTTAAATACAAGTTTGGATATTTCTGACACATGGGGATGTGGTAGAGGGCAATCAAGGAGCTATTGATGGGAAGGACTTTTACCACTAGATCCCTATGGTCCATTATAAATGGTTGCCAGCTTTTTCAGAGACTCTGTAATATGCTCAGCTCACCTTTTCACTCTGGCTCCGTCTACACTGCAGGCTTCTTGCGCAAGAACTGTTTTACGCAGGAGTTCTTGTGCAAAAGGTCTTCCACAAGAGTGCTTTCACACTGCCATGTGCTTTTGCACAAGAGATGTGCCTTTGGGCAAGAGCGTCCATGGCAGTGTGGATGCTCTCTTGCGCAAGAAAGTTCTGATGGCAATTTTAGCCATAGAGGTTTCTTGTGCAAGAAATTCATGTTGCCTGTCTATACTGCCTTCTTGTGGAAGAGCTCTTGTGCAAGAGGGCTTACTCCGCATGAGGAGAGGAATAATTCTTCCGAAGGAAGCCCTGTTTTCTGACACTGTACTGTAAATTTACTTGTGCAAGAACGTGTGTGCAGTGTAGACGCTCTGCAAGTTTTTGCACAAGAACAGCCATTCTTGCACAAAAAGCCTGCAGTATAGATGTAGCCCTCTGCCTTTTTCAGCATCAAGATTCTTAGAGCTACTGTTACTTCCAATTGGGTTCTTTCAGGATATCACTTATAATAATATATGGGGATATACCTATCTCATAGAGCTGGAAGGCACCTTGAGAGGTTATGAAGTCCAGTCCCCTGCCCTTATGGCAGGACCAAGTACCATCCCTGACAGATTTGCCCCCAGATTCTTAAATGGCCCCCTCAAGGATTGAGCTCACAACCCTAAGTTTAGCAAGCCAATGCTCAAACCACTGATATATCCCACCCTACCACATCCCACTTTTGGGCTCTGTCTACACTCGCGGCTTCTTGCACAAGTACGGCCATTCTCACACGAGAATCTGCAGAGCGTCCACACTGCCCGCCAGCTCTTGCGCAAGGAAATTTACAGTACGGCATAGTAAGAGAGGGCTCCTTGCACAAGAGTTATGCTCTTTTTTCTCAGGCGTAAGCCCTCTTGCGCAGGAGCTCTTGCATAAGAGGGCAGTGTGGATAGTGGGCAGGGATTTCTTGCGCAAGAAAGCCATATGGCTAAAATGGCCATCAGAGCTTTCTTGTGCAAGAGAACGTCCATACTGCCATGGGAGCTCCTGCGCAAAAGCACAGTGCGCACATGGAAGTGGACGTTTTCTTGCGCAAGACTTCTTGCACAAGAACCCTTGCGCAAGATGCTCTTGCGCAAGAAACCGCCAGTGTAGACATAGCCTTGGTGTCCACATCAATCAGTGCCTTCCTTGATGACTGCTGTCTCATTCCTTTTGACTTCCGAAGTGATACCTGCTGCCTTTTTACTCTAGCAGCTTCTCTGGTCATTTAAGCTACTGATGTTGCCCGACAGAGCAAAGTTACTCTGGGCTCTGAATTGGAATGGGAATTGAAAGTGAGAAATATCAGAGGGGTAGCCGTGTTAGTCTGAATCTGCAAAAGCAGCGAGGAGTCCTGTGGCACCTTATAGACTAACTGAAGTGTAGGAGCATAAGCTTTCGTGGGCAAAGACCCACTTCGTCAGATGCATGTCACGTGCATCTGATGAAGTGAGTCTGCCCACGAAAGCTTATGCTCATACACTTCAGTTAGTCTATAAGGTGCCACAGGACTCCTCGCCGCTTTTGCAAAGTGAGAAATGGAACACATGGGATTATAATCTATGAAGTATGAAGTTCAACTTTTACTACAAACTACATATAATTCCTTCTGCACGTGTTAAAAGAACATTATGGTTGCAAAAGCAAGCACTCAGAAGTTAAGAAATACCAGGGTTTTTTCCTGTACAATCTTAATTCAGCTCTCTTGTGCAAGAAATACAGCCTTTAGTTACAGCATCATATACAGTGTTTTCCACAGAATCCCTGCCTCATTCTGTGCATTGGATGGACAGTGCGCACTGAGTGTGCAGATATTCAATATTTGTTTCTATCCTTGTTCAATGTGTGAGCCCAGTCATCATTTTACCACACGTAATTCAAATCCTGCTACGAAGACAAATTTATTCATTTCTGTGGAAGTTTCTCACTACTACAAATGTCCACACCCTCCCTCCTCCACCCCCGAGATCAGAAGAAGGTTGTACTCTCATTTCATCACTGGGGAACAGAGGCTCAGATAAATTAAGGCCAAAATTGTCAGAAGTTTCTATCTACTAATTTTAGATGCCAAATTTGAGACATTTAAAGACTGATTTTTCACAGTACTTTGCTTTTTTATAGCATTTGATGTTCAAAGCACAATTTCAATAATTCAGGCTGCTGTTGTGAACACTCAGTGCTCTTGTAAATCTGGCTTCCATTGTTTGAAGTTGGGTGTCCAGAAAATGAGGAACATAAAATTAGCAACTGTCTCTGAAAAGTTTGATTTAAAATATTCAAATGCCTTTTTCTTCCTGTAATTCTCTGCCTCATTCAGTACACTAAAAGGCACAAAGGACTGGGTGGACCCAGGCAACTTCAGGAGCTTCAGCCTATGGCTGCAATATTGCCACTGAAAGTACTTACTCCTCAATACCTCTATTGTGTGACCATTACTCAACCAATGGGGAGTGCAAGACTCCAAGACTGTGTCTAGACTGGCAAGTTTTTCCAGAAAATCAGCCGCTTTTCCGGAAAAACTTGCCAGCTGTCAATCGTCAATGATTTTCTGGAAATACTATGCTGCTCCCATTTGGGCAAAAGTCTTTTTCCGAAAGACTTTTGTGCAAAAGGGCCAGTGTAGACAGCAGAGATTTGTTTTCCGCAAAAAAGCCCCGATCGCAAAAATGGCGATCTGGGCTTTTTTGCGGAAAAGCGTGTCTATATTAGCCACGGACGCTTTTCCGCAAAAAGTGTTTTTTCTGGAAAAGCTTCCTGCCAATCTAAACGCGCTTTTCCGAAAATGCTTTTAACGGAAAACTTTTCCGTTAAAAGCATTTCCGGAAAATCATGCCAGTGTACACGTAGCCAAAGGGTATGTCTACACTATAAAGTTAATTTGATCTAACAGACGTTAGTTTGAATTAACTTCAATAGGAGCTACACATACAAACCGCTAGTTTGAACTTAATTCGAACTAGCGGGCGCTTAATTCGAACTAGGTAAACCTCATTCTACAAGGACTAACACCTAGTTCAAATTAAGTAGTTCGAATTAAGGGCTGTGTAGCCACTTAATTCAAACTAGTGGGAGGCTAGCCCTTCCCAGCTTGCCCTGGTGGCCACTCTGGGAACAACCAGGGAAACTCTTCTGCCCCCTCCCTGCCCCGGAGCCCTTAAAGGAGCACAGTCTGGCTACAGAGCCCGCCAGCACCCTGCACGTGGCACGACATGAGCCAGCCACTTGCTGCCACCCAGCCCTCCCTCCTCTTCCCAGGACCAGGCTGGCAACTCCCAAGAGCCTGCCCGGGGCCGCAAGAGGCGGGCACCCGCCTGGTCTAGTGTGGAGATCATGGACCTCAACCATGACCTCCGCACTAGGCACAGGAAAGTGGCCGTCTAGGGCAGGAGAGCTGCCAGCCTGGCCACCCAGGAACACGTTTGCATGAAAATAAGGGTGGTCCAGTGAGACCCAGACCCTGAGCCCTGAGCTTAGAACATAAAACATAAGAACGGCCGTACTGGGTCAGACCAAAGGTCCATCTAGCCCAGTAGCCTGTCTGCCAACAGTGGCCCACACTAAGTACCCTGGAGGGGATGGACTGAAGACAATGACCAAGCCATTTGTCTCATGCCATCCATCTTCAGCCTTCCACAAACAGAGGCCAGGGACGCCATTTCTACCCCCTGGCTAATAGTACTCCATGGACCCAACCTCCATGACTTTATCTAACTTCTCTTTAAACTCTGTTATAGTTCTAGCCTTCACAGCCTCCTGTGGCAAGGAGTTCCACAGGCTGATTATTTGCTTTGTGAAGAAGAACGTTGTTATTAGTTTGAAGCCTGCTACCCATTCATTTCATTTGGTGTCCTCTAGTCCTTCTATTATGGGAACTAATGAAGAACTTTTCTTTATGCACCCTCTCCACACCACTCATGCTTTTATAGACCTCTATCATATCCCCCCTCAGTCTCGTCTTTTCTAAGCTGAAAAGTCCCAGTCTCTTTAGCCTCTCTTCATATGGGACCTGTTCCAGACCCCTGATTATTTTAGTTGCCCTTTTCTGATCCTTTTCCAAGGCCAAAACATCTTTTCTGGGGTAAGGAGAACACATCTGTACACAGTACTGAAGATATGGCGTACCATAGTTTTATACTTCCCCTCCTCCTTTTTCCCCTGGCTTCCCCCTTCCAGCTCCCAGGTTTCCTCTACCCCTCTCCCACCTCCTTTTCCCAGTCTCCCCAGAGGTTAATCCCCGCCCCCCAGTTTTGATAAATAAAGAGAGTTTCTATTTTTGAACACTCTTGTCCTTTATTTTTTACATCAGGAAGGGGGGCTAAGGAGGGGTAAGTTGAAGGAGGTGAGGGAGGAATGGGGTACGAGCCCCCGATGGGGAGGATTGGGGTGGCTCTGCTGGCTCCTTGGGGCGGAAGCTGTCCTGCAGCCCCCCGATTGACCCTCCCCCCAGATGGCAGCCTGTGGCAAGTGTAGCCGGGCTGATGGCCGAGTGCTGTGATGTGCCGAGTGTGGGCACTCAGGGCACTCCAAACCAGGACTGCTTTGCTGTCCCTCATCGAGTTAGACAAGCGAGTGGGGAACCCTGAGAACTGTCTGTCCGGGGTGGGGGTCGGGCCCCTTTAAGCACAGCCCTCAGCTAGCCTGAGACAACATCTCCACTCTCTAAGTCCTAATCTGATGCCCTGCCGGCACTGCTTCTGGCCATTCTTAACCTCGGTTCAGGGTCCACTCAATGTGGACATGCTAATTCAAACTAGTTTTTAGGTCTAGACTTAAGTTCGAATTAAGTTAGTTCGAATTAGTGCTGTAGTGTAGACATACCCAAAGTTACCTAAGTAGATACAGGGCTGTAAGAAGGGACACACCACCTTGTACTCAATTCCATTGTCCTTCAAAATATGTATTTACAACACTTATTTGTGGACCTATTGGACATGGGGGGAGGGTGTTCCAAGAAACCTTTTTCCTCTGCTCCTTTCCAGAAGGGTCATAGAGAATGTGTGATGGGGTAGGGCTACCCCTCACTGGACCACAAGGAGTTCCCCTGGCTCAGCTAGCTGAACGGGCTCCGTCCCCACAACTTTGCTGGGCATGCTCAAGAGAGAGACCGGGGATAAAAGCCCATGGAGCCATTCAGTCAGGGCTATTCACCAGAGGGGAAGGAGCTCAGCAGGAGAGGTAAGAAGTAGCCCTGGGTGGAGGATTGTCCTCTGGGAGCTCAGAGTCCAACAGATGTAATTTACCATATTGCTGTAAAAAGTTTCTGATAGTTTTTTTTAAAAAAAATCCAGTCTGCTGAATTTGACTTTTTGCCATTTTATCACCACCACCTGACAAGCTGTGGTCTTATCAATTCGATTATATTCCAATGACTAAGAGCCCCTTTCTTGGATAGCATAGACATTACAGATTTCAAATGAGGTAATATAAGAGAAATGCTACAAATTGTTTGTCATCCCCAGTGCTTTTATGACAGTTAATAAGGGGCTGTTGGAACCCTCACAGCTTTTATGGCATATGCCTGCAATTGTTCTTGATCGACAGAGGCAAAGAGTTGGTACCAAATACTGCGCTTGGAATTTGACTATTTTAACACAAAGAAAATGCTGTCTGTCAGGTGGACAGTGACCCAGAACTTGTACTGCTGAGCCTCTTGCATTCTAAGTTTGTGTGAGGTTTGTTTATTTTGAAAGAGAGCTTAGTACCCTGATCCCTGTTTGAGACTTCTAGATACTCCAGTAAGAGTACAATAGAACAATAGTGTTTTAAACAGCTCAAACCCATTCCAACCACCTTGGAATATACCCTGAAACAAAAATTATAGTGATTTATTTAAGTCATTTTACTCCTCACTTAAGGATATTTTTCACTCCAATATGTCTCTCAGAAAACATATTCCATTTGTTTTTAAAAAACATGAGAAATAATCACAATTACACAATTGTGTAATTGAGTTTAAGGCCAAAAGAGGTATTAGATCATCTTGTCTGACCATTGCATGGGCTACCAGATTTCACCAAGTTACCCCTTTACTGAACCCAATGACTTCAGTTAGGTTAAAGCATTTCAGTCCTCAGACTGCACTGTTTTGTACCCCAGTCAGAGAACAGGAGAGACTAATGTGATATCAATGCTCAAGGTTCCTCTAGCAGTAGAGAATTTGTTAGGAGAGGTCTATCCAGGCAAGTCTATCTTACTGTGGCAGTTCATATCCCATGCAGCAAAGGTAGAAAAAGAGAAAAACCAAACCAAACCCAAGGTCCCTGGCAATCTGACGTGGAGGAAAATTATTTTTTATCCCAAATCTGTCATTCAGACAGACCAGGGTAGTAAAATGGTAGCAGTTCACAAGGGATGGCCCTTAGGGGCCACTGTCACCATATTTATGTGCACCTCCACAGGTACAGGTAGCTCCTATTGGCTGGGAATGGCAATCTGTGGCCAATGAGAGGCTGTGAACCTCCATATCTGTGGAGGCATGGGTAAGTATGGTGGTGTGGGGGCCTGCAGACCATATCTGGCCCATGGGCTGGTATTTGCCCACCCCTGAGATAGACTGGGAGCAAGACACTACAGCCAGGCATCCAAGAAAGTCTTTGCTACATCCGAGACCTAGACCATCATACCCAGTAACCCACACTTATTCTTCAGAGGAAAGTGAAAAGAAACAAAGAAACGCAAACAAACAAAACAATTCAGAAATCATGTGTTCAACTGTGCACCAGGAAAAAAAATAGGGAACTGGCTGAAAGCACAGTGAATGAGATTTGATAATAGTCATTGTCTTAATACAGAGATGTGTTATGAGCATGCTGAGGGTAGTACAGGCAAACCTTTTCTGCTGCCATGGGCCATGAAAGAAGAGACTGACCAGAGGGATTGAAAGCATATCAGGCCAAAAGATTTCTAAAAAGTTAAAAGATTTCAAGTGATGGAGAATCTGCCCCCTCCTCACTAAGTTGTGTCAATGTTAATTACCCTCACAGCTAGGAAATTGCATCTTATTTCAAGGATGCATTTGTCTAACTTCAACTTCCAGCCACTGGGTCTTGTAATGCCTTTGTCAGTGAGATTGAAATTGACATAGCAAATATAGTGATCAAGACTCAAACTTCTTTGATAAGCAGAATAAGTGTCACCCCTTAAGCTTTACAGTGAGTTTTATGAGAGACTTTCCAGACTAGACCTTGTATTACTTCCCCAGGCTGTGTCTAGACTATACCTCTCTGTGTCTAGACTACACCTATATCGACAAAGAGATATAGATTAGGCATGTCGAAATTGCTAAGGAAGCAGGGATTTAAATATCCCGTGCTTCATTAGTATTAACACGGCCACCACTTTTTTTTTCTAAATGGAGGGTTTTTTTTTTTTTAAATGGCAATCTAGACATGGATCTGTTGAAAATAAACCCTTTGACAGATCCTGTAAACCTCATTTTTCCTGGGTCATGACATTTTATTGTTTATTTAGTTAACAGAGGAGATTTATGGTATAGTATTAACAGTGCTAAAGTTTTAGACCAAGATTTTCCAAAGTGATCAGCAGAGATTATAGGCAACTTTCTTAAAAAAAACAGAATACAGTTCAAATCTAAAAAAAAATCCTATCAAGATTAGACACAAGAAAAAACAAAAAATGCCCCTTTGTATCCAAAAGCTCTTTAATTTTTGTAATAAACTAAACAAGCTTAGAATGCTTAACTCCAGTTGCTCTAAATACTTAATGTTCAAATCCCCAATTTCTTTTTAATGAAATCTCTGATTAATTGATCAGTAGAGCTCTATGATTTCCATTTTACGCACAAGATTGTTCTATAGTGATTTTGTTTATCACTGACAATCTGATTACGCCACCAAAGCTTCCAGCACCTGCCTCATTACCAGTTGTGTCACAGCATTTTTTTGGCACACATGCTTCAGAGTTCATTGTCTCTCCATTCTAATAATATGTCCACACCAAGAACATGGCTAAACCTAAACTAGTGCTGATGGAGAAACTTGAGTATCAGAGGGGTAGCCGTGTTAGTCTGAATCTGCAAAAGCAGCGAGGAGTCCTGTAGCACCTTATAGACTAACTGAAGTGTAGGAGCATAAGCTTTTGTGGGTAAAGACCCACTTTGTCAGATGCATGTCTGAGTTCTGCTTTGAGTATTCTCCTTTCTCATAGAATCATAGAGCTGGAAGAGACCTCAGGAGGTCATCAAGTCCAGCCCCCTGCCCAAGGCAGGACCAATCCCAACAAAATCAACCCACCCAGGGCTTTGTCAAGCTGAGACTTAAGCACTTCTAGGGATGGAGATTCCACCACCTCCTTAGGTAACCCATTCCAGTGCTTCACCACCCTCCTAGTGAAATAGTTTTTCCTAATATCCAGTTAGACCTCCCCCACTGTAACTTGAGACCATTTCTCATTGTTCTGCCATCCGTCACTACTGTGAACTGCCTTTCTCCATTTTCTTTGAAACCTCCCTTCGGGAAGTTGAAGGCTGCTATCAAATCCCCCCTCACTCTTCTCTTTTCTGCAGACTAAACAAACCCAAATCCCTCAGGCTCTCCTCATAGGTCATGCACTCTAGCCCCCTAATCATTTTGGTCGTCCGCCGCTGGACTCTCTCCAATGCGTCTTTACCTCCTGCTTGATATTGAGTAGCTAGTGAACATGATGAGTCTTGGGGTCTTCAAAGTATTTGAAGGCTTCAATATCTGAGATAGGTGAGAGGATTATTCTAGGAGGGGTGGGTGAGATTCTGTGGCCTGCACTGTGCAGGGGGTCAGACTAGATGATCATAATGGTCCCTTCTGACCTTAAAGTCTATGAGTCTACGAGAAATTAAAATGTCAAACCAGTTTTCTTCAGTATTCTTCAGTACCCATGCTACACTGCTGTACAATAGGCTTGGGGGAACCCCTACGACTGATATGTTCCCAGTGTGAAAGCTTTTACACTGAAGTTAACTACCTGTTATTGGGTCAGTTGTCCTTGTGGCTGGAACAACCAAGAGCTTTTCTGCAGTGGGGGTAAGACTGACCAATAAAACTGTGATGGGTACTAATTAGATAAGGCTCAGCTGGTCTAGATCAGCCTGTAGAAAGCTCAGGAGCTTGGAACAAATGGGGCTGCTGTTGTTTCCTGGGAGAGTAGGAGAGTGTGTATGTAGCTATAGATGCAAGTAGCCTGCAATTACTCCTTGGGAGAAGGGAGTTTTGCAGCTGGCAATCTGGGGGAGGGGACAGAGTCAAAAAGGTAGGAAAGGCTCAGGGGGAAAGCACTAGAACATAATAGTACAGATCTTGGCTGCTGATTAGACAGCTAAGTCACCAAGAGAAAACTGCAGTTCTACTTACTTGTGTGATCATGCTAAACTTAAAATCAGTTCCTTAAGCTTTGTAATACCATCCAAAGCAGCTAAAGCCTCCTTTGTCATCAAACAGTTGAAAAGCCTGAAGGCTGGTAACTGCTTCATCTGAAGTTAGCTAGCCTGGAAGTGGTGTCAGCAATTTGGCCTGACATCAGTAATGTTTTGCATTTCTACAGTACCTTACAATGGAAGGTTCCAAAATATCTTGGAACATCAAAAACTTAAGCCTTTCAACACTACCGTGAACAAGTTTTCAGTCAGAGAAAAGAAAAAGAAGTTAAGTGGCTTGCTCAAGTCAAGTTAATAGAATTTGAGTCTTGGTACCCTATTTTCATCTCAAAACCACAGTCCAGCAAACAAATGTTATTATTTAAGGGTTACAATTATTGTAATTTTTTTAAGTGTGTCAGTGTCATTTATTTGAAAATAAATGCTATTAGAACATAAGAACAGCCATACTGGGTCAGACCAAAGGTCCATCTAGCCCAGTATCCTGTCTACCGACAGTGGCCAGCACAAAATGCCCCAGAGAGGGTGGACCGAAGACAATGATCAAGCGATTTGTCTCCTGCCATCTCTCTCCAGCCTGTGAAAAACAGAGGCCAAGGACACCATTTTATCCCCTGGCTAATAACCTTTTATGGACCTAACCTCCATGAAATTATCTATCTTCTCTTTAAACTCTATTATAGTCCCAGCCTTCACAGCCTCCTCTGGAAAGGAGTTCCACAGGTTGATTACATGCTGTGTGAAGAAGAACTTTTATTAGTTTTAAACCTGCTCCCCATTAATTTCATTTGGTGTTCTCTAGTTCTTCTATTTAGGGAACTAATACATAACTTTTCTTCATCTGCCGTCTCCACACCATTCATGATTTTATATACCTCTATCATATCCCCCCTCAGTCTCCTTTTTTCTAAACTGAAAAGTCCCAGTCGCTTTAACCTCTCCTCATATGGGACCCGTTCCAAACCCCTAATCATTTTAGTTGCCCTTTTCTGAACCCTTTCCAAGGCCAAAATATCTTTTTTGAGGTGAGGAGACCACATCTGTACACAGTATTCAAGATGTGGGCGTACCATAGTTTTATACAGGGGCAATAAGATATTCTGGGTCTTATTTTCTATCCCTTTCCTAATAATTCCTAGCATCCTATTTGCCTTTTTGACCGCCGCTGCACACTGTGTGGAAGTTTTCAGAGAACTGTCCACGATAACTCCAAGATCTTTCCTGATTTGTCGTAGCCAAATTAGCCCCCCCATCATACTGTACGTATAGTTGGGGTTATTTTTCCCAATGTGTATTACTTTACACTTATCCACATTAAATTTCATTTGCCATTTTGTTGCCCAATCACTCAGTTTGGTGAAATCTTCTTGAAGTCTCTCACAGTTTGCTTCTGTCTTGAATATCCTAAACAGTTTGGTATCATCTGCAAACTTTACTACCTCACTGCTTACCCCTTTGTCCAGATCATTTATGAGTTAGTTGAAAAGGATTGGTCCCAGGACTGACCCTTGGGGGACACCACTAGTTACCCCTCTCCAATCTGAAAATTTACCATTTATTCCTACCCTTTGTTTCCTGTTTTTTAACCAGTTCTCAATCCAAGAAAGGACCTTCCTTCTTATCCCATGGCCATGTAATTTACACAAGAGCCTTTGGTGAGGGACCTTGTCAAAGGCTTTCTGAAAATCCAAGTATACTATATCCACTGGATCCCCCTTGTCCGCATGTTTGTTAACCCCTTCAAAGAACTCTAATAGATTAGTAAGACAGGATTTCCCTTTACAGAAACCATGTTGACTTTTATCCAACAAATTATGTTCTTCTACATGCTTCACAATTTTATTTTTTTCTATTGTTTCGACTAATTTGCCCGGTACTGAAGTTAGACTTACCGGTCTGTAATTGCCAGGATCACCACTACAGCCCCTTTTAAATATTGGTGTCACATTGGCCACCTTCCAGTCATTAGGTACGGAAGCCGATTTAAAGGATAGGTTACAAACCACAGATAATAGCTCAGCAATTTCCCATTTGAGTTTTTAGAACTCTTGGATGAATGCCATCCGGTCCTGGAGATTTGTTAACATTTAAGTTTTTCTATTTGTTCCAAAACCTCCTCTAATGACACTTCAATCCAGGACAGTCCCTCAGATTCATCACCCACAAAGGACGGTGCAGATTCGGGAATCTCCCCAACGTCCTCAGCCGTGAAGACTGAAGCAAAGAAATCATTTAGTTTCTCCGCAATGTCTTTATCGTCCTTGATTGCTCCTTTTATAGCCCGATCGTCTAGGGGACCCACGGGTTTCTTAGCAGGCTTCCTGCTTCTAATGTACTTTAAAACATTTTGTTATTTCTTTTTGAGTTTTTGGCTAGCTGTTCCTCAAAATCTTTTTTTGCTTTTCTTATTACATTTTTACACTTGATTTGACAAGCTACGTCTACACTGGCCCCTTCTCTGGAATAGGCATACTAATTTCGAACTTTTTAATAGGGAAATCCACGGGGGATTTAAATATCCCCCGCGGGATTTAAATAAACATGGCCGCCGCTTTTTTTCCGGCTTGGGGAAAAGCCAGAAAAGAGCGTCCAGACTGGCACGATCCTCCGGAATAAAGCCCTATTCCGGAGGATCTCTTATTCCTACTTGAAAGTTAGAATAAGAGTTGAAAGTCGGAATAAGAGATCCTCCGGAATAGGGCTTTATTCCGGAGGATCGCGCCATTCTGGACACTCTTTTCTGGCTTTTCCCCAAGCCGGAAAAAAAGCGGCGGCCATGTTTATTTAAATCCTGCGTGGGATATTTAATTCCCCCGTGGATTTCCCTATTCCAAAGTTTGAAATTAGCATGCCTATTCCGGAGAAGGGGCCAGTGTAGACGTCGCCACAGTGTTTATGTTCCTTTCTATTTATCTCACTAGGATTGGACTTCCGCTTCTTAAAAGATACCTTTTTGTCCCTCACTGCTTCTTTTACATGGTGGTTAAGCCACGGTGACTCTTTTTTAGGTCTCTTGCTATGTTTTTTAATTTGGGGTATACATTTAAGTTGGGCCTCTGTTATGGTGTCTTTTCCATGCAGCTTTCAGGGATTTGGCTCTAGTCACTGTGCCTTTTAATTTCTGTTTAACTAACCTCCTCATTTTTGTGTAATTCCCCTTTTTGAAATTAAATGCCAGAGTGCTGGACTGCTGAGGTGTTCTTCCCACCACAGGAATGTTGAATGTTATTATATTGTGGTCACTATTCCCAAGCGGTCCTGTAACGGTTATATCCTGGACCTAATCCTGCACTCCACTCAGGACTAAATCGAGAATTGCCTCTCCCCTTGTGGGTTCCTGCACCAGCTGCTCCAAGAAGCAGTCATTTAAGCCATTGAGAAATTTTATCTCTGCTTCTCTTCCTGAGGTGACATGTATCCAGTCAATATGGGGGTAATTAAAATCCCCCATTATTATAGAGTTCTTTATTTTGGTAGCCTCTCTAATCTCTCTTAGCATTTCAATGTCAGTATCGCTGTCCTGGTCAAGTGGTCAGTAATATATCCCTACTGCTAATTTCTTATTATTGGAGCATGGAATTACTATCCATAGCGATTCTATTGAACATGTTGATTCACTTAATATTTTTATTTCATTTGATTCTACATTATCTTTCACATACAGTGTCACTCCGCCACCCACCCGGCCTGCTCTATCCTTTCTATATATTTTATTTCCCGGTATGATTGTGTCCCACAGATTTTCCTCATTCCACCAGGTTTCAGTGATGCCTATTATGTCAATCTCCTCATTTAATACGAGGTACTCTAGTTTACCCATCTTATTAGTCAGACTCCTAGCATTTGTGTAAAAGCACTTTAAAAATTTTCCACTGGTTATTTGTCTGCCCTTCCCTGATCCATTGGATTCCTTTGTATGCGGTTGTTTGTCTGCCCTGGCCCATGGTTTGCCCTCTACCCTCCTCTCTTTCTAACTACAGCTTAGAGAATCTGTATCAATGGATTCTCCTCTAAGAGAAGTCTCCCTCCGATTTACATGCATCTCCGCACCAATCGGCTTTCCCCCCCATTTCTTAGTTTAAAAACTGTTCTATGGCCTTTTTAATGTTTAGTGCAAGCAGTCTGGTTCCACCCTGGTTTAGGTGGAGCCCACCCTTCCTGTATAGGCTCCCCCTCTCCCAAAATTGTCCCCAGTTCCTAATAAATCTAAACCCCTCTTCCCTACACCATCATCTCATCCACGCATTGAGACTCTGAAGCTCTGCCTGCCTACCTGGACCTGCATGTGGAACTGGAAGCATTTCCGAGAATGCCACCATAGAGGTCCTGGATTTCAGTCTCTTTCCTAGCAGCCTAAATTTGGCCTCCAGGACATCTCTCCTACCCTTCCCTACGTCATTGGTACCTACATGTACCACGACCACCGGCTCCTCCCCAGCACTACACATAAGTCTATCTAGATGCCTCGAGAGATCCGCAACCTTCGCACCAGGCAGGCAAGTGACCATACGGTTCTCCCGGTCATCACAAACCCAACTATCTATGTTTCTAACAATCGAATCACCCACTACTAACACCTGCCTCTTCCTAATTGGCATTCCCTCCCCCTCAGAGGTATCCTCAGTGCGAGAGGATACCGCAACATCCTCTGGGAGGAGGGTCCCAACTACGGGATGGTTTCCCTCTGCTCCCATTGAATGCTCTATTCCCTTGAGACTTTCATCCTCCTTAAGAGCACTGGGGTGCTCAACCTGGAGGTGGGACAGTACTACAGTGTCCTGGAAAGTCTCAGCAACATAGCTCTCTACCTCCCTTAGCTCCTCCAGTTCAGCTACCCTGGCCTCCAAAGCCCGAACTCGGTCTCTGAGGGTCAGGAGCTCCTTGAAACAGGTGCACACATATGCCACCCACCCACAGGGCAGGTAATCATACATGAATAGTGATAGAAATGTAGCCGTGTTAGTCTGGGGTAG
Source organism: Pelodiscus sinensis (assembly GCF_052426305.1). NCBI lineage: Eukaryota > Metazoa > Chordata > Testudines > Trionychidae > Pelodiscus > Pelodiscus sinensis. The sequence continues at coordinate 14,562,972 of NC_143057.1, forward strand.
CTGAAGCAAAATGCAGGACAATGTAGCACTTTAAAGACTAACAAGAGGGTTTATTAGATGATGAGCTTTCGTGGGCCAGACCCACTTCCTCAGATCAAATAGTGGAAGAAAATAGTTACAACCATATATACCAAAGGATACAATTAAAAAAAAATTAACACATATGAAAAGGACAAATCACATTTCAGAACAGGAGGGAGATGCGGGGTGGGGAGGAAGGAAGGTAAGTGTCTGTGAATTGATGATATTAGAGGTGGGGAGAGTGGGATGTCTGTGAGGAATGGTATTAGAGGTGATAATTGGGGAAGCTATCTTGGTAATGGGTAAGATAGTTTGAGTGTTTGTTCATTCCTTCCCGGAGAGTGTCGAATTTTAACATGAATGACAATTCATTTGACATTTCGCCAAATGATTAATGCCCACAAAACAGATATCAGACAAGATCACAACGAAAAAACAGTTTCTTGCCATTTTAACCAGAAAGGACACTCTCTCAATGACTTAACCACCTGCATTCTGCTACAAAGACCTTTTACATCTGCACTTGAAAGGGAATCCTCTGAACTGAATCCTAGGCCTGCTCATGGAGTAAGAGGCTACTCTGAGTTAATAAAAATGGCAGAATCTGGTCTTAAGCCTATTATCTCTAATAGTCCACAAACACAGCTAGAATGAAAACAAGAAAATTAAACATTTAAGCTGTTACATGAAAATGAGCTTGGAATATAGCAAGTAGAGAGCAACTTCTTAACCAAGTGGAAGCTAGCCATTATGTCATAAGAATGCTATCAAGGTGTATGCATATGACTTGCATGGCACCAATTATTCACAGTCACTTGTAAACTTACAAATCTTTACAAGGTCTCAAATAAACTCTATGCAAATTTGCTCCATCTTCCCTTTTCAATTAAAAATCACATCAAGTCACACAGATATAAAGCATTCACAGCATCCTAATAGGTACAGAGGAAAAATAAAACTGCTAAACATATGACATTGTTTTTTGGAAAATAATTTTTTTCAGATTTCTGCTATGCTTTTTTGGGGGACGGTGGGGTGGGGATGAAATAGAAATAGCTTGTGCAGGTAGCATTCAGAGATCTGGATCCTAAAACTACCAAAATTAGAATCTACGGTTCAGAGGCTTATCAAAATCGCTAGCAGTGATTTCTTTGATTGATGCACTACACTGTTTCTCCCCTTCAAAGTATTCTTTCTTGCTCCTATTCCCAAATCAGATTTTCGTGGATGGGAGGAACCCCCTCAAGGATTATTAGTTAAATAATGCCCCCCCCATTAATACAGTACCTAATTCTGTGGGGCTGCTGAGTCTGTACTGTGTGCCAATCAGGGTCCATAGACCCCAACAGGAGATCAGAGGGTTTAAACACCAAAATCAGCATTTGAATCCACTGACCAGATACAGTGGCTATACTAGAAAAGCATATTAAACATGGCTTTTATGAAAGTTTCTAATGTTTTTACCTTGTTGTTCATTATGAGATCTATGCAGACTGCTGTTGTGAATCTACCTGAACTAAAATGTCAGCTGCACTTCCCAAGGCAGCTGTTTACATGAAACCAACTCCATGTATCAAACTGTGATCCAGCCAGAAAGAGACAAGGGTGGACCATTACTGTTAATGGAAAAGTATTGCAACATCTCAGCTCTCAAATTAAAAGGGGATTTCTACACTCTGTTTAAATATGAGTTGCCATAGGCCAACCAAAAACAAAAAAGCCTTTTTAAAAAAGACCCAAAGGGACACTCGCTTGGCAGGTTCTATCTGTGAATCCCTGGATCCACTTAAGGACTAGAGGGTACTGTGGGAAATTGTTCAAACTTGTATTTGCACAGGGATTTTATCTAATTTGTAAGTGTAAAGCCTGCAATTGTGTCTTTATGTTTGTACTCTATGTAATGGAGATATTTGCTTCCCCTTACTATTTCTATCAAATTGGAGGGGGGGGGGGGGGTTCTGTTAAATAAGAATTGTGTTTATTTTTACCTCAAGCATATTTCTGTGGTGCAAACTCTGCAAGTGTGCCAAAATAAGCTGTTTTCCAAGGGACTAGTCTCATGCCTATGGAGGTGAATAACCAGGGGAAAAAAGTCTGAATGTCTGGTAAATAAAAACTCAAGAGTGGATAGAATTGGGGAAACTATAAAAGAAGTAAATTGGATACTGTAAGCCAGGGTGAGACCTTGCACTTGTGATGTCACTTGTAGTGAAGCTACACTGTATAAAGGCAGCCAAGGTTACAAGGCAGGCATTGACAGAAACCCTTACTGGTCTGGCTGTGTCACTCTCTCACACTCACTCACTCACTCTCACACACATACACGCGCAAGCAGTTCAAGATCCCCCACCTATCTTCTTGGGAACTGGACATCATCATCATCCATGTGCTAATGCAGTGAAGCAATCAGATACCTGAACAGCAAAGTTGTTAAAAACTAGTAAAAAAAATTGATTAATTTTTAATGTGTGGATAAGGTTGGGGGGGAGGAGTGAGCCCAGGTGGGGTGGAGTTGGACCAAGGGCAAGACAGCTTCTAAGATAGTAATATCTATACATCCTCCAACATTAGCTTTTGTATAGATTTAATCCAACAATGAACAGATAGATAGATAGACTTACCCTTATTTCAGAATAGAATGTATCCAGATTCAGTTCCAATTCAAGAAAGAATGAATGGGGATCGATATCTGTTGGCCATGCAAATTAAACCCTGGGTTAGTTGGGCTCACCCAGCATAGTTGGGCCAACCCAGAATAGATGGGCTCACTATGGTCTTTTGACCAAAAAGTGGTGGAGTATATATGATTCGAAGTTGCATCTGATGCTGATACTAAAGTTCATCACTGTGGGCACGCCTACACAGTAGACATTTACTTGAAATAAGCTAAGCAAATTAAGCTACGCTAATTGAGTAGCTTATTTCAAAATAGCTTATTTCAAGTTTTGGGCTGTCTACACAGCAGTTATTTCGAAATAGAGCACTCTTCTTCCAACATCCCTTACTCCCCAAAAATGAAGATTACAGGAGTCAGAGTAAGAAGTCCACCTGGCTGACAGTATGTCAACATTATGTCAAAATACCTGCCTTCTGTATAGTGTGGCAGGGTCAGGCCAGGAAGCTGCTGCCGAGAGGAAAAAAGGCAGCCCAAAAAGGAAAAAAAAAAAACCCTGTAATTAAAAGCAGAGGGCTGCAGGCTGATTAGATGCAGCTGTGAGGGAGCTGGCTCAGGCAGATTGGGGCCAGCTGACTCCTCTGCTGGCTAACTGAGAGACTTTAAAAGCCTCAACAGTTGAAAACTGGGGGGGGGGGGGGGGGGGAGGAGGGATGAGTTAGATGTCAGCAAGTCACCAGGCCTTGATGAAATGCATCCCAGGATACTCAAGGAGCTGATAGAGGAGGTATCTGAGCCTTAAGCTATGATATTTGAAAAATCATGGAAGACAGGGGAGATTCCAGAAGACTGGAAAAGGGCAAATATTGTACCCATCTATAAAAAGGGGAATAAGAACAACCCAGGAAACTACAGACTGGTCAGTTTAACGTCTGTCCCAGGGAAGATAATGGAGCAGGTAATTAAGGAAATCATATGCAAACAATTGGAAGGTAATAAAGTGATAGGGAATAGCCAGCATGGGTTTGTGAAGAACAAGTCATGCCAAACTAATCTGATAGCTTTCTTTGATAGGATAACAAGCCTTGTGGATAAGGGAGAAGCGGTGGATGTCATATACCTAGACTTTAGTAAGGCATTTGATACGGTCTCGCATGATATTCTTATTGATAAACTAGGCAAATATAACTTAGATAGGGCCACGATAAGGTGGGTGCATAATTGGCTGGATAACCGTAGTCAGAGAGTTGTTGTTAACGGTGCTAAATCCTGCTGGAAAGGGATAACAAGTGGAGTTCTGCAAGGGTCTGTTTTGGGACCCGTACTGTTCAATATCTTCATCAATGATGTAGATATTGGGATAGAGAGTACGCTTATTAAGTTTTCAGATGGTACCAAACTGGGTGGGGTCACAACTTCTTTGGAGGATAGGGACATAATTCAAAATTACCTTAGCAAGTTAGAGAAATGGTCAGAGGTAAACAGGATAAAGTTTAATAAAGAGAAATGCAAAGTGCTCCACTTAGGAAGGAACAGTCAGTTCCATACATACAAGATGGGAAGCGACTGTCTAGGAAGGAGTATGGCGGAAAGGGATCTAGGGGTCATAGTGGACCACAAGTTGAACACGAGTCAACAGTGTGATGCTGTTGCAAAAAAAGCAAATATGATTCTAGGTTGTATCAACAGGTGTGTTGTAAGCAAAACTCGTGAAGTCATTCTGCCGCTCTACTCTGCACTAGTTAGGCCTCAGCTGGAGTACTGTGTCCAGTTCTGGGCGCCACATTTCAAGAAAGATGTGGAGAAATTGGAAAGGGTACAGAGAAGAGCGACAAGAATGATTAAAGGTCTAGACGGGATCTTGCGGAAAATAAGCCCTTGAAAGTAGGAATAAGGAATCTTGTGGAAAAGGGCTTATTTTCCGCAAGATCCCGTCTAGACTGGCGCTTTTCTCCGGCAAAACCCCGAGCCGGAAAAAAGCGGCAGCCATGTTCATGCAAATGCCGCGGGGGATATTTAAATCCCCCGTGGCATTTGCAATTCCGACTGGTCTCATTAGTATCCCTTTTCCGGAAAGGGGTGCCAATGTAGACACAGCCTAGCACTATTTTGGGTTACTTTTGGTATTCCTAAATATTGTATTGTGCATCATGACAACGTGCCCATTATTTTGAAATAACTTTTGAAATAATAGGATCACTATTCTGACATCCCTGTAAATCTCATTTCATGAGGATTAAGGGATGTTTTAGACTAGTGGTTTGTTTTGAAATTTGGTTCTCTGTAGACAGCGCCAAATTAGAAAATAAGCTATTTCAAAATTAACTCAAAATAAGCTCATTATGCAATTTGTGTTGCTCAAATTATGTAGCTTATTTAGAGCTAAGGATCCAGTGCAGATGCACCCTAAAGGGGCATTTCATTCTTAGACAATTTTATGCATGAGATCCATGAGGCTCCTGCTTGCTTCAGGTGGATGCCAAGGTGAAAGCTAAATTCTCAACATTTGTTTTATGAGATAGGCAGTAAACTCTTCTCATCCTATGAAAATTGTAAAGTTTCTAAAAAATTGTTCCATTCTGCATCAGGATGAAACAGACTTTCTGAAGTTTGGAGGGAGAGACCTCACCCCGTCCTAGAATATCTAATAGCCCAGTGGTTAGGGCACTCATCTACAAACTGGGAATCCAAAGAACTGAGAGCAGGTATTTGAACTTGGACATCTCAAATTGCAGGCAGGCCTGCTAATGGGAGCATGGGAGGTAAAGGGCCTGGTAATTCAAAAGGGCTGGGGGGCTCCTGGCCTATGCTACTGTTACTGCTACCTGTGTGGCATGCTCCAGGGCTACCTGGGGGAGGAGGCACAGCACACTTTAGGCAGTACTGAGGGCTGGTGCGGGCATGCCATGATCTGGGCAGTGCTGAAGGCTGGCTGTCTCATCCCCACTCCTTCCACCCATGGCCCCACCCTTTCTGGGAGGACAGAACCAGGTCCCAACCCACAGCTTATCCAGGGGCCCAGCAAGGCTGTCAGCTAACCTAATCTAGGTGAGTGTCCTAGCCCCTGGACTACTTTGAGGATTCAAACAAGTTCATCCTAGATGTGTACAACCTATTCTCCACTAAAATTTCATTGAAACAGATACGTACCCTCAAAAAGATGATTGTGGCGCTAGAACACAGTATGAGTGCCTGTTTTTCAGTATGGTGATGTTGTTGTACTGGCAATTTCATGCTCCTTGTCATAAGAAGGCTTTTAGAATTCTATTTTGAGATTCCCATGATGGTTCTGTTTTGTCTCTTTTAATTATTACTCTTTTCCTTCCTCCTCTTATGCTGTTTCAGTAACTCGAAATCAAACACAGGATTCAAGATAGACTGGCTAATTCAGAAAATACTCATGAGTGGCTGCAGCAGGAGAATCTCCTCTTATTTTGTGTCCTCCAGTACACTCCTGGCTTTTCTTTGCAAAACACTTGACCAGGACTCAGAATTCTTGTATCCCACGTGATAAGCAACAATATAGGAGCCTAGAATGATAATTGGTGAGGTATGTAAGGTCTGTTGCATATGAACAGTAATACAAGGGATAATATTTGCTGATTCCTACTTCCTAGCTTGTAGCTGAATGTGAATTTTCTAGATAGAATGTAAAGATTGGAAAGCACATAATTTATTACTGGCAATAAAGATGGCATTAAAATTGTGAGTATATTTGAAATAGGCATTTTTGGCTAATAGGCATACATTAAAACAGAGAAGACTACATACAAAATAAACAGAGTGAAAAAAATCAAATGTACTCTTAATATTGGCTTTTCATGACCTTTAGTGATTCAACTGCATGGCTCTTTAGTTTACTTCAATAGAGTAAACATGAAACACACTGGCTTGTGAATGGTTCTTAGTGGTTTAGGTTAAATATTGTGAAAAGCTTATGGTTTATAGAAAGCTTTAGCAGATGGCTAGGTGTGAACAGAATTGCTTAATATAAAAATAAACTTGTTTTCACATACTGTAGTCTCATACAAACTGTATTGCTTCAAATAAGCAATGGGTTCCATGAAAACCTATGTTTTGTAATTTATAGAGATTCCAAAAATAGAATGGCAAAATAAGGATATTCTTGCCAAACTTGCATTATTATACATATACATACACACACACACTTACATAATGGAATTCAAGTGCTACTCACTCATATAGGATACCCATGGTTTATGCACAAAGTATATCTGGTTTACATATATTAGAAGATTTACCTATCATCACTCAGGTCCTTAACTCAATTAATTTTTGGTTTTTGGAAAATGCACATGCTTTATTTAAATCATTGCTCTGAGGTGGAGCTGGGGATGGGGGGTTCAGGCTACCTTGGGGAAAGAATATTACTCCAGCCCTCTCTCATCACAGAAACTCAGGACCAGGTGAGAAGCATCTGATCATGGCTGTTACAGCTCTAGTGGACACAACTGGGGAAGGGGGGAAAGTTCCCTGGCTGTGGCAGGTCCAATCCTGAGTTCCCCAGCCAGAGTGAGGAATGAAGCAAACCATGTACTTCTTCGAGGAGTGCTCCACCTTAGGTGCTTGGGTGCTGCTGTGCACCTAGTTGGAGATTTTTAGCAGCAATGGGCTGCTTATGTGGAGCAGATGCCATGCACGGTGCCTCTACTATGCATGTGCAGCAACCCTCCCTTCAGTTCCTTCTCTGTCACCGCCAGTGTCAGTCAGAACCACTGTGCTCTCCAACTTAGGTTCCTTTTTTTAAGTACTATAGCCTAGTTACATCTTAGTTTTCATCTTACATCTGATGAAATGGGTCTTTGCCCACGAAAGCTTATGCTCCAATAAATCTGTTAAGTCTATAAGGGTATGTCTACACTAGCCCCCTAGTTCGAACTAGGGAAGCTTATCTAGGCATTCAAAGTTGCAAATCAAGCCCAGGATTTAAATATCCCACGCTTGATTTTCATCTTTCCGGCCGGTCGCCATTTTTGAAATTTACAAGTCCAGACTAACTGTCCGTGTCTACACACGGCAGGGACCCAGTAGTTTGAAATAAAGCCCTAGTTTGAACTACCTGTTAAACCTCATTCCAGGATTGCTTAAGGCTGTTTTTTGGTGCCTTAATAATACTCCTAACCGGGATGCCAGGTTCCCCAGGTTTCAAATGATGCCTATCCTGTAGGCTCTATTCCTATTTTGGATGGGCATTCATGGTGTATTCGGTGCCTGGGCCGGGCACACGCTACAGCTCACTGCCAGCATTTGTAAGCAGCTGTTGGCCCACATGCAGGGCAGGGAGCTACAACTGAAGTTGATGTCCCTGGAAAGTACACTAAGGCAAGCCTCCAATGCAAAGCACTATACTCTGCCTCATCAGCCCTCACCAGTGGCTGTATCTGAGAAGGCAGCCCTGTCTGCCTCTACCACTCGAGACTCTTCCCTAGATCCACTCAGGAAGAGATATCACTCATCAGGCAAAGGTGACTCCCCCTCAAAAAAACTGGGGCCAATGCCTAAAATACTCCCTGCACGAACCCACTCTAGGGCCAAGACAGGGAGGTACTGGGATCATCATCACCTCATGGCTCCCAAGAGCCCAAGGACCTTGCAAAGATGACTGACAGGGCACTGGGCAAGCCCAAATCAAAGTTGGCACCGAAAGCACCTCCCGCCTCTTATTCAGCACCCAAAAAGGCCAAATCAAAGATGCATCACAAAGATGGTCCATTAGCGCTGAAGCATATCAAAGTGCCCACTGCACCATCAGTATCTATGCCACCCTGGTACCAAAAGGACAAAAGAAGCCTGCTGCGTATTTGGTGCTATTGGCACCACAAGTAGCTGTGGTATCCCATCTTTGGTTCCATTGGTACTGTTGACACTGGCTCCGCTCCCACTAATGACAGTGGAGAAGCTCAGAGTGACATCTGTGCTGACCACTCCACTATACACCCCACTAGCAGCACCTTGTCCACTTCTGCATTCTTGGCACTGCCTCTGTCAAGCGACAAAGTTGAGAAACCCCTTGTTGGAGCTCATACACTCCTCACCCAAACAACTTCAGCTGCAACCTCAGCATCAGATGCAGTCACCTGCACCTCAATGGCAGATACCCCAGTGGGTTCCATCTCTGGTCCCTATGCCACCTAACTAGCCATACTGGAATCCCTGGGCTCCTTATAGGACCCAACAGTTTGAACTCATGCAGCCTCAACCAGCTACGGCTGTACCATCAACGACAGGTTCTGTACCATCAACAACAGGTTCCATACCATCATTGGACTCTTCTCGCTATCAAGAGGAGGACGAACCTCCTTCAACTGATGTTGAGTCTGCATTTTCTTCACATCCACCCATGCACATATTGTCCTCTTCTCCCAACGATACTCTGATGCCTCCCTCTCCTACAGCGGGGGATGACTTTCAAGATCTGTACAGAAGGGTAGTGGAGGTCCTTGAAGTTTCATTAGATAGCCTCCCTGAGGTTCAATATAAACTAATATCCTACATGCCTCCTTAGTAATTAAGCTAGCGCTCCCTATGGACTTAACCCTCATGGACCCAGCTAAAGCATGCTGGCAGACACCAGCCATGATACCACCTGTCTGCAAGAGGTCAGACCACAAATACTATGTTGCACCTCAAGGCACTGATTTTTTTATTCTCCTATCCAACCTCAAATTATATAGTGGTGGATGCAGTGAACCAAAGGGGAAAACAGGCTGCAACGAGAACAACACTCTGTGAAAAAGAATGGAAACGCCTCGACCACATGGAGAAGGAGACATATTCCTCTCCTTCCCTGCAGCTATGCATATCGAACTATACAGCCATGCTGGCCAAGTACACACACCACGTTTTTGAGCTGATGACACATTTTATTGAAGCACTACCTGAGGCCAAGAGAGACCCATTCAGGGTCAACATTAATGAGGGCACCCTGAAAGCATGCACCACCCTTTAAGTTGCACTAGATGCTTCTGACACTGCAGCCAGATCTATTACAGCTGAAGTAGTCATGAGGAGGTTGTTGTGACTACACCTGTCCAGGTTCCCACATGAAGTTCAGGCCACGGTCAAAGATCTTCCTTTTCTGGGACCTCCCCATGGCGAACTGGTAGTTGTCAGGAGTGGCAAGCTTCCAAACAGCTATAGCGACCCTCTTCTTCAAGGGGATGGCAGGACACAGGTGGGTTTCCTGTCGTTGGAAGGCAGGGACAAGCCAGGTACACAGCTCCATGAAGGTGGCCTTCCACATGCGGAAGTTGCTGAGCTACTGCTGGTCATCCCACCACTCCAGGATGAGGTGGTCCCACCAGTCAGAACTGGTGTCCAGCCTTCAAAATCGCCTTTCCAATAGGAGGTTTGGGAGCAAGGCCAGTACTCCTGGATCTAGGTCAAGGGTTGCAAGGCCAAGCTCTGAGTCAAGCTGGGCCAGGACCGTCCAAACAGTCCAATGAAAGTGCTACAGAAGCTGCAGCATGGCAGTGTGGGGCTAGGAGCAGCTCCAGCTCCAAGGCCAAAAGAAAAAAGAACTGTGGTATCCAAGAAAAAGAACTGCTGTGGCACGTACTGCTAAAGCTTTGCTGTCCCTTGGAGAGGTAGGCAAGCAAGCAGCAGCAGCAGAGAAATGGCTGTCTTGAGGGGCCCCTTTATGCTTGCACCTCAGCTAGCCTCAGGCATCAGCACCCAGAAGTAACTGCTTCTCTAATGTCTTGCCAGAAGTGGTTCCAGGTGGCCTTTTTGCGACAGAGCATCCTATTAGTCTAGATGCTCTCTTTTGAAAAAGCTTTTTGCGAACAAACAATGTAGTCTAGACATACCCATAGGGTAACAGAAAACATTCTACAAGTACATGAGAAGCAAGAGAAAGACCAAGGACAGGGAAGGTCCATTACACATTGGAAGGAGAGCAGTAACAGAAAATGTTGAAATGGTACAAGTGCTATGTGACTTTTTGTTTTCATTTTCAGTGGAAAGCTTAGTAGCAATTGAATATCTAACACAGTGAATGCCAGTAAATATGGAGTAGGATATGACGCCAAAAGAGGGAAAGAACATGCTAAAAATTACCTAAGCAAATTAGGTGTCTTCAGGTTGTCTTCAAGTTGGTGGAATACATCCTAGAATATTCAAGGAGCTAATTGAGAAGGTATCTAAGCCATTAACAATTATTTTTGAAGTGAACTGGAATAACATATACCCAGCTATAAATGGAGGAATTATATCTGGGGCATTGTAGACCAGTCAGCTTAACTTCAATACACAAAAAGATAATGAAGAAAATAATTAAGCAATCAATTTGCAAACACCTAGAAGAAAATAAAGTGATAAGTAACAGTCAGCATGGATTTGCCAAAAACAAATAGTGCCAAACCAGAGCAGCAGCTTTTTTGACAGAATAGCAAGCCATGAGGAGAGAAAGGGAACAATATATATAGTATACCTTGACTTTAGTAAGGCTTTTGATACGGTCTTCCATGACCTTCTCATAAACAAGCTAGAAAAATACAGATTAGACAAGCTACTGTATGGTGGGTGCATATCTAATTGGAAAACCATTTCAAGAGTGTAATTTCCTGTGGTTCACAATCAAACTGGAAGGGCATATCAAGTAGAGTCCCACAGGGATTAGTCCTCAGTTCAGATCAGTTCAATATCTTCATCAATGATTTAGATAATGGCACAGAGAGTACACTTAAAGTTTTCAGATGATATCATGGTGGAAGGGGTTGTAAGTGCTTTGAAGATTGTAACTCAAAATGATCTGGACAAACTGGAGAAAAGGTCTAACTTATGTAGGATGAAATTCAATAAGGACAAATGTCAAGTATTTCATTTAGGAAGGAACAATAATTTGCACATATACAAAATAGGAAATGACTGCTTAGGAAGGAATACTGCAGAAAGGGATCTGGGGGCCATAATGGATTGCAAGCTAGCTATGAGTCAACAGTGTAACACTATTGTGGAAAAAAAACATTATCAGGAGTATTGTAAGTAAGACAAAGTAATTCTTCTGTTCTTTTCTGCACTTATAAGGCCTGAAGTATTGTGTTCAGTTTGAGGTGCCACATTTCAGGAAAGATGTGGACAAAGTCCTGAGGAGAGCACCAAAAATGATGAAAGGACTCAAACATGCCCTACAAGGGAAGATTAGAAAATGTTGGTTTGTTTAGTCTGGAGAAGAGAAGACTGAGAGGGGACTTAACGATTGAAAAATATAAAAGGAGTACAATGAGGAGGGAGGAAAATTGTTCTCACTAACCTATGAAGCCAGGGCAAATTGCATGGTGGAAAAAAGGATACCTGAAGGACACCCAGGAGTGCCATGTTAAAATAAAGGCAGTTAGGCAGTCCTATCACACGCAAAGTAAGCAAACAGTCTGATGCATTACCGCAAACATGCCATTTCTACAACCAGCTGCATGTAATCCTCCTAGGGGAGGATCAAACCACCTTCCCAAGCCAGACCATGGAATCCTCCCAAGACACTCAGGATAGCAGTGTGGAGGACACAGTGGCATAGCGAGGGGGCAGCGTGTGTGTGGGGGGTAGATGCCCCCTGGCACGACACTAGGGGGTCACCAATTTAGTCCCCTTCTGCTCCCCCTCTCATCCCTCGGCATGCCTGCTTCTCATCCACCCACCACCCCAAGCCCGAGCTTCCTCCATCTCTGCCTGCACGTTAGTGAGTGCGGAGGCTGGGTCCCAAACTGGAGGGGGTGGAGGAAGATGCGGTACATGCTCCTCCCCTCTTCCCAGGGTTCAGGGCCCTGCTGCGTGGTGGCAGCATCGAGGGGGAGGGGGCACAAATTTAGCCTTTGCCCCTGGGCATAGAATACCTCGCTACACCTCTGGGAGGACAGCATGGTAGAGGAGGTGGAAGGGGTGGAGTATATAGTAAATTACATAGTATTTTATTTAAAAATGAAGCCTGGCCCACAAACCCCCAATTGGGCCCAAGCTCTCATCTGGCCACAACCACTCCTGCACTCTCCCTTCCCCCAGACCCTAGATCTGAGCCTATCATATAGATAACTTTCCTGTTTGGTTTCACAAATAATATGGAGCACACAGCAGGCTGCCACCACAAAGGGAATGTTGCATTTCCTGAGTCTAACTTTGTCATTAGACTCCTAAACTTTCCTTTTAAATGGCCAAAAAGACATTCAATTACCATTCTGCACTTGCTCAGCCTGTAATTGAACTGTTCCTTATTGGGATCCAGGCTGCGCACGTACCACTTAATGAGCCATGGGAGCAAGGAGTAGGCTAAATCACCAAAGATCACTATTGGCATTTCTACTTCTCCAATTCTAATTTTTTGGTCTGGGAAAAAAAGTTCCAGCTTGCAGCTTTCTGAAGAGGCACAAATTCCTAAAGATGTGCATGTCATGCACCTTTCCCAATATTCCCATATTGATGTCAGTGAAATGGCCCCTGTGAATCATCATCTCCTGCAGCTCCATTGTGAAGAAACGTTGTGGTTTATGTACTTATTGGCAACGTGGTCAGGTGACAAGATGGATATGTGAGTTCCATCTATTGCCTCATTTGCAAAGATCCATGCAAGTGGCCTTGCACATTTGGAAGTTTTGCAGCAACTTCTGATTGGCCCAATACCTGCAGCTCTATGCGGTCCCACCAGTCTGAGCTTGTCTCATGGTGCCAGAACCAGCGTTCCAGTTTCCACAGGACTGAATGCTAGCTGCATTTCCAATTTGCTCAACCCAAGGGCTTGCCTGAACAACATACCCGTGGTATCCTGAGATTTGTCCTCATCCTCTTCCTGGAGTAATATGCATATTGTCTTGACATACTCCACCATTAGGCACATCAAGATAGATATCAACATCACAATGCTTTGATGCATAATGGAGGACCATTCATGAGGATGGCCATGCTTGTGCAACTATGGCATCTGCATAGGTAACCTGGGCAAAAAAGGGCACAAAAAGACTGTTTCCCATTGATCTCAAGCAAGGGGGGAGGGAGTAGATGATCACATTATGGAGCACTGACAACATGAAGCCAGAATCACCCGTGGCACAGTTTTGGTCCCAGCATGCATCAGGAGCATATCTCCAAATGCAAAGCAATGCAGGCACTGTGGGATAGCTTCCCACATTTCATTGCTCTCAAAGTTGACAGTAGTCTTCCTACTAGGTACCTGCTACTTTGATGAGAATGATGCTACTGGTTTAATGAGAATGATGGGGAGATATTGTCTCTACTTGCTGAAAAGCACCGCCTTCATTGTGTACATCAGAACGATCCATCATCAGCTGCCAAGAAGAACGCCTTTGCAAATGCTCACAGGACAGTCCAGAACAAACAGCGTAAAATGCAGGATGCTTGGTTAAGTGACCAGGCAGCTGAAATTCAGGGGCATGCTGACAGGAATGACCTGAAACGGTTCTATGAATCCCTTAACACTCTCTCTGGAACTTAGTCTCTCGGGAGCTTCCCTCTTATTAGTACAGATGGTTCAACTCTGATTACAGAGAAGGCTCAGATCCTGCAGAGATGGGCTGAACATTTTTGAAGACGTCCTCAACTGACCATCATTTATCAATGACAAGGCGATTGAGAGGATTCCCCAGGTTGACATCAACAGCGCCATGGATGATCCACCGGTAGTAGTCGAAGTTTCACAAGCTGTTAGCCAGCTATCCAGTGGCAAAACTCCAGGGGCAGATGCTATACCTGCAGAGGTCTATAAAGCCGGCGGTCACATACTCACAGAAAAGCTCACCGAGTTGTTCCAGTCTTTTTGGGAGCAAGGATCCATTCCTCAGGAACTGAAGGATGCATCCATTGTACACCTCTATAAGAGGAAGGGCAATCGACAGGTATGTGACAATCATCGGGGAATTTCGGTGCTTTCCATTGCAGGTAAAATCCTTGCAAGAGTGATGTTAAATCATTTAGTCACTCATCTGGAGTGTGGCCTCCTGCCGGAGTCACAATGTGGCTTTCATAAGGGCCGCGGGACTATTGACATGATCTTTGCTGCGCGCCAACTTCAGGAGAAGTGTCAGGAGCAGAATCGCGAACTTTACACAACCTTTGTTGACTTCACAAAAGCCTTCGACACTGTCAGCTGACAAGGTCTGTGGAGGATCATGTCAAAGTTTGGCTGCCTCCCCCCAAAATTCATTCAGATGGTACGCCAGTTTCATGATGGCATGATGGCCAGAGTGCTAGACACTGGAGAATCTTCTAAGGCATTCCAGTCACCAGTGGCGTCAAACAGGACTGTGTACTTGCACCTACACTCTTCAGCATCATGTTTACTGCTATGCTGAATGATGCCTTCCAGGACAGCGTTGCCAGAATCAGCCTTAAGTACAAAGTGGACATGAATCTTTTCAACCTGAGGAGACTTCAGGCTATCACCAAAGTGAAAGAGACTGTTCTGAGAGACTTCTTGTTTGCCGATAATTGCGCCTGGTATGCTGGCTCTGAAGCAGAGATGCAAGTCAGTATGGACAAGTTCTACATAGCTTGTGACAACTTTGGACTCACCATCAGCAGCAGAAAGACTAAAGCCATGTATCAGCCTGTCCCTTATGCACCATATACAAAACCCACAATCACAGTCACAGGGCGGATGCTACAGGCAGTGGACCAATTCACTTACCTCGGCAGTACTCTTTCCCATGCAGCTAACATTGACATAGAAGTCACATGCAGAATAGCGAAGGAAAGTTCTGCTTTTGGTAGACTGCGCCGCACTGTATGGGAACGTTGAGGAATCAGCCAAGCAACAAAATTGAAGGTCTACAGAGCCGTGGTACTCACCACCTTCCTGTATGCCTATGAAATGTGAACTGTGTATTGGAGGCACGCAAGACAGCTTAATCACTTCCACATGACTTGTCTTCACAGAATATTACGCATCGGATGGCAAGACAAAATACCAGACACTGAGGTTCTCTCTAGAGCAAGTTTACCGTCAGTCCACACTCTGCTGATGAGTGCAAAAATTAGATGGGCAGGTCATGTCATTCGTATGCTGGACGAACGTATACCTAAGCAGCTCCTTTTTGGGGAACTCTCTATTCGCAAACGCTCGCGTGGTGGACTGAAGAAATGTTACAAAGACACACTCAAGGCCTCCCTGAAGTTGTTCGGAATTGATACAACCACCTGGGAATCGCTGGCACACAACCGCCCTGCCTGGCGCAGTCTCATTCACAAGAGATGCCAAGTTCTCGAAACAAGGCTTGTCTCTGAAGCACAACACAAGCACGTGCTGCACAAGTCCAAAGCTACCAGCGCAACGATTGCAATGCCTACACATGTCTGCCCAACATGTTCCAGGACATTTGGTGCCCGAATTGGCCTGATAAGTCATCTTCAGACACACTGTATCCAGTCACAAAGCACTTAGTGGTGTTGAGGTCTTCATCAATCATGATGGACGAACAACCACATGCTACTTTGAACTACATTGAATTAATGTACCTTTGACTTTATGAAACTGGGTAGTAAAAAATCAACCTTAATAAATTCAACCTTATCTCTTGGTGTGGACATGGCCTAAGGATAAGACAAGAAGCAATGAGCTTAACTTGCTGCAAAGGAGGTTTAGGTTGGACATTAGGAAAAAAATGTCAGGATGGTTAATCACTGTAATTAATTTTCTAGGGACATTGTGGGATCTCTGTCATTGGAGTTTCTAAGAGCAGATTAGACAAACATCTGTCAGGGATAGTCTCAAATATTGGGTATATCTAGATTACATGCCTCTGCTGACAGAGATATGTAAAATAGGCTACCCGACATAGTCAATGAAGAGGGAATTTAAATATCCCCGGGTTCATTAAAATAAAATTGGCTGCCGCGCTGTGCCAGCTCAGCTGATCGTCGGCACAATGCGCAAGTCAAGACATGGATCGGTTGACAAGGGAAGCCTTTGTTGACCGCTCCTGTAAACCTCGTTTCACGAGGCATAAGGGTGCAGTCAATAAAGGCTTCCCTTGTCGACCGATCCGCGTCTCAACTTGCACGCTGTGCTGACGATCAGCTGAGCCGGCACAGCGTGGCAACCATTTTTATTTTAATGAAGCCAGAGATATTTAAATCCCCACTTCATTGACTATGTCAGGTATCCTATTTTACATGACTCTGTCGGCAGAGGCATGTAATTTAGACATACCCATTGAGTCCTGGTTTACATGCAGGGGACTGGACTAGATGACTTCTTGAAGTACCTTCTAGTGGTACATTTTTATGACATTTAGGCTACGTCTAGACTGGCATGATTTTTCGCAAATACCTTTAATGGAAAAGTTTTTCCGTTAAAAGCATTTGCGGAAAAGAGCGTCTAGATTGGCAAGGACGCTTTTCTGCGAAAGCACTTTTTGCAGAAAAGCGTCCGTGCCAATCTAGATGCGGTTTTGCACAAGAAAGCCCCGATCGCCATTTTCGCCATCGGAGTTTTTTTTCACAAAACAATACCACATTGTCTACACTGGCTCTCGTGCGCAAAAGTATTTGCGCAAGAGGGCTTTTGCCCGAACGGGAGCAGCATAGCATTTCCGCAAGAACACTGACAATCTTACATGAGATCGCCAGTGTTCTTGCGGAAATTCAAGCGGCCAGTGTAGGCAGCTGGCAAGTTTTTTCGCAAAAGCCCCTTGCTTTTGCAGAAAAACTTGCCAGTCTAGATGCAGCCTTAGTGTATCTGATTAAATCAATCTAGCATTCCAGATAGATTTATTATTGATGGTCCTGATCGTTATGAAACTGTCAATTTTTAAAAAGAGAATTTCAAATATATTTGGGTCTTGTCTGGTTGAAAGTTGTTATTTTTGTTTACCATCATACAGTGTAAGCACTGTCACATAGTTTGTTTTTAGAATTTAGAATAATGAGTCTGACAAACTATACTGTATACACAAACCAACATCGTAATTAAATTAAATAAACTAATTGACATAGCAAATGTAAAACCAAAAGCTGCAATTTGACAAACAAACCATTATCTATGAATGTCCCTCCTGCAGGGGGTGAGCAACAAAAGAATGGCCATACTGGGTCAGACCAATATGTTTAGCCCCGTACTTTGTCCTCTAACAGTGGCTACTACCAGATGCTTCAGAAGGAACTAGCAGCGTATTTAGAGTGATGTACCCCTGTTGTCCATTCTTAGCTTCTAGTAGTCAGAGATTTAGGAATATCCAAAGCATGGGGTTATGTCCCTGACAATTCTACAAGTGTCAACAACTTTAGTACGGAACAGATGTATACCGGGGCAATGTATAGTGGGAACTCCCTGTACTCAGATTAATTTGATAAGCATTGCCCTGCTCTCTCTGCTGCAAAGATCAGAGACCCACTGATATAAACTGGCTTTCCGTACATTTTGTCTCTTTGCCTTTTAGCAGATGTCACCAGATTCCTCTCTGTTTGAGCACATGAATCACTGTATTTCAAATGTCAGCAATATTTGAATTTTGTCCTTTGCCCCTAATAATGAAACATTCCATTTCATGAATCACCCTCTGTTTTGATGATACCTTTCATAACTGTCTCATCTTTTTTTTCATGTACAGAGTTGTCACACTTAAAACCTCAGCCACATTAGCCTTCTGCTTCTGCAGTTATCAGTGGAGGTCAAATAGCCTGGTGGTTATATTTCTTCAGAAAAAGGTAAGCAAGGCCTATTATCTATTTTGGTATCTAGTATAGTGAAATCCTGTAGCTCTTACTGTGAGATCACCTCATACTAGTCACAATTTTTTCTCCATTTTTATAAACGTATACATTTTTCATATTCAACATCAGTATGTTCATCTTGTGCAGAGCTCAGAACTGTGCGAAACCGTGGGGCTGGTGAGCAGGGCTCGCAGCTGCTTGGCAAGCTCTGGTCATTGGAATGGCTCTGATGGAACCAAATTTTCAAATCAGCTTTCCACCAGGTTCTTTTAAAAGGCTTTCACAGCCACTTACAGATGCTGAACACTTTGCTATACCCTCAGTACCAATGTGACAGAGCCCCTCCCCCCATGCTTTATAAAATGGACTCATGGACGTGAATATACATAACTCAAAAGTGGTTTGAGCAAATTATTTCATGTAACCCATCGATCTTCATGTAATGATTTGCCGGTTCTGTTTATCTTACTCTGTTGTATGTATCATTTGTGTATGGAAAATTAGATACGTGGAGTGGGGAATACTTGGTGAGTTTCAAATGTATGAATGGGAGACATGGTTGACCACTATGGATGGTTTACAGACATTTTTGTCAGGTGGTCAGGGAGGACGCATGACACCTGCGTGTTTTGAAACTCCAGCCTCTACAAGAAGCTAAAGGCTGGTATATTCTTCCCCTAGTATGACTTCAGGTCGGGGATATGCAGACGCCACTGTGCATCATCGGGGAACGCAGCCTACTTCCTCATGCTGTGGCTGATGAAGCCCTACACTGGCCACATCGACCTGAGCAAGACCATTTCGATGCCTGCCTGGGCAGGACCCCCATCCAGGCTGAATGTGCTTTCGGCCACTTGAAGGTGATGTTCAGGTGCTTCCTGACCTGCTTTGATGTGGGGGAACACAACATCCCCCAGGGGGCCTTGGCCTGTTGCATTCTCCACAACATTGTGGAGAGCAGGGGGGAAGTCTTCCAGGAGAGGGGGCAGAGGCTGGCTGGGAGGGAAGAGCCTTCCAGCAGCTGTGCACAGCTGCCATCTGGCAGGCCCATCAGGTGGGGGGGTAAACATTTGTGAGGCCTTGAGGGAGAGTTTCTCTTAAGGATCCCAGTTACTCTCCCCACGGCCTCCCCACTAGGGGCCTGTACCTTGCACTTCTCTGCCTTTCCCACAACAATCCCTCCTTCCCCCCTTTCCTATATACTCAATGAAAACAACAGTTGTGTGTTTCAACAAAAAAGCATTTGCATTTTTTTATAATAAAAATAATTGGGGGTGGGGGTACTGAGAACCTTGATCTGGAGAGGAAGAAGAGAGGCTCAGAGCTGGGGCTGAGAGTAGTGCATATCAGGTCTGGAAATTCCACCTTGGGTTCAGGGTCCTCTGCAACCTCAGTGGGGGGAGAAGGGGTGAGGCAGGAACAACAGGGGTATAGGCAGGAGGTGGGACTAGAGTGGAGTCAGGCATGGTGGGGGGCAGGGATAGGCATGGCCCGGGGGACAAGGACAGGAGCAGGGACAGCAGCCTGGTATGCCATCATCTCCTGGATGGTGGCACACATGTTGTGGCCCTGCTGCACCAACTCAGTCCACATTTGGGCCTGCCATTTAGAATCATCCTGGACCTTCTGGGCCAGGGTCTGTTGCATGTCCCAGAGGATGAACACATGCTCCCTCATGAGGTCCTCCTGTACCCTCCAGCACCTGCAGCTCCCCCAGGGTGGGGTGGCTGGCTCACCTGCCAGTGCTCACCCCTCAGTCATGGCTGGTCCAGCTGTGGAGAATAAAAAGAGAGAAAGGTGGTCAGTCATCCATGCAGACACTGTCTCTGAGGTGTTGCTCTCTTCTGTGAGCTGCGAGCAACAGTCCTTGGGGCACAGGACGGTGAAGTCCCATGAGCAAGCCTCACAGGAGCCCAGAGATGCCCAGGAGACCATCCTTTCCACCTCACATTCCATCCCACGAACTAGCCATTCTGGGATCCCATGAGTGGGAGAGGGGCCTGGACCAGCCTCGGCTTCCATTGGGGCTGCACAAACATGCTCCTGGCAGCCCTGTCACCAGGAGCAGGTGGTGTCTCAAGCATGGAGGCATGTCCGTATGTGGCGTGTGGCACTCCTCAGTCTGTGTGAGGGCGTGCATGTGCCCTTTTCCCCAGCCTCCTCCCAGCAGTGGCTGGTTGTGGGCACATGCATCCACATGCACAGAGCATGAGGGCAAGGTTGAGAAGGCTGAGTGATGATCACAACCAGCATCTCTGAGCCAGCCTCCCCCACCCTATGTGTGTGAAGAACTACGAGCACTCTCCTGATAATCCCTCCCCGGACTCAGAGGGTGCTTGGGAGACATCCAGGCCCTGGGGTACTGGCTCCACGCTGATGGTGACGGTGCTGGCCATCTCTTTCTCCTCCTCCAGCTGATTGTCCTCCTCCTCATTGGCTGGGACCTCTGGGCAGGTGATGACAGGTGTCTCCAGTCCTGAGTCCACCACCAGGGATAGGGAAGTGGCTGCCGCCAGGATGTGACGAAGCTCATTAAAGTAGGAGCAGGAATGGAAGTGCTCCTGGGCCTTGGTGTAGCCCTGCTGGAGATCCTTGACCTTGCTCCTGACTTGATCTAGAGTCCTGGGCCGGTGTCCCCTCATGGCCAGGGCCTTGGCCATCTGGCCATAGATGTCAGTGTTCCTTCATCTGGAGCAGAGATCCTGGAGGGTATCCTCTTCATCTCATACCTCCAGGAAGGACAGGATCTCTGCCCCAGACCAGGATGGTTCATGTCTTTTCATGCCCTTGGCAGGCTCCTGGGAGCCCTGGGCATGCTTCCTGGGAGGCCAGTGGGCTTGAGGCTGGGCCATGGCCATGGAGAAGTGTGGCAATGTCAGCTGCGTGGTGAGGTGCAGCTCCCAGGACTGGCTTCCTGCCACAAGCCTTGTCCCGGGTGCCTGTGCCAGGAGACAGGCCCTATAGAGTTATGATGAGTGTGGATGGAGATGCCTGCAGGGCATCTGTGTTATTTCCTGTAGGCCTCTTTTTTCAACAGAACTCCTTTTTCCGCATCCACACATCCCTTTTTTCTGAAAAAGCTTTTTTGGAAAAAGCATTATTCCTCATAGAATGAGGTTTATGGCCGTTGGGAAAAGCCCTGCGTTATTTTGACTTTTTGTTGAAAGAATGCAATTGCAGTGTGGATGCAAGTATTGCTTTTCTGGAATAACAGCAGTATAGACATACCCTCACTGGTGTTCTACAAAGTAAACTGCTGCATACCTCTCCCCTTAATCACTGATTAGCTCCTACAACTTAAAATGTCTGGCCTCTTCCTCAACTCCATAAAAGTTACTCTAATAGCAATCACTGCATTATACCTTAAGACTGGTGACACCTCCATTTTTGCACATGCCATGACAAAGAGTTTGCTGAAGGGTCTATAAGTCCTATACCTAGATATTAAACAATTTACTCAGTCATGGGACCTGTATTTGGTCCTCAACTACTTAATCCACTCAACTTTTGACCCCTAGAAACATGTTCCCTCCTACATTAATTAATGAAAATAGCAATTTTATTAGCCATCTGTGACAGGACCTCCTGCCCTGTGCCTCTTCCAAGGGGTGACACCCTACAAACTGACCCTCACCAGTAGTCCCTGGAAGCTCAGTCATGCACAGGGTCAGGCCTAGCAGCCTAGTCACTCACAGGGTCAGGGCCAATGATGTAATCACTCACAGAGTTGGACCCAGTGGCCTAGTCCCTCACAAGATCAGTGTTCCCCCTCCTTGGAGTCACTGGGGTGGGGGAAGGGGGGCCCGGACCCACCCTCTGCACCAGCCCCCAGCCCAGGGCCCTGTTGGTGGTGGATGCATTCCCAACCACAAGCTCAGTGGGGAATTCCTCTGAAATGTGCCAAGCTCACTGGGCTACCTCTTGGTCCCTGCCCTGGGCTGCTTCTTATCCCTGTCCATCCATATAGAGCATGGTTTGGGCATCAGGCTGCCATGCTGCAGGCTGCTGCTCCCCTGGATGCTGCTCCAAGTGCTGCTGCTGCTCCTCGGGCAGCTGCTCTTCAGATGGCTGCTCCTCTGGCTGCCACTCCCTCTGGCTTGTGCTGCTCCTTCAGCTGTGGCTCCTCCAGTTGCAGCTTCACTGGCTGCAGCTCTCTCTGGCTCAGGCTTCCTTGCAGGGCTCTACTGGCTGCGTGCTGATTGGCCTGGGGGTGGGGGAGCATGCTAAGCCCCTTCCAGGGCATGGGTGCCTAGTGGGAAGGGGGAGCAAAGAGGCTTCCTCACCCCCAGACCAATCATGGGGGTGGGGGAGTCCTGCCCCTTCCCATTTAGGCCCCGCCCCTTCCAGGATGGCCCGGGGCTCCTTCAAACATTTTTTAAGTGGCCACCAGGCAAAAATTATTGCCCACCACTGCTCTGGACAGAAGGTCAGAAGCTTTCTGAAGCTCACTTAAATTTTCCATTTCCATCACAGACCTCCTACTGGATTTCTGCACCTGACCATGCTAGCAAATAAAGAATGTGACCCCTCCCCACACACCTCTGCTAGGATTCACACTACAAGATCAGTATCTATGTTAGTATCATTCCTATGGGCTTCAGAGCACACGTTCATCAAACACTATGCTTTTATGCAAGGACCATTGTCCGATATTAGATTGTGCAGAGCTGTATGGTCTACAGCCTTCCCATCAGAGCTGACGTCGCTGCATTGTCAACAAATAGTGCTTTTTAGTCCCTGGGCATGGAGCACCTATAGGGACATCTCTCACAAAGAAGAAGAGGAGGATACTCACCTGTGCAGTAACTGATATTCTTTGAGATGAGTGCCCCTGTGGGTGTTCCACTATGCACCCTCCTCCCTTCTATTTGGTCTGATATGGTCTCTTTTGTAGATGAGGAACTAAGGAGTTGGGCTGCACACCATGAACAATATCAAGGGACTATCAGTGCATGAGGCAGGCACCATGTATGCACAGTCCAAGAGGACACTTCTGTAGAAATCTCTGAGTGTCAGCGCAGAGGTGCACAGATGCCTGAGGTTTGGCTAAACAAGGCCAGGTTCTTTCTCACTATGTGGTATCTCTTCTTTGAACTAATTGTGGAGGGGAGAGAAAGAGTAAATGCACAAGATGGCTTTGGGTTAGAAAATCTAATGACCAGTTATACTGTGTATTAATGCATTTGTACGTAAGTGGAATGGTGATGGAAATCAGTGTGATCGGTTCAATAGATGACTTGCATTGTTGGTGGGGGCCACTGCATGGTGTTTGCTTTGTGCAAGAACTGGATTTTCTAATCAAAAGCCATCTCAGATCATCCTGAAATGAGAACACAGCATTTGTCTTTTGTCTGTATGACTTCAAGATATGTATTGCCTGGGGAAGTGGGAAGAATACCATACCTCAACCTATATGTTAACACAAAGTTTACTTGATGTTCCTTCATCTTGTGACACTGCATCATTACCAGTTTGTATACAATTCAATACTAAGTTCAAAATCATTTACTTCTGAAATCTTTATTAGAATCCAGCACTGAGTCAAACACACACTGTTCACATTCAATAGCTACATGTTTCAGTATAAAACACTGTGAAAGAAAATAATGTGTGATTCCATTCTGAAAAAAACAACCCCACAGCCTCCCACGTCTTGGATCCTAAATAAGCCAAAAACATTTATAATCCTGCACAGTCGTCAACAATGAGGTAGAGCTAGTAATTTACATTTCTATTTTCAAGCAAGCAAAATCATTCATGTCTCTTCACATTTTGATTATTTTACTTTGTTTTAAAAACCAGCCTTGTAAAACAACAGTATTGGGTTTTTCACTTGGGGTACGTCTAGACTACAGGGTTTTGTCGACAGAAGTTTTGTTGACAGATACTGGAGCGTCTAGACTACATCCAGTTGTGGACGCAAAGGACAGTGTAAATGCAATAATGCCTTCTATCGACAGAACTCTGTCAACAAAAGGCATTATTCCTCGCAGAATGAGGTTTACATACGTCGACAAAACTGTTGAGTTTTGTTGAGTTTATGTCGACATAACTCAAAAGCAGTGTGGATGCAGGTATAGTTTTGTTGACAAAAGTCCACTTTTGTCGACAAAATCCTGTAGTCTAGACACACCCTTGGATAAAAAACTGTTTCAAATCCCAACAGCATAGAATTGTAGGAAGGAAAAAAAGCAGACGATTTTCAATTCATTATTTCTTCTTTTTCCATTAATTTTCCTGGTATCATTCACAATCACCTAACTGCAAAAGTTCTCTTCACAGATATTGTTTCAACCACCAAGCATGAAATACTCATGAAGAATCATAATCACATTGCAAGCACTCAGGGCTCAAATTCCTAATGCATCAAATTCCTAACGTTTCACAAGGCATAAGGGAGCAGTAGACAAAGGCTTCTTTTGTCGAGCGATCTGCATCTAGACTGCCGCACTGTGACAGATCAGCTGATTGTCGGCACAGCGCAGCGGCCATTTTTATTTTAATGAAGCGGGGATTATTTAAATCTCCACTTCATTGACTATGTCAGGTAAACTAGTTTACATGGCTCTGTCGATGGAGCCATGTAGTCTAGACAGACCACTATAGTCTATAGATGAACACCTGTCTCCCTGCCCTGAAAATCTAGGTGGAAGGATCCAGTTCAAAGGATGTTTCTTGTCTTTGTGGTCTCCCAAAGCCCCAGTTTGAATGAAAATTGTCAAGACAAACAATTAGCTCATTAACAACCCTAAACATTTTACAAAGAGTTCGTGTATTGCTGTTGAAGGCTAATGGTATATTAGGGTGCATTAGGAGGAGCATTGCCAGCAGATCTAGAGAAGTGATTATTCCCCTTTATTTGGCTCTGTTGAAGCCACATTTGGAATATTGTGCCCAGTTCTGGGCCCCTGCTATAGAAAGGATGTGGATGCATTGAAAAGGGTCCAGTGGAGGGCAACCAAAATGATTAGGGAGCTGGAGCATATGACCTATGAGGAGAGGCTGAGGGAGTTGAGTCTGTTTAGTCTGCAGAAGTGAAGAGTGAGGGGGGATTTGATAGCAGCCTTCAACTTTCTGAAGGGAGGTTCCAAAGAGGATGGAGACAGACTGTTTACAGTAGTGATGGATGGCAGAACAAGGGGCAATGGTCTCAAGTTACAGTGGGAGAGGTCCAGGTTGGATATTAGGAAAAACTATTTCTCTGAGAGGGTGGTGAAGTACCCTAGGAAGGTGGTAGAGGTTTTAAGTCCGAGCTTGACAAAGTCCTGGCTGGGATGATTTAATTAGGGTTGGTCTTGCTTTGGGCAGGGGGCTGGAGTCGATGACCTCCTGAGGTTTCTTCCAGCCCTAGGATTCTATGAGTCTATGATTGCTGTTCATTTTACTGAATAGCCGCCATATTTTAAATAGAAAGGCAGAGTAAAATATTTAAAGAAATAAAATAAAAAACATTCTACCTTCTCCCATTTCCCCCCTTAAACAGGCAGCAACAATTACCTTATGCTTTAAATCTAACCCAGATCACCTGCAGCAATAACTGATGATACAGTCAGTATACCTGTGCCTTAGAAAGGGAAGTTATTGGTATGATTCTACCTATTATGCAGGTAGGAAGCAGAGAGAGAGAGAAATTACGTGTCTTGCCCATGGTTCTTTCTTTGATAGAAAAGAACATACCCACATAGCAAATCTCTCTTTGTCTTGCCAAATACTTTGCTATGTAATTTACTGGGGAAATAGATCCTATGATAGCTATAGCGTTTAATGGCATAAATCCTGACTTGTTTGTCATCTGAAATATATTGAACTTGAAGTTCTCTCCAAGTCTGCAAATAAAAGATGTGTGGTTGTTGTTTTAATCAGCTCATTTCCAAAGTGGGTATCAGAAGCAAAAACTAATATATGCAGTCATGACAGAATCCTCTCTATTCTTCAGTGGATCATTTGATAATGCAAACATTACCCACGTGAAAAGTAGCATCTGTTAAACATAGGAAACAGTTTCAATTAATTTCTTCATACACATCTCTAGACTCTAGTTGACAGAGATGGTGAGGGGAATTTTTAATGAATGGAAAAGTGAAACAAGCCCACATATCATAATGGATAGAATGGAGAAGAGAAGGGAAATATCAGCAGTGTTTGGTGACTGGGGAAGTTGTACAAGCAATTCCACAAAGTTATGCTTTTGACACACAAGTTAGGTTTTGACAGCATAGCCACTGGCCACAGGCAACTTCAGTGACAAAGTAATGAGGGGAGACAAGAGCATCCTTTTTTCTGGTTTTCTTTATAGACCATAAGGCAGAATATTCATCTAATATAAACCAACCTAGTTCAAGACAGTTATGCCAATTTACCCCTGCTGAGTACCTGGCCCTATTTGTGAAGAAAGATGGAAGAACTAATTTATATCTATCTTTATCACTGGGAAGAATGATCATAGGAATTTCCATACTGTCTTAACAGTCCATCTTGGCCAATCTCCTGTATCAACAATGGTCAGTACCAGATACGTGAAGAAATACACACAAGAAAACTTGCTGTGGCTAATTATGAGGTATCCTGCCTCCAGAAAAAAGGTTCTACTTAATGTTCAATAGTTAGAGTTTGGCTTATGCCCTGAACCATGAGGATTTAAATCCTTTCTGAAATTGTTTGTTTTTAGTACTTACTATTTTAATACCTGGCTCTCTTGGTATCAATATAAAAGGTCAAATCCTTTTAAAAATGTCCTTGGATTTTGGCCTGAGCATATTGTGGAAATGAATTCCACAAGCTAATTGTGTGAAAAGTATTTTCTAGTCTTAATTTTTAACATGCTATCTATCAGTTTTTCTATTCACTTAATGATGATCTCATACAGTCGCTGAACCTTTACTCCCCTTAATTTCACTATACCCTTTTTGAAAGGGATTGACTAGAACTCAACTCAGTATTCTAAATGACAGCGTAACATTGTCAGTTGCATACTGAACTGGGAAAGCAAGGACAAGAGAAGATGCAGAAAGGATAGCAAAGATCTGTCAAGTTCATACATACAGCAAGAAGTTAAAATATCCAGGTAAACAATGAGGCACAGATTTAAAAAGGTATTTAGGTTGGTATCATGGTAAATCCCAGTGGTCACCTAGCCACATTGTATGATACTTCAACCCCTTTAAAAATCTGGCCCTAAAGGCATAGCCAAAACAACCTTAATTCTGCTCTATAGCATAACCATGAAAAAAAAAGTTAAAATAGTAAATACCAAACATCTTTTAAAATGAGTAATCTAACATGGGCCAATAGATATTTAACTTTAGTCATGATGATGACGATGATGATGGGTGATCACTCATTGCCAAGTATGATCATCTTCCATGGGAGTTATGGACCCTCAGGTGGCTGATAAGGCTGATCCTTGAACCACAAGTCAGAACTGTAATGGATTATAGACTCATAGACTCATAGACTTTAAGGTCAAAAGGGACCATTATGATCATCTAGTCTGACCCCCTGCACAGTGCAGGCCACAAAATCTCACCCACCCCTCCTAGAATAATCCTCTCACCTATATCTCAGATATTGAAGCCTTCAAATACTTTGAAGACCCCAAGATGCAAAGAATCCTCTAGCTGTGATCTGTACTCCATGCTACAGAAGAAGGCGAAAAACCTCCAGGGCCTCTGCCAATCTACCCTGGAGGAAAATTCCTTCCCGACCCCAAATATGGCGATCAGCTAAACCCTGAGCATGTGGGCAAGACTCATCAGCCAGACACCCAGAAAGTTCTCTATAGTAACTCCTATCATCCCTCCATTGACCTATTTCCCACTGATAATGAATGGTCAATTAGTTACCAAGATCATTTTATCTCATCAAACCATCCCCTTCATAAACCCATCTAGTTTAATCTTGAAACCAGACAGATCTTTTGCCCCCACTACTTCCCTTGGAAGGCCGTTCCAGAACTTCACTCCTCTAATGGTTAGAAACCTTCGTCTAATCTCAAGTCAAGATTACAGTGAGGACAGATGTTTTCAAATACAGCAGGAGGCTGTTGACCTCCTAGAAGCCAGTATCTTCTTCCTCCTGCTCCTCTTCTCCTCTTCAGCATGTCAGTGGGCAAATTCAAAAAGGAGGGAGCCATTGCATAGGACTTGTCTCTATTTTGAGTGATCTTGGGTGACTATCTCCCAAGTGTCAATATCAATGTTGCACTTCTTTACGTTATCCTTTAGCAAGTTCTTATAATGCTTCCATTGTCCTCCCACATTATGGTATCCTTTCAGCTGAGAAAACAGGACCTGTTTTGGGAGGCGATGGTCTGGAATCTGAACAATGTCCAGCAAAGTTGCTGATGGATGATCATTGTCTCAGTACTGCTTGTCTTTGTCTCTTCTAGAACACTGATGGTAGTGCACATGTCTTTCCATTTAATCTTCAAGATCTTGAAGAGGCAGCATTGGTGATACCTCTCAAGGACTTTCAAGTGATGTCTGTAGGTTGTCCAGGTTTCAGACTCAAACAATAATGTTGGGAGAATGATGGTTTGATAGACAAGAAGTTCGGTGTCTGTTCAAAAAAATCCTGTGCCATAAATGAGCAAAGACTGCACTGACATAGCTCAGACAATCCTGGATTTCCACATCAATATCTGATCTGAATGAAAGACAACTTCCAAGGTAGAGAAAATGATTGATATTCTCTAGTGCCTCTCTGTTGATTTTAATTGATGGGGCATATGGTATCGCATTTGAAGAGGGCTGTTGAAGCACTTTGGTTTTTTTGATGTTGAGAGTGAGACCAAGACATGCATAAGTTTCAGCAAACACATTCAAAATAGCCTATAGATCTTTCTCAGAATGGGCAACAACTGCATTATCATCAACATACTGAAGTTCTACAATAGATGTGGTGGAAATCTTACTCTTAGCTATCAGCCTGCTAAGCCTAAACAGCTTTTCATTCATTCTGTAGATGATTTCAATGCCAGCTGGGAGCTTCCCAGTAATTAGGTCAAAAATGACTCAATAAAGACTGCACACATGGTTGGGACAATGAAACAGCACTGACTGACTCCTGTTTGTACTTTGAAAGGTTCACTCTGGGAGCCAACAACTGCTCAGAACAGTTGCTTCCATGTTGTCATGAAGCAACTTTAGGACTCTGATGTATTTGTCAGGACAACCAATCTTCAGAAGTACAGTCCAAAGGGCATGGTGTTCACTGAGTCAGAGGCTTTCATTAGATCAATAAAAACCATATACAGTGGCCAGTTTTGCTCCTAACACTTCTTTTGCAGCTGCCGTGCAATGTAGTTCATATCTGCAGTTCCTCAACATGGTTGGAAGCCACTCTGTGACTGATAAAATTTCTTTTGATGGGGCAGAAGTCAGATTGCAAGGACCCAAGCCAGAACTTGGCCTGCAACAGCAAGGAGAGCGATATCATGATAGTTTCCACAGTCCACTTTATCGTCCTTTTTAAAGAGAGTAACAACTAAGGCAACCCTCATTTCACTTGTTATCTTTTCCTTTAGCTAGATTTTAAGGATAAGTAGGCTAAACTACCAAATTCTCTCTGATCTACTACCTTTAAAGATTTCAGCGGGGATCCCATCTAGACCTGCTCTTTTGTTGTTCTTCATCTGCTTGATGTCATTATATACCTCATACAAATTGGGAGGGTCTCCAAACTCATCCCTAGAAGGTCGTTGCAGGATTTGCTCAAGAACTTCATCTGCAACCATGGAATTATGATTAAGAAGATCTTCAAAATGTTATTTCCAGTGAAATTAATAGCTTAATTTTCCTTCAAAAGTGTGTTTCCATCCTTTGAGAGAAGGGGGTTCGTGCCCATAAATAGCCTTAATACCACTAGAAAAACCATGTATATTATGGGTATTCATAAAATGTTGGAGTTTTGTCCTTTCTCAGTTCACCATTTGTTCCTGAATTCTCTGCTTTTATGTTGGACTTCTGCCTGTGACTTAGCATGGGCTTCTCTCTTCATCTTGCAATTTATATAATTCTACCAAGCATGAAATGCATTCTCTTCTCATTGATGAGCTGCTCGATTTCAACATCATTCTAATCAAACCAGTCCTGATGCTTCTAAAAAGGAGTAATCTATTGTGGGCCCACAGGTATTTAACTTTATTCATTGGAATAATGTGTTAATTGCGCAGAATCACTATAGGGCAGTTAAGTTTACTTCTGTATCTTAACTGTTAATTTCCATATATTTACAGGTTTGGGGTTTTCTATTTAAATGACCTGGATTTGTAATTCTTCTTGTGAGATCAATTTCAATGTCAGTGCAACTTTAAAAAAAATCCGTAAATAATTTGTATTCCCAGCCTTTAATTCCTTAATTAATTATTTGTTTGTCTGTTTTATTTATTTAATTTATTTTTATATATGGGTGCAGGTCATAAGGCAGTGGGCCTATGCATGGGAATTATATTATCTCTTCCTCTTCAAGTACATAATGAAGATAATAAAGGAGAAGCCTGCTATTAGGAAGTGGTACTCTTCTGAAGATTAATTGAGAGAATGAATTGCATACAACTGCAAAAACAGAATGTTCTAATCATGCTGAAGATGTATGATTATTTTCTCCCTCATATTCATTTTTCATGAAGAGTAACAATTGAGTTGACGGGCTAATTATTATAGCATTCCCTGTATCATAATAGCAGTCATAATATACTAGTCAATCAAAATCTAACCCTTACAAGACTTATGTTTTTGAAGACCCCAACATTTTCTTTTGTCATTTATCATAGACTATCTCCTTCATAGGGATTTCAAATGAAACCTTTCAAAGTTAGGAGGCCTTTGTCCCCAAACTTTTTGTTTAGGCTAGCAATGTGACCTATCTGAAATATTTGGAACCAGACCCCAGTTCCAAACTCTTCAAAAGTTCAGGAGTATTTGCATCTAAGGTGTTGTGGAAAGTAGTTTAAAGAAAGAACCCACAGATAATAGTTACAGGGTTAAAGAAGCTACTATGCTCAAGAATTTTGACTCAAAATCCATGGCTACGTCTACACTGGCACCCTTTTCCGGAAATGCTTAAAAAGGAACAGTTTTCCGTTATAAGTATTTCCAGAAAAAGCGCGTCTACATTGGCAGGATGCTTTTCCGGAAAAGCACTTTTTCCGGAAAAGCGTCCGTGGCCAATGTAGATGCACTTTTCCGGAAAAAAGCCCCGACCGTCATTTTCTCAATCGGGGCTTTTTTGCGGAAAAGACTACTGTGCTGTCTACACTGGCCCTTTTCCGGAATAGTTTTTCCGGAAAAGGACTTTTGCCCGAATGGGAGCAGCAGTTTTTATGGAAAAACACTGACAATTTTACAGTAGATCATCATTGCTTTTCCGGAAAAGCAAGCGGCCAGTGTAGACAGCTGGCAAGTGATTCCAGAAAAGCGGCTGCTTTTCCGGAATAAGTGGCCCAGTGTAGACACAGCCCCTATGTATGGCTGCTGTGACCAAATGAATCAGTAATAGCCAGTCATTTATAAATATCTCCCCTTTTTCTTTTCAGTAAATAGAGTGGGTACTTAGCAAATGTATTAACATGTTTATGTTGCTTGTTTGACAGAAGAATTTTGAAGCAGTGCATTTGGGGAGCTCTTGTGCCCTGTAGCTGCACTACTACTCCATATTGGCCGGGTTGCCCTAGAAGATTAATAGAGACAGGGTTGACTGTCTACTAAACTGGATGTTAGCTCAACTGGATGTTGAAATGACCTTCTAGAGCATATGCTCTACCATGCTTCACTGTCAAGCCACCCATTCATCCTCACACCAGTGCTCATTTCTGTTCATGGAATTTGACAATTGATCACATCCACTCAGATTAGCAGGTCATGGAAAAATGTAAGGAATACCAAGTTCTTTTCTTGCATTTGTTGACTACAAAAAGGCATTCAACTCAGCAGAGTTGAACTCTGTATTCAACATGCACAATGAAATCAGAATTGACCCAAGGTACATTGACCTGCTGGAAGAAATTAACTAAAATTGTTCAGAAATAACATTACTCAATGTCCTGTGCTTAATTTTTGTACACAGACAAGATGACACAATCTCACCAAAGATTTTTGCAGTAGTACAGTTCAAAACACTGAATCAGAATTGGCACAGAACTGTTAACACATGTTTTCTTTGCTGATGATTGTCTAAGATTTGCAAAGGACACAGCAGAGCTGGAGAACAAATTGCTGCAAGTGGAAACACTTTTGCATGATATTGGGTTGGAAGTAACCATTAGCAATGAGCATTGCACAACAGGAATTGTCACTGTAAATGGAAAAGAATCGAGGTCATTTACCTGGGCCAGCAGCTGTACAAAGACAACTCATTTGAATGGGAATACAGTGGGAGGAGAAAAGAGGGGAGGGCAAGTTCCAAGAAAATAAAGTATCTTTAACTGCCCATAAGAAAAGGAAAGAATTGTTTAACTCCATGGATTTGGAAGCGATGGTACATGGAGCAGAAAGTCAATCAACAACAAAAGTGAATGAAAAATATTCACTGTCACCCAGGGTACGTCTAGACTACACACTTCTTTTGAAAGAAGCTTTTTCGAATCTTTCGAAAAAGCTTCTTTTGAAAGAGATCATCTAGACAGCCACAACTTTATTCGAAAAAGGGATCCGCTTTTTCAAAAGAAAGCTCCCAGGCAATCTGGATGCTCTCTTTTGAAAAAGCCCTGTTTGCGGTCAAGAACGACTTTTTTCAAAAGAGCAGGTGAAGTTTTTTAAAAAAAAAGGCCTTTTTTTTTTCCGAAAAAACCCTGTAGTCTAGACGACAGCCCCAGAGAGCAATACAAAGGCAAAAGTGTAAGCTATCACTCTGGCTACGTCTACACTGGCCCCTCTTCCGGAAGGGGCATGTAAATTTCACGAGTCGTCGTAGGGAAATCCGCGGGGGATTTAAATATCCCCCCGTGGCATTTAAATAAAAATGTATGCCGCTTTTTTCCGGCTTTTAAAAAAGCCGGAAAAGAGCGTCTAGACTGGCCCCGATCCTCCGGAAAAAGTGCCCTACTTCAAAGTAGGAATAAGAGCCTCCGGAAAAGGGCACTTTTTCCGGAGGATCGGGGCCAGTCTAGACGCTCTTTTCCGGCTTTTCTAAAAGCCGGAAAAAAGCGGCGGACATTTTTATTTAAATGCCGCGGGGGATATTTAAGTCCCCCGCGGATTTCCCTACGACGACTCGTGAAATTTACATGCCCCTTCCGGAAGAGGGGCCAGTGTAGACGTAGCCCATGCTTCTTGTGCAAGAAGCCTTTTGCACAAGAGATTTTATGCAAAAACTTCTTGCACAAGAGCAAGTCTACAACTCAATGTGCTCAATGTGCGATGTGCTTTTGCACAAGAAAGCGTCCACACTACATGGACACTCTTGCACAAGAAAGCTCTGATGGCCATTCATGGAATGACCATCAGAGCACCTGTGCTTTTTCCCTCTGGAGCATCCACACTTGCCTTTTTGCACAAGAACTCTTGCGCTAAAGGGAGTTATTCCTTGTAAAATGAGGTTTACCTATGGGGGGAAAAAGCCTTCTGTTCTGCCATTTTACTCTTGATTTCCTTGCGCAAAAGCACATTTGAGGTGTAGATGCTCCATGGGTTTTTGCACAAAAACAGCTGGTTTTGCACAAAAACCTTGCAGTGTAGACATAGCCATACTGAATGAGGAGCTCAGAAAACAAATAGACATGATCAGTGTAGTGCAGGAAATGTATGATGCAAAGTAAAGATGGACAGGTCATATGGTCCACAGGTTAGAGATAAGGTGAATAACCTGCTTCAGTGACTGGATTCCCAGAAACCACAAGCAACCACTTACTGGACAGATAAAAATACAGTGGGCCAATCCTATGACAAAACTCTATGGTCAAAAATGGAAAGAATGTGTTCGCAAAATACAACGGTGGTGTCAACTTGTCTTCATAAAGGGACAGATGAGAACAAGCTGGACAAAGGTGAACAAAAGTGATGAACATGTTTAAGGCAAATTTGATGTTGGGCTTTTGGTGTCTTTTCACCATAAGTGTCTCTTTTCCCCCTACTGAAGCTAACTACAAAAAGTGTTAAAAAATTCACAGGTCTGATACAATTCCATTGCAGAATTTCTGTTGTTTTCAGTCAGAATAGGATAAGGCAGCACAGCAAAATCTTACCAATTAAATTATCTCTATTTTTTACTCTGTCTCTAGAATCATTTTAATTTGCTGATTCCTAATGAAAAAAGATGGAGATTTGCAAAAAAAATCCCTGAAAGACAAAAACACTTTCACTGGTTCTACAATGCAGAAAAATAAATAAAAATTAATAATAAATACCATTTATGATAAAAAAAAAACCTCCAATACTTCTTCCACTTATCACACCGATAGGCTCCTGGCCTGTTGTGAAAAGGGGGAGGGGTGTGACAGAAGAAAGGAAATGCACATCATAGCCCAGAAGGGATTTGAAAGACAGAGGCTAAATTCCCCTTAATGTGCCAAATTTTCAAGGTCTGACTTCTCTTTTTTGCCAGCAGTGCTTACAATTGAAGAAGGGGAGTGCAGAGAATGATAGAGAAACTTAAAAAAAAATCACCAGACTACTGGAAGTGACTGAGTGCTCTTAATTTTTCCTTAGAAGCTTAAAAGAAAACGAGCAACATTCTTCTCATTTATGTTGGGAGAGAGAGCCTTTATGTTATTAAACACTTATGTCTGGTCAACTCTGGATGTAATCAGCACAAGTCAGAAGTGAAGCACAGAATAAAACAAGGGATGGCAAGAACTTTGCCATAGCAAATATTGCCACCTTCAAAGATTCTTTCAGTGTGGATTATTTTTTTCTCATTTCAGAATATATTTCTTCAATTTTTTCTCTCTCCATTGGTCCCTCATTTTTTATCTCTCTTGTAAAGGTAAATTTTTGAAAGAGGTTCACTACCTTAGCTATTTTTGACAACAGTTTCACCTCCGTATGTTTATTAATGCTCTTATCTGTAGTGCTTCTTTTGCTCATCTCATATTTTTTTAAAATTGTTTTATTCTCCGTAAGCCTTTTGGCAACAATACATTTTTATAGGCTCCTTATTCTTTTTCCTCTCTATGGGATAAACCATAAGTAAGAGTACTCATTTGATTATCTCCCTGCTTTGCCATTCAAACAACCCTACTCCTCTTCCAAATACTGGCCTTTGAACAATTCCTTGTAAGGCCATATTAGCTTCTTATTGTTCCTCATATTACATTCTTTTCAAATAAACTGCACCTTAGCCTCTTGCCCTTTACTGATACCTAGATTTGGCAAACCGGCCAACTCTGTGGTTGACTGACAGCAAACAGTATTAAGTGGTTTAGTTGAACCAGCTTGCTTATGCAATTCCTTTATGCTGGTTTGCAGATAAATTACAAGGTGAGAAAAATCAAGTTCCCAAAGAGTTCCTTTCTCTTAAAGAACTTATCCCTTGGGAACTTTCATTCTACATATAAAAAAGACACTGTTTCTCTGTATGTTAGGGACTCAGTAGTTAGAACGTCTTCCTATTTATTCCTAACTTAATGAGAATATTTTAATATTCTACCATTTCTAGCCTCATTTACTGACTGCCTTAACGCTTACTGCCAAATACTTTCAAGCCATGTTCCAAGGTGCTATGCATCCCCAATTCCAATTGAAGACAGCGAGTGGCAGGTTGTTGGCCTCCCATTTCTTTTTTTTCAAAGTCGTCCGATAACTATCCATTTCCCACCCTAAAATTACCGTAGTTCTCCCCTGCCAAAAGGTTTGAGAAATGCCCAAGGACAATGAGCTTTCTTCTTCCAAAAGGCATGTTGGTGCCTTATGCAACTAGAGTGAGAATACCTCGGCTGTGTCTACACTGGCTCGATCTTGCGCAAAAGCAGCCACTCTTGTGCAAAAACTTGCTGCCTGTCTACACTGGCAGCGTGTTCTTGTGCAAGTAAACTGAAATTCTAATGTATGAAATAAGGGCTTCTTGTGCCAGAACTCTAATGCTTCCGCTAAGGAATAAGCCCTTTTGTACAACTGTTCTTGTGCAAGAGGGCAATGTAGACAGGCAACATGAATTTCTTGTGCAAGAAAGCCCTATGGTTAAAGTGGTCATCAGAGCTTTCTTGCTCAAGAGAGCATCTACACTGGCAAGGATGCTCTTGTGCAAAAACACATCTCTTGCACAAAAGCACATGCCAGTGTAGTCACTCTCTTGCGCAACTACTTTAACGCAAGAACTCTTGCGCTAAAGAGTTTTTGCGCAAGATCACACCAGTGTAGATGTAGCCCTCATGAAAATGGGATGTGAAAGTCCCAAATAGCTTTGAAGAGTGACCCTCCAGTATAGAGATGATTGTTTCATTTTTAAATGGCTATAAGAGGTGTCCTTTTCTCACTATTTAGATAACTATGCAAATTGTATAGCTGGTATCTATTTTTTGGTATTTAGAAGATACGTCTCATCGCAGTGTGTATGCACTACATGATTACTTTCCCTCCCACATTAGTGCAACAATAATCAGGGGTGCTGGAACCATTTTTATAGTGGTGGTGCTGCTGCTGGAAACCATGTGTTTGAGGGTTTGTTGTTATTACTTCAAGCCAACAATTCTAGTTACAGCACCACTGCTACTAAGTATGGATTTTGGGCACTCAAGAAACTAAATGAAGTAAATGCAATAAACTTATTGTTAATAGGCTTCCCCCCCTTTTGTAAAAGAGGAGATCAGGGGACTTGGCTGTGTGACATTCCACTGATTTATCTCAGGATTGATTATAGAATCCCTTGTGGAAATGCTAGCTTGGTTGGTTCCTCCAGAAAGTGCAGATATCAGGCAATCTGCCAAAGACATCTGCCAGTTGAAAAACATGTAGGCAAAGAGGCTTTAGCATCTTAACTGTCTCCATAACCTTGTATGTCACTCCCTCATAGTAGACCTACTATGGTGTGCTGCCATCAATTTAATAAGAGGCCCCCACAAAATTTCCTGCTTAGCCTGTATTTTCCAGTTCTGGATGCATTTTCAGCAAGGTTCCATCTAAGGTGCGCAGCAGCATAGCCCCACAGCTGCTTAATGAGCCCCACCCAGCCAGGGGCTCAGGACTCCTTCATGGAACTGTCTGACTGGGGGAGGGGCAGGCCTCCCTCAGTGACAGCAGAAGTTCCCTTCTGAGAACAGAGTAGTGAGTGTCTCCCAGCCCATTAGGACACGTCCCCTCCCTACAGGCTGGGAGAGTCCTTTCTCAGCAGGGAGCTACTGCTGTTGGTGAGGGAGGCATGCCCCTCCCCAAGTCAGGCAGCTCCATGCACAAGTCCTGAACCCCTGGCTGGGTGGGGCTCATTAAGCATCTGTGTGCAGCTTAGACGTAAACTTGATTTGCAGAGATGAGGGAAAAAGTGATCTATTTAGTCTCCTACTCATTCAGATCCACACAGCTGGTCAGACCCATATCCAAGGACAGAGGCAGCCTTAGTTGTCAATTACTATTTGTGCCTAAACTCTTTAGTGAAGGTTATGATGAGGTGCGGTCACAGATGACCCCTCAGGGGTGCCTCTTGGGGTGCTGACATGGCCACTGCCACTCGCCTTCCTGCTCCCTGAGGCTCCTCACCACCCGGTCCTGCTGGGACAGCTCTGCTGGTCTCCCCCAGTCAAGGCCCAGAACTGAGGTCCCTGCCCCCACTGAGAAGCAGTATAGACACTGAACCACTTCAGGACCAAGGAGAGTGCAGTTTAGGGCTCAGCCTCCTGAGAGAGCACTCCCCAGATGGGATCAAACCTCAAAGAATTAGGTAAGCCACCTTTAACAATGAAAGGGGGAATGTGGTTTCCATGTATGGCTCCCCTGCAGTTGGGGAAGCCCAGGGTGGCAAATCCGGTCATAATAGGGTCCATGTCTCCCAGGTGGATGACCCTGAACAGCAGGATAGAATTGATGGCCCTCAAAACCTGTAGGAGGAGACAAACAAAGACACAAAACAGGGAATCAAAGGGAGTGCCTGAGCCAGCCCTTGGGATGTCTCCTCCACCGCTTCCCCCCACAAACACCCCAGGAACCATACCCTCTGAGGCCACTCCACGCGACAGGCTATGTCAGGGCAGGACTGCAGAACCCTCTAGGGATGGAACTTCCTTCTCCAGCCCAGTTCCCACACTCCCAACCCTCCCCCCTTTCCTAAAGGTCCCCTTTTGAAGTACTCCCCCTCTTCCAGGGACTGCAGTCCAAATGAGCCTTACCTCCATGAGGAGGGCCCCGACAGTGGACTTTCCCATGCCAAAGTGGTTGCCCACAGACTGGTAGCTGTCTGGGGTGGAGAGCTTCCAGACGGCGACCCACTTCTCCAGGGGGATAGCAGATCGCATCTGGGTGTCCCGTCAACAGAGGATGGGGCGAGCCAGGTACACAGCTTCATGAAAGTGGCTTTCTTCATGTAGAAGATATGGAGCCACTGCTGGTCATCCCACCACTCCATCACCAGCCAGTCCCATCAGTCGGAACTGGTGTCCAGCCTCCAGAACCTTCTCTCCACCATGGGGTATGGTTGCAAGGGCTTTGATCCCACACACAGGCAGAGGGTGTCGATGTTGACCTTGGAGTCAAGCTCCTGCAGAACCTTAAAGGCATCCTGCACAAAGTGCTGCAGAAACTGAAGCATGGCCATGTGGGGCCACCACATGTCCAGGAGCAGCTCCAGCTCCATGGCAAGAAATGTGCTGTGGTGTCCAAAAGCTGGGCAAACAGAGCACACACTGAAAATGCTTTGCTGTTCCTTGGAGAGGTAGGCAAGCAAGCAGAAGAACCAAAGAAACGGCTGTTCAGGGGGGGTCACTTTAAGCACGCATCTCAAATAGCCTCAAGAAGCAACATCAGGAAGCAACTGCTGACCTAATGCCCTGCCTGAAGGAGTCTCTGAAAAGAGATGGGATAGGGGCCAGACAGGGAATGGATGGCTATGAAATGGATAGTGTAAACTGGATGGATGACATGTGGGACCCCTCTGTCCATGTTGCCAGTTGTTAAATAGGAGCAAACTATAAAAGAGTTTAGTTAGAGACTTTACTGTGAAGAAGTCTGAGATTTTTGAGATGGACACCTAACCACCAAAAACCTGCTGCTATCTCCAAATATCATCTTAGACTTTGGATAACTATTTTTGTATATTCTGAGTCTGTTGCTGTTTTCAGTGTGTGCTTTGTACTCAATAAAAGCAAGGATTTTGAGCAGAATCACTCGTGTGTGTACCAATCATTTATCAGATGGAGGTCCTGTGTTTCCAAGGGATTGATTTCCTGACATTGGCTGGAAAACACAGTTTAGTTCCCATATCTTTGGTTCAGATAGGTCCTGGTAATACGGTAGTGCTGGCATCCTGATTTCAGTGTTCCCCTCTCCATCCCCTATAGAAATACAAAGGGCACCTCAAGGAGCAATCTATGAAAGACCCTGGTTTTCTCCAGCAACAGGAGACTTAGCAAGACTAATATAATCAACTATTGATTCTGGAGGCTTTTTGTTTTATGGTAGGGGTTTATATGTAAGTGTAATTCCCCTCTACAGAAAGAACTCTACAGAAAGAACTCCCCCCCCCCTCCATGCATAACTGTTCCTCTTGTCCTGTCAGGTGCACTGGAAGGCTTAACTGGTACAGATGGTTTCTGATGGCCCCTCCACACTTCATCATGTGTCAGATGTAAAGCATTAACAAAATTTGAAGTTTGCTGTTGAAGATGGGGAATCAGAATTTCCAACAGGCAAAAATAATTTCATTACTAGGCCCCTCCTGTCTGGAACACTGCCCTACAGATGACATCAGTCACAAAACTATAGTGATTCAGATGAGCTACCATTTAAAAGTCAACATCTACCAACAGATGCCTTAATGCTATTACATTTTCTCCTTATGTTCACTATAGGAAAAAATATCAAGATTAGTTCTATGTGACAATTATATTGGCAAAAGCTGACTTTGCAATGGCACATACAATACTACTGCATAATATATTGTTTGCCTGTATTGAACTCTATTTTTGTCTATTTACATGTTTTCTGACTAATGAAATATACCTGGAACTAAAATTTCATTTGATGTACTTACTTACTAGGTTAGCAAAACTGAGACCAAAATGAATAAATGATGGGTTCTGTGTACTGATAAATATTGCAGTTGTATTTGGTGCCTGTCAGACAAGATTATAGCTTATGCTCTTATTAGCATAGAAACATTCACACATTAAAATTTATGGTTATAGGATTAGTCACTGTAATACCACATGCACAGTATGAGTCAACAGTGCATGCAACTGAGATTTTAAAATAAGGCAGTTCTGAAGAACACAAAGTTATCCATTGTATGCATATGTTTTCATAATCACATGTAGTAATCCATGTAATAAAGGCAGCAGAAAGGAGTGGCCCGAGGCCGGCTGCAGCAGGTGGTGCCCTAGGCGGGGTGGCGCAATTGGTGCCCTTGCCTGCATGGCCGTCAATGGCCGTGATGTCATCATCGAGTGCCTGGGCCACCAGCACCCTAGGCTCATGGGCTGCCGGTGGCAGCAGATGTGAGTTGGTTTCTGAGGTTTCCCTCTGACATAGACTAATAAGGATTCTAAAAGTGTGTCCATGGACAACAGGGCAACAAAGAGTTGCCATCACTGTAGTTAACCTCCTTTTATATTAAAAAAATGTTCTCCATAAAAATTCCAAGGAAATACTTAAACCTTTTGATACCATCTCCTGCATATCTAAATAATACCAAACTATCTTTTCAGGGCAAGAAAACTGTCAAGCATAGGAGAGTGTACCTTTCTATGCACTTCTGGCAACATTTTCCCTTACTTCAGATCCTGGGTTCAAGGCTCCCTGTTTGACAAGTTCGTTCTCTCTCACTCCCACTAAAGCCTCAGAAACCTCTCCTCAGATCTCTGAGACATCACTGACAGACACTTCTAGAACTTTCCCCAATGTTCTGCTTCCTGTAGGACAGGGGGAGCAATAATTTTTTGCCAGGAGCCACTCCGAAAAAGGTGGGGCCTCAAACGGAAGGGGCGGGGCAAGGATGCTTCTGGGCTTCCCCACCCACAGACCATGATTGGTCTGGGGGTGGGAAAGCCCCTTTTCCCCCCCTTCCCACTAAGTATCCATGCCCCTTGTGGTGGAAGGAGACTTCCCATGCTCCCCCTACCCCCAGGCCAATCAGGGCCTGGGGGCAGGAGGAGCACACGAAGTTTCCTCTGCCTTGCCATCAACCTGCGAGGAGCACATGGCACACTTAGAAGTGCTGTGTGCTCCTAACAGGACAGAAGAAACTTTGTACACTTCCCCCCATCCCCAGGCCCTAATTGACCTGGGGGCGAGGGAAGCAGCAGGGCTTCTGTGGACCAGATCAATCTGGCCTGCAGAGGCTCTTTTGCCAACCCTTGCTGTAGGACCAATGCAGCTTGTATTTTGAAATATGATCTTTGTGTTTTCTATTGATTCATGTGCCTTGTCACTTCATCTCTTTACTTAGCCACAGAAGCTGAACAACTTGTATAGAGGTAGTCAAAGTTTTGTAAAACGAAGCCTTCTTCAAGATGATTCACTCATAGCCAGATGGGTGATCATTAGGGCTGAGATGTGCTCAGTCTCCAGAGCTATACAGTCAGTTGCCTATCTCAGCCTTACAAAGAAGTCATTTATAACAATAGAATTTCTGACACAAATGCCTGACTAAAAGCTGGGTGAGTAATGAGTTTGGCAGTTCACTGGCAATTCTGAAATATCAGAAAAGAAAAAGTTGGCTCCAGGTCAAAAATGGAAGAATTATTCATTCATTTATTTATTTCA
Source organism: Pelodiscus sinensis (assembly GCF_052426305.1). Lineage (NCBI taxonomy): Eukaryota > Metazoa > Chordata > Testudines > Trionychidae > Pelodiscus > Pelodiscus sinensis. Next base: position 14,605,122 of record NC_143057.1, read on the forward strand.
ATGCTCATAAAACAATGAAAAAATCGAGTTGGGTCAAAGCAACATGTTTGATTTTGACCCTATGCAAAACTCTTTGTTTAGATTTTGAACTCTTGTAACAAGAGCAAAGGAAGACTAGATTGATAAAATGGCCAGGTGAGGCAGAGTCACCACTAACCTCTTTATGACTTTTAACCCAGTGCAAGTGATGCAGGAGGATTGGGCATCGTTTCCTCCCTTTGCCTGATGAGGGGAAGGTATATGAGTCTACTGCAGCACAGGGAGAGAGGGGCCACCGTAGTCCCTGCATATGGGATATTCAGGTATGGACCCTTTATCACACTCTCTTCTTTATGCTATTCCACCTTTTATAAATAATAAAATAGTTATTGGGGCAGGAATTGGAACCTGGAGTCAGCCACACCACAGATAAGGGCATTAAGCCCCAGGCTTCAGAGTCATTCTTGTGACTTTGAGCTTGTTGTCGTCCCCCCCCCCCCCCCCACACACACACCATGACACACTGTCTGTTCATTGTAATTCATAGTGAAATGGCATATCCTTCGTAAAGACATTGGCGAGTCATTAGGCCAAGAAGGAGAATGAGATCAGGTCTTTGGGTGTTAAGAGCCCTCATCGAGGATGTGAGAGGTACAAGTCCCTGGTATAACTACTCATTAGATATTTATATAAAGCAGAAAAACTTCAAATTCCTGTTCTTGAGAGGGAGGTGGGGAGGAGGCACTGTTTATTTTAATAACATCCCCCACCCTTCCCCTAATAATGTAGCATTGGAGTGAAATTTTCAATATATTTCATATATAAACAACAGACAACTCCCAGAGGGCACATTTGCACTAGCAACCTAGACCGCTCCTGTCTTGGCTTCTGGAACATTCTAAAGATGCTGTCTGTAGGACAGGACAAACATTCTTTTGCATCTGCCTTGTCTCTCCCTTGTTGAAGCTTCTCATTAGTGCTCCAGGGGCTACCAGTTGAATCCTTTTGGCAGGGAAGAGAACTGCTTGGGGTGCTCCTTCATTGACATAGCATAGCAAATGGGGCAGGTGACCTATGGATTCTGTCTAGGCTCAGGCAGAGAAATTTTTATTATAGGATTGCTTTCAATATCCATCTCTGTTCTGGGAAATTTCTCCTAGCTGTTGAGTTTGAGAGCCTCCTGTTTGTATGGAGAGAAAAAAATGCTTGTAAAGAGTGTTCCTGTAGGAGTAGGTGAGATGGAGGATAACAAAATTGCTTTTACTAGCAATGTCAATGAAGAATGGGAGGTAGGGGAATAGACTGCACACACAGGACCGCTGGGACAAAGAAGCGGAGGACAGAATTGGGGAAAAGCTGGATGGATGAGGGTGTGATGGGACTGTAAAAGTATATAAAATAAATGTGGAAATAGGGTGGTATGAGAGAGAGATTTCAGCAAGGGCTGAGGGCAAGAGGAAAAAAGAACAAAGAAAACATGGGAAAGAAGATGTTGTAGAGAAATGGTGGGTTCAAGAAGACAGACGGAAACGAGTCTGGAAAGAGGATGGGAGAATAAACAGGGAATGGAGAAGAGATGGGGCTTTGGGAGAAAGAATGTTTCATGGAAGAGGTAAAGAAAGATCTGGATGAAAATAAATTAGTGAAGAGGCAGAAGATACAAAAATGGAAAGAGAGAGATGAAGAGGAGCAAGGGGGAAAATAAATCCCTGAACAGAAAAAGGAGCTGAAGCAGTGTTTGTACAATGTGTTAGAGTGTGACAAGATGGTTTGCTTGTAGCATGCCAGGTTGCCATGTAGATGGACTGCCTGTCTACAACGCTATGCTAGTAGGACTGGTAAATCAACAATAACTTGATTCTGCTAGGTCATTTTCATTTAATCTCAAACAGTTGGAAATATATTATTTTAAAAAATTATCAAAATTGCTATATTTTTAGTTCCTAAAAGCCCCTTTTTGCTACACAAAAATTCAATAAGGATGTATTTTATTTAAAAAACCCAAAAGTTGGACATTTAAAATATTTTGATTGGTTTAGGGACCAGTTTCTTTTGATAAAAATCTTTGGAAAAACTTCATCCATCTCTGGATGTGAACATATTTGCAAAACACAGTCTGGAAAACATACTTGTGGTAACCATTTATTTTGCCTACGTTTCTAAATATTATTTTAAAAAGTCAGACTTCCCTAGTAATTCTGCCAAATGGATGCTGATTTCTTTAGCGTAATACAGTAGCATGTTGTGTAAAAATTATCAAAGATTGAGATGTGTAGTCTTCCATTTTTCTATTTTGATTATAAATCTTTGAAAACAATTTTTGGATATTTGTGATTTTTTTCCCCAAAAACGTGTGTGCTGGTATGTATTTGTTTCTTATAACAGAACTATTTTATGTGTGTGTATAAGACAAATCTAATGAAGACCTCTTTTCTGCTATGTTTTCAGAATCTTTTCGGTGCTAGATACTTTGAAAAATTTTTAGTTCATGGGGTTTTTTATTTTTATTTTTTCCTGTGCTAGTGAGGTGTCTTCTTGCACCCTTACTCAGTCAGTTCTTTACTGGCATCCAAGAGGATTTTTAACTGCTCATAGGATCAACTATTTATTTCCAATCTTTTTCTTTGATGTGCCATTTGCCTATGTGTTCAATTGTCCTGAGATGGAAGGTTCTGCCTATATGTTTTGTTAATAAAAAAACCCAATATAATCGCCATTAGCTTTTTAAAATTGAAACAAACACCAAAGCAGACTTAAAAGTGAAGTTAGTGGGGCAAGGAGAAGTAAGAAATAAGCAGATATGCCTGAGGAGGACAGTATAAAAAAAGAGCCAATTCTGTCTGTGCAAATACAGGCACAACCCCTGTTGGCCAGCTGTGAAGAGAACTCAGGACTTACATAAATAAAGCATATTCCATGTATTTCAGAGTAGAATTTGGTCCACTAAGATTGTTAATCTTTTGGACAAGGGATCATGTTATCCTTATTCACTATGATTTGCACAGTATGGACCTTTTTGTTCAACATCTTTATTAATCACCTGGATGAGGGGATGGATTGCACCTTCAGCAAGTTTGCAGATGACACTAAGCTAGGGGGAGAGGTAGATACGCTGGAGGGCAGAGATATGGTCCAGAGTGACCAAAGAGGATTGAGCCAAAAGAAATCTGATGAGGTTCAACAAGGACAAGTGCAGAGTACTGCACTTGGGATGGAAGAATCCCAAGCATTGTTACAGGCTGAGGACTGAATGGCTAAGTAGCAGTTCAGCAGAAAAGGACCTGGGGATTACAGTGGATGAGAGGCTGGATATGAGTCAACAGTGCACCCTTGTAGCCAAGAAGGCTAATGGCATATTAGATTGCATTAGGAGGAGCATTGCCAGCAGATCCAGAGAAGTGATTATTCCCCTTTATTCGGCTCTGGTGAGGCCACATCTGGAATATTGTGTCCAGTTCTGGGTCCCCCACTATAGAAAGGATGTGGACGCATTGGAGAGTGTCCAGCGTAGGGCGAAAAAATGATTAGGGGGCTGGAGCGCATGACCTATGAGGAGAGACAGAGGGATTTGGGTTTGTTTAGTCTGCAGAAGCGAAGAGTGAGGGGGGATTTGATAGCAGCCTTCAACTTCCTGAAGGGAAGTTCCAAGGAGGATGGAGAAAGGCTGTTCACAGTAGTGACAGATGGCAGAACAAGGAACAATTGTCTCAAGTTACAGTGGGAGAGGTCCAGGTTGGATATTAGGAAAAACTATTTCACTAGGAGGGTGTTGAAGCACTGGAATGGGTTATCTAGGGAGGTGGTGGAATCTCCATCCCTAGAGGTGTTTAAGTCTCGACTTGACAAAGCCCTGGGTGGGTTGATTTAGTTGGGATTGGTCCTGCCTTGAGCAGGGGGCTGGACTTTATGACCACCCGAGGTCTCTTCCAGTTCTATGATTCTATGAGTCTGTGACCTGAAACCTTTTGTAAAAGTGTTGTGGATTTTTTTGAGAATACCCATTTCCTTTCACATCTTTTCCCCTTTTCAGCAAATATATATGCAATCTGTTCTTTGCAGGTGGAAGATGGGGAGGTCACTCCTGTGGTCTGCAAAGAATTCAAAGCCTCAACCAATCAGACTGAAGTTTTGAAAATCAATCTACAATAAGAGGCGACTATGAGTGAAAATGCTCACTATTACATATTGATAGCCAACCCCCTTGCTCACTGATAGACATGATTTTTCCCACTGTTTGTAGCATCTTCATTCTTCTTTTCATTTGAATAAACAGTAGGCTTTAAGAAACATGAAAATTAATATTAGGTGCAGGTTCAAGTGTGAAAACCCAAAGATTTTTCTCATTGAATGAACAGAAGTCAATTCCCGGTGTCTGATTTGTAGGTACTTGGAGATTTCAGTCCTATTCAGGTGTGCATGGAGGTTTGAGATTCACAAGCTTAGACTTCTAAGACCATATTGAGTCTCAGCCAGCTTGCCTCTCCCACTGAGATATGTTCTTTTTTTCTTCTTCTTCTTTGTGCTAGATTGCTCAAGAAACACCTGGTGGTTCCCCCTGTAGCTAGTGGGAGGCAGCTTTAGGAAGAGAAAACCTTTTATTTCCCCTGCAAGACAACCCCAAAATAGAGATATGACTGAGAATATTAAGGAGTTGGTATATTACAGTCATTATTACAGTTAAAATAGTTATCTAAGATGTTAAAAGATTTTCTGAAGTAGTGTTATGCTTCCTGAGTTGAAAAATAACAATGGACACTGAGGGTGTTTCTAGACTACAGGGTTTTGTCGACAAAAGTGGACTTTTGTCGACAAAACTATACCTGCGTCTACACTGCTGCTGAGTTCTGTCAACATAACGTTGACAGAACTCAGCAGTTTTGTTGATGGCTATAAACCTCATTCTTCAAGGAATAACACCTTTTGTTGACAGAGTTCTGTCAACAGAAAGTGTTATTGCATCTACACTGTCATGTTGACAAGGTGAAGCAAAATGCAGGACAATGTAGCTCCCCCCCCCCACATCCCCCTTCTGTTCTGTAATGTGATTTGTCCTTTTCATGTGTGTTCATTTTTTTTAAATTGTATCCTTTGGTATATATGGTTGTGACTATTTTCTTCCACTATTTGATCTGAGGAAGTGGGTCTGGCCCACGAAAGCTCATCATCTAATAAACCATCTTGTTAGTCTTTAAAGTGCTACATTGTCCTGCATTTTGCTTCAGCTACCCCAGACTAACACGGCTACATCTCTACCACTATGTTGACAAGGTGGCTTGCTTTGTCGACAGAACTGGATGTAATCTAGACGCTCTTTGTTGACAGAAGCTTTTTCAACTGTATCTGTCGAAAAACTTCCGTCAACAAAAGCCTGTGGTCTAGACGTACCCTGAGTAATACAAGAAATGTATTTGCTCAAGAAACACCTGGTGGTTCTCCCTGTTTTGAAGATGGTGTAATTGTAAAGGCACAACCTTTGAGAAAAGTTGTTTTTGGAACAGCTCTGTGTTTAGATGCTAGAGTTGTCTTGTGTTTGAAATACAGATAAACAAGCATTCAACTGGTAAGCAAAAGCTGATGATAACTTCACTTCTTCTAAACAAACCAGAAGACAGATGGCTCTGGATACTGGAACTTGTGTTAAAAATAAATGATTGGGAGTTTGTAGGCAGAAACAAGTTCCAGCTCTTTCAAAGGAAAAGCTAGGCACTGTGGGTTGCACTTTAGAATGGGGAGCAGCTTCTGATAATAAAAACAAAACAAAAACAAAACCCCAACACATGAGTCAGTAACACAGGAAAACCTTGGTGATAAAATGGACAACTCTACTCACTTGTGAGGAATGAGTGTGAAATAAGAGTAGCTCTACATAATATTGTCCCATCTGATTCATGGAACTTTCAATCTATTCAATCAGCAGAGCCATCCTGCTTTTCTGAGATCATATCTCAGAAGATGAAATGGAGAACTTAGACCTCAAAACAGGGTATATAAGCAAGCCCTTCCTGGTAATGTGGGGTTTATTCTGTACATCTTTTTGAATCTGGTACAATCTAAGACCTAAACCTGTGTCTCTAGCAGGCAGCATTCTCCTGTGTTGAAGAAAATCCTCTATCGTGAGCCATGAAATTGTAATCCTATTGAAACCAATAGCAATGTCCCATTGACTTCAGTGGCACCAGGATTTGGCCTGGTAACTGAATCTGGATCCTTATACCATTGTTCTGTGGATTTAACGCTGAATGAATACAGGATAATTTAATTAATTTCATGTTGTTATACAACCATGTGAACAATTCAGCCTACATAAAGCATTATGTCCTTTCTCCATGTACTGTTTTAAGCTCAGTTCCTGTTTTTCCTGTTTTTTAACAATGGGTGTTCTCCATTGCTAGCCACTATTTTGATTTAAGAGTGCACAGAGTGATGTTTTGGAATCTGTGCATAAATGCTTATTGGAGTGTTGAATTCTTCATTATCATGCAAGGAAAATAGCTTTTTTCATGTACTGCGAACCAGCAGAAAAAATTATGTTCCAATGAATCATTATTTATAAACCAAAATGTTCAAATGACTGGTAATATTTATACTACAGGTGAAATTCATATTAGACAAGCTACACTTATTTTGTCACAATATTTTAAGATGAAACTGTATAAGATCAGTGGGATATATTTTTTTCTGAGTTGCACTCTGAGATACAAATCAAACTGATGATAATTTTCCAATACGCAATTAAATTATCTGAGTCAATATTAAATGTATTAGTTATTCAAATGTGGAGATTAGTGATTTTAACACAACTGTTTATTAGATTATGACTTTTGTTGTTTTTCATTTAACTTTGTTTCATGTATTCTGCAATTGTTAGTTGAGGCGGGTCAATAAATACGTGCACATTTAAGTACAAAAGGAAGAAAGCAAAATAATCATTAAATATGTTCACAACCAAATGCATCCTGTCAATAATTTGATTTACAGAGAGTGGGCAATGAAACATTACAAAGCATTCCTCGATAATTCGTATTTTAAACATGCGCTACCACATAAGCTTAGAAGTGCCATTTGTGCATTGCAGTATGCTGAAAAAAGCATTTGCATACTTAAACACATGGTCTTTTATCACATCTGACTTCTCATTGGAATGTCTTGCTTAGGCGTACCCCAGATGTGTTCTCAACGTCAACCTGTAGAAAATGTTCAGGTTGGCATGAATGCACTTATTCTGCCAATGGCATTCACAATTACTCATTTTTCTGCTACATGTCCGTGGCATTTCTTTGCAAATTTAGCCCTCATTGTCTGAATCAATATTCTCATTCTGTAGTCAGTGCACTTGTCTGGGACTCTCATTAACAGCGAGAGCATTATGCATTTACTGAGGGAGAGAATCCCATCTAATGTATTGAAAGCTTCATTGCCAGTTTTAAAGAACTCTCTTTTGTCATCCACATGTTAGGAGGCTAATTGTCAGTTTGTGGAAATTGGTGTAAGTCCATTGATTGCAACACAGTCCAGTTTACACCAGCTGAGGATGTAGCTCCTAAGAGCCAATTTATCCTTGGCCCTGTGCTGTTGCTTTTGAAGAGGTAGAGGGGACTGGAAAAGCCCTTCTCTATTTTCACAGCAAACCAGCTCTTGAGGCAGCCATCATGGGTTAGTGGGACCACTAACCACTAAGGATGATCTAGTTTACCTGCTCTCCTAGCTGGCACCTGAGGGTTGGCCTTTCTAACCCCCTGCTTACTGCCAAATGCTGGAAGCAATACAGAGTGGGACAGGTGAGCTGGAGCAGATTGCATCTTTTCTATAGTTTTAGAAAAACATGGTACTGCTGTTTATGATCAAGAGATGTTCTTAGAGGCATTGACTTCCACAGGCTTCCTGTCTCTCTGCCCTGCTATCGAAGTGCACATGGTGTTCCTTTCCCACACTGTTCTCAGAGCTAATTTATCCATATATGGATAGTTTGACCTGAGCATTGTGTGTGTATGTGACATTTTAAACTGTAAGAAATGTAACAGACTCTCCTAGTTCTCTCCATCCAATATAAATCTGAGGGAAGAGTACTTGACACCACTACTATTTTACTTTTCTCATTTGTATTTATTTATTTTTATCACTTCCTGCTTTGGTTTGAAAACAAGGCCACTTGAATATGGGTTGATCCATCTTCTATGACAACTTGCTAGTTATGGCTATGTCCAGTTCTATGGAGCTCTTGATCTATGCAGGTCTGTTTTATCGTGAAGAACACACAGTCATGTTTTGAATACAGAATACAGCATTTGCAAGAATGTACTAGTCTGAGCAATCTGAAAAACAGTCTGAAGCTGTGAGTTAAGCTTCTGTACTGCAATAACAATGACAGTGACTTTTTTTAGTATGAGGATTTTGAAAACTGAAAAATGTCCCCAGTGACAGCAGGAGTATTGAACCTTAAGCAGAAATTACATAATGACTATATAAAAACCTTTGAAAACAAACTAAATTTGACAAGTTGTTAATCAGCTTTGACAGCTTTTTACAATTATAGACTACCAATGATTTAGGAAATATCATTGATCTGCAAATTGGCTAGACTTCCATATTTCATTTGGTACTATTTATAAATTAATACTTTATATGTAGTAACGATGGGACACACTGGACTAACAAATACATATATGAGATAACATGCCAAAAATCTCATGGGGAAACCAGCATTAATCAAATATACATCGTTACCCTGGAATAAAACACTGTGCAGATTTCTGAAAAATTTCAAGCAAACACTGTGCACTAAGCATTATAATATGAGTCTAATAACCAGAAGCCAAGGCAAATTACCTTGGAGTTATTCTGAAGGACTATAGCTGGCCTCTACTGTTCATTTTTTTAAAGTCCCCATTCTTCAAAGTTGTCACAGAATGCCAAAATCTGCCTTCTAGATTTGGGGGAGCTAGACTACCATTAATAACCTTGTGAAGGGTATTCCTCACTCCACTAGTATTATATCAAAATAATGAGATCATCTACACAACCATTCTATTATTTTAAAATAATTTTGAAATAACAGACAGCTTATTCCGAAATCTGCTAGCCTCATTCTACGAGGAATAACACCTATTCTGAAATAGCTATTTCAAAAATAAGGTGTGTGTAGATCAGCCTTGCGCTCTTCAAAGAAAAAAAATTGTGGCTCCCACTCCTGCACCCACACCTGCAGCTCTTCAAGGGGCAGCTGTGTGAAAGAGACAGAGCTGCGGTGTCCCATGCAACCTTCAAAATGGCCACTCAAAATGGCCACAATTAAAAGGGCAATGCCTGCTCTGCTCATAAAAGGGCAGGGTCTCAGCATCTGCCCCCCGCTTTTTTTTTTGCTCAACAACTTTTTTCCCTTGGCACTGTATCCACCACTATTTTGGCTCTTCGTCTGTAACAGGTTGGCCACCCTTGGTGTAGATGCTCCACTGCTACTATTTTGATACCCTCCCCACAGCCTCCTGGAGCTCTAAATTGAGATAGCACATCTACATTAGGGAAGCCTGCCTCAAACTAATTTTGAGGCTTTCTTGTAGTGTAGATGTGCTATTTCGAAATAAGCTATTTCAGAATAACTATTCCAGAATAGCTTATTTTGAAATAAGCATGCAGTGTAGACATACCGGCTACGTCTACACTGGCCCCTTTTCCGGAAGGGGCATGTAAATTTCAGCAGTCGTCGTAGGGAAATCCGCGGGGGATTTAAATATCCCCCGCGGCATTTAAATAAAAATGTCCGCCGCTTTTTTCCGGCTTTTAAAAAAGCCGGAAAAGAGCGTCTAGACTGGCCCCGATCCTCCGGAAAAAGTGCCCTTTTCCGGAGGCTCTTATTCTTACTTTGAAGTAAGAATAAGAGCCTCCGGAAAAGGGCACTTTTTCCGGAGGATCGGGGCCAGTCTAGACGCTCTTTTCCGGCTTTTTTAAAAGCCGGAAAAAAGCGGCGGACATTTTTATTTAAATGCCGCGGGGGATATTTAAATCCCCCGCGGATTTCCCTACGACGACTGCTGAAATTTACATGCCCCTTCCGGAAAAGGGGCCAGTGTAGACGTAGCCCCCGTGAAGTACAGATAGTGGAGAATCCACAAGAGACATTTAAAATATCCTGCTACTAAAGGTTTCTGTTGAAAGAACTTCCCAGGGTCACAGATTCCTTGGTCTGGGTTTGAAATTGCTGCCACCACCGAAATGAAAAAAACACATTGAGAACCCAGGAAGGCACACTTGGGAATGCTTTTCTGTGGGGTACTCTCAAGCTCTTTAACCCTCCCTCTAGAGACAGTTTGAAAAAACTGTAATAGCTGGCTTTGCACGTGCACACAGAAGCTCCTGCCCAGGAATCAGATCATGGTCTTGAAAAGGTGATTTTTATTAACAAAACAAGAAAATATACTTGGCAAAACATTACTTGGTTGCTAGGTAATATAGAGCAAGAGAAAAAAAAGGTTTAAACACAATTGCTTCCCTGGGATTCAGTTTAGCGAATAACAGTGTAAGAGGAGGTAGTTACATGTGCTCAGCACAGTCCAATAATCCCCAAATTTTTTTTAAAAAAACTGATCATGTTAAATTCATAGAAGTTAGGTCCATCCATATTTATATTCCAGGATGGATAGAAATGGTATCCCTATCCTCTTGTTGTCAGGGGTTGGAAATGGATGACAGGAAGGGATTACTTGATGATTACCTGTTCTGTTCTCCCCTTCTGGCATTGGCCACTGTCAGAATACAGAATATTGAGCTAGATCATAGGTTCCCAAAGTGGGGGGGCGGAAGAAGAAATTCCAGGGGGGGGCAAGGTGACCCAGCCCCACAAGAAAGAGCCTACACTGGTGTTACCTCACCCAAAGTTCATCTTTAACTGTTTGTTTTGCACGGTGGCTTCCCCAGGTCTGTCTTCCTCCCTCCTTCAGACAAGCCCCAGAGCCACTTTGAAAGGGTGCTAATTTGGAGCTGATTTTGAAAAGGTGCTAATTAGCCCAGACAATAGGGCCCGAGGAGCTCAGCTCCTTGAATAATCATTGATTAAAGGCTCCAATGGGGGCAGAATTGCAAACAGCTGCTAGCTCAAAGTCAGGAAGCAGCCAAGGGAACAAGTGGCACATGTTTTTGAGACCCCAGACCTGGTTGTGGGTCACCCTCACTTAGCTGGTCTCTCCCCTCTCCCAGACCCCCATGAGTACCCTGCCCTCCTATCCAGACCCCCACGAGTACCCTGCCCCCCCGCCCAGACTCCCACCTGTCCGCTGCTCAGGGCCCCACTTGTTCTCTGTCCCCTGCTCAGGGCCTCACATGCCCGCTGCTCAGGGCCCAACCAGGACCCTGCTCTTGCCCCCTACCTTCTGGCCAGACACCTACCCCCAGCTTGCTCCTATAGCCTATTTTCCATCCACATTCTTCACCCCATCCCTATCTCACTGACTGGCAGCCCTGTCCCTCACACTGGATCCCTCATTTTTGGCCCCACCTCAGAGAGTAGAAGGGCCCACAAATTCCACTAACCCTTGAACCGCAGAAGACTTAATCTGGCCTGAGGCTTTGAACCTCAGTCCTATCTACCCTCCCCCCATGAGGCTGAGGTGCCAGGGGAAGGAGGTGTCTCAGTTGGGGCCACATCAATGTGGTTTGGGGGGGGGGGCTAGGAGGGTTTGGGGTTTTTTTTGCATCTCACTTGTGTGTTCCCTGACTTATTTTTTCTGTGGGTCAGTGACCCCGACCCAGAACAAGTTCCCCGCTGCTCCCATAAATACAGTGCTGAAATATTTGTGCTGGCCATATTTAATTTAAAAATGAAGCCTGGCCCACAAGGCAAGCCCCCATCTGGCCACAGCATCATAACACTCCTGCATTCCCCCCCCCCCACACACACCTCAATCCTGAGCCTATCATACACTGGAACCCCCTGTCCTGAGCATCACACATCCCCAGTCTTCTGCCACAACACTACTGCACGATCCACTCACTGCAAATCTGTGTCCTGAGCCCATCATACTCCCAACCCCCCTGCCCTGAGCCCCTCATATACCCCAACCTGAACTCCTGCACCCCCACATCCATAAGACTGTGGTTTGCTCAGCACTCCAACACTCCACCTAACCACAACTCTCTCTAGCCTGGAGCCCCCTCCCTGAATCAGATGCTAAAAAGTCTGGGAACCACTGAGCTAGATGGACCTTTGGTCTGACCCAGTATGGCCGCTCCTATATTCTTATGTGTCTGACTAAACATTATCAGTTCTATTCACATATCTGCTGTTCCAAGGTTTAGCCGTTCTCTAGGCCTAGATGTCACTAGGGCTATGTCTAGACTGCAAGCCTCTTTCAAAAGAGGCTTTTTCAAAAGTATCTTTCGAAAAAGCCTCTTTCAAAAAAGAGCGTCTAGACTGCAAGCAGTACTTTCGAAAAAGCAAGCCGCGAATGAGTCTGGATGCTCTCTTTCTAAAAAGCCCTGTTGGCATTCAAGAACACCTTTTTTCAAAAGAGCACTTTCGAAAAAAAGTGTTCTTCCTCATGCAATGAGGTTTACCACCGTCGAAAGAAAAGCCGCGTTCTTTCGATTTAATTTCGAAAGAATGCGGCTGCAGTGTAGACGCAGGTGAAGTTTTTTCGAAAAAAGGCTACTTTTTTCGAAAAAAACCCTGAGTCTGGACACAGCCTAGATGACTGGGTTCTTGGCTTAATTCAGGTCTCCCAGGCTTTCCTCTGATCATACAAAGACTAGGTCAGGAAGGTCACTGCTTCCAATTCAATAACTCACGTTATGTTTTCATTAGCGGCGAGGAGTCCTATGACACCTCATAGACTAACCAAAGTGTTGGAGCATAAGCTTTCGTGGGCAAAGACCCACTTCGTCAGATGCATGTAGTGGAAATGTCCAGAGGCACGTATAATATGCAGGCCAGAATCAGGCTAGAGATGACGAGTTGGATCCAATCAGGGAGGAGGAGGCCCACTTCTAGTAGCTGATCTGGAGGTGTGAATACCAAGAGAGAAGAAGCTGCTTTTGTAGTTAGCTAGCCATTCACAGTCTTTGTTTAATCCAGAGTTGATTGTGTCAAACTTGAAGATGAACTGTAGCTCAGCAGTTTCTCTTTGAAGTCTGGTCCTGAAATATTTTTGCTGCAGGATGGCTACCTTTAGATCTGCAATTGTGTGTCCAGGGAGATTGAAGTGTTCCCCTACAGGTTTTTGTATGTTGCCATTCCTAATAGCTGATTTGTGTCCATTTATTCTTTTACTTAGGGACTGTTCAGTTTGGCCGATGTATATAGCAGTGGGGCATTGTTGGCACATGATGGCATATATTACGATAATAGATGTGGAGAGTCTGTTTTCATTGACTCTCCTGGCCTCCTGCCAACTCACATCCCACTTCCCTAGCATTCCTGGAGACTCTCTAGGATCCACTGTCTATGTTTTTACCCTTATAAACAATTTAGTTAACTGAATGACTAGAATGTCCAAAAATGGTAGTACTGCTCCTATTCATCACAGACCTTCTCTTGGAAGGTTCTAAAATTAGCTTACATCCACTGATTGTCTTTGGTATGGTTTTCTTATATTTTACATCCAGCTGTTCACTCAAGCCGTGTCTACACTATACCCCTCTATTGGCAGAGGGATGTAAATGAAGCACTTCGAAAGTGCAAATGAAGTGGGGATTTAAATATCCCACGCTTCATTTGCATAATCATGTCACGGTGTTGTTTCGAACAAGCACCGTGTTGAAAGTGAAATGGCAGTTTAAACGCATTTTTTTCCACAACGGTGATTTTTCAAAAGATCTTGTACTCCTCAGAAAATGAGGAGTACGAGATCTTTCAAAAAATTGCCCTGTTGTCGAAAAAACTGCGTCTAAACTGCCATTTCACTTTCGACATGGCGCTTGTTCGAAACAGAACCATGATGTGATTATGCAAATGAAGCACGGGATATTTAAATCCCCGCTTCATTTGCACTTTCGAAGTGCTTCATTTACATCCCTCAGCCGACAGAGGGGTGTAGTGTAGACACAGCCCGTCTTCCGTTACTGCACCCCAAAACCCTATGTACCTCTGTTTACAGGAAGATTGGTGCGGAAATGGTGCAATAGTTTTCTTGCTGTTTCTGAAAAGAATTGGTTCCAAGTGGCTAATCAAACTCACTTTCCCTAAAATCCTAAAGCTAGGAGCAATAAACAGGTTCATGACCTCTTTAGACAACAGATGGTTACTGTCCCAGCTACATAGAAACGTGGTCAGGGGTTAGATTCAGTGTATTTCTTGATTTTTGTCAGCCTTAGAAAAATATTACTAACCTTGTTTATTCAGTGTCCGGCTCTTTTTATGTGGGGAAGGTTAAGAAACCTATATAGTATATAAAATGTCTGATTCTATTTTAACTTCAACTTTGTTAATTTAAGCTTCATTCCTATGGACGTAAATCAGAATGATTTTGTTTTTACATCCCTTTTACTGATCAGTCATCTACAATTTCGAAAACCTGTCTGTCAAATATATTTCCTTTTGTGTTGATGGGGGGATAATAGTGACCTTAAAAGTGACTTAATCCCATATGGGTTTTTTGAGGTGCATTTGGCATTGTACTGAAGTGTTTATGATTTTCTGAAGTACAAAAATGACTTTTATATAATGTTGCTTGCATAGGATATTGGATAGGATACTGAAAATATTAATTTGTGACTTTGACAAAAGCAAAATATTTGCATGCCATAATTGTATACATGTACAAATATTAAACATATTGGTACATTTTAATTTAAGACAAAACAAATTACTACCGATTGTATTTGATTTTTGTTCTGCCCACTCACCATTATAGTCTGCTGGTAAAATTCTGTTCTATAGCAATGGCATAAATCCAGATTGCTCTAGATTCCAACTAGTGTTAGTGAGATTTGACAGGGGGATGCTCCAGTTCTGCAGGCAGCCCGCCAGGGACAGGCAGACCTGTCTTGGTGGGCCTGGGGGCGTCAGAGACAGGAGCTGTTCCAGACAACCACTGTACTCTATGCCTGTAATGTGCCCAGGCCACTGCAGACAGGGCTGCCCTAGATGTCCGGAATAGCTTCTGTCTGCAGTGGGCTCCCCGCAGTGCTAGAGCAGCCCTCTGTGCATGGCAAGCAGGGAGGTGCTCCAGCCCCACTGGTTAACTGGAACCAGTAAGCAATCCCCATTAAGTTTGATGCTTACCAGTTATCCGGTTAACCTTTCACATCCCTAATTTGTAGCACTGCTGTCTGTCTCTGAGGGTACACTACAGAGAAGATTGAAGCTGCCTCTGTCAATGTTCCAGATTTCGAATTAGCGGGTCTGTTTAAGACAACTAATTCGAACTGAGAAGGACACTCCGGTCGATGCCAGTAATCTGGTTTCCACAAGGAGTAAGGGAAGTCGAAGGGAGAGTGTTCTTCCTTCGACTTCCTGCAGTGTGGACAGCACCAAAAGTCAAGTTATAGAACTTGAACTTCAGTTATGCAATTAACCTTATCCCATATTTTGGACATACTCTGATATATTACACACACCCTTCAAAAAATCCTTTCCTTTCAGCTAGCTTCTTGGAAGAAGGACTTTTTATTTCCTTTTTTCAGAGATCACTACTTCTTGATATGGAAAAAAAATCCACCTTGGACTGAATTCTTCCATAAGTTACACTCCAGGGAATCTCACTGAAGCCTGCGGATTTGTGTGAGATGTAATTCATGGCAGAATTTAGCCTACAACTTTAATGTCCTATTCAGCCATCAACTGACTATGTCTACACTGTACAGTTATTTTGGAATAAACTATTCTGGAATAGTTATTCCGAAATAGCTTATTTCAAAATAGCATGTCTATACTGCAGGGAAGCCTCAAAATTAGTCTGAGGCAGTCTTCCCTAATATAGACATGGTATCTTGATTTAGAGCCCCAGGAGGAATAACTTAGGATGGGCCTGGTGAGAGGCTATTTCGAAATAGCAGAAGTGGAGTGTCTACACATGCCTTATTTTGAAATAGCTATTTTGGAATAAGCGTTATTCTTTGAAAATATTTCAAAATAATGGAATTGCTGTGTAGATGCTTGCATGGCTATTTTGGAGTAATGGCTGCTATTCTGAAATTAATTGGCTGTATATGGGCAGAAGGCTACAGTTCTGTGTTTTGTCATTTGGTTGACTAAAAAATTTGTCAGTAGTTAACTCTTTAGATCTAACTCTAATTGTCTTGCCTTTGAGGGTTAAAACCATAGACAGTGAGTCCTAGAGAGTTCCAGGAATGCTTAGCAGAAGCCAGGAAAGCTAATGCAAGCAGATTATGGGTTTTTAATTGGGGGCAGCAGCCCTTTCTGTTTCCCGTTGTGGCCAGGGTTCCACAGAGCTCCATGGAGGACCTATAAGGAACCAAGGTATCAGACATGGAGAATCCAGTAACATTCATGCCTAGTGAAGGGCTAAGTCTTGAAACAACAGGTATGTGCATACTACAGGGACTGTTTAGTCAGATGAAATAAAGTTATGTTTTTATTTTTGGGTTTGTTGGATTTCTCTGTCCTGAACACATGTCCTACGTTACAGCCAGGGAAGCAATGTTTTAATCCTTTTTCAGTCGCTCTACAACACCTAGCAAAGTTTCATCAAAAGTGGGTTTTTTAAAATAAAAATCACCCTTTTGCATGATCTGACTCCTGTGTCCTAGAGCACAGGAGATTCTTGTGTGTACACATCTAAGACTGCATATCCAACTATTAAGAGAAATTAAAATTCTATTTGCAGCTGATCTCAGCATTTAGGTTTTCAAGCTCTCTCCAGAGGAAAGGTTAAAAATAACTTGATGGCACTTTAAAGGAAGAAAATCTCAACCGTGTCTTTCTGGATTCTCAAAGGGGTTTTGCAGTTGGGTGGTGGCAGCATTATCAACCCAAAGCCAAGGAGTCTGTAACCTTGTGGAGTTGTAACACAAGCCTTTAGTGGAAAAGTATTTTAAAGTCTTTTGCAGACACTCAAAGTGCCAGACTGAGGAACAATCTTGACACATGCGGACACAGTTTAGCACAAGAACTATTGAAAAAGATCAAATCTTCTAGTGGTTAATGTGAACATTATCATAATCTTTAGCTACGTCTACACTGGCATGATTTTCCGGAAATGCTTTTAACAGAAAAGTTTTCCGTTAAAAGCATTTTCGGAAAATCACATCAAGATTGGCAGGACCGTGGCCAGTCTAGATGCTCTTTTCCACAAAAAAGCCCCTATTGCCATTTTCGCGATTGGGGCTTTTTTGCGGAAAACAAATCTCTGCTGTCTACACTGGCCCTTTTGCGCAAAAGTTTTTCAGAAAAAGACTTTTGCCCGAACGGGAGCAGCATAGTATTTCCGCAAAAGCACTGACAATCTTACATGAGATTGTCAGAGCTTTTGCGGAAATTCAAGCGGCCAGTGTAGATAACTGGCAAGTTTTTCCGGAAAAGCGGCTGACACAGCCTTTTTGTCAGATGGGTTTAACAACTTGGCACATAGCTACACCCAGGAATATACTACTTGGATAAATTCACATTTAATTTTCTCCTGTTTCCCTAAATAGAAGAAAATAAAATATATTTTATATAAAGACCTATTATCCTAGAAATGTGTCATACTTTGTCAAAATAAATCTTAACTATTTAAGGTCCTATTCAAAATATTTCTAAATGACCTGGGAAAAAGAGTTAAATTTGGCAGTGGCAACATTTGTAGATGATATGAAACTCTTCAAGATAAGTCCCAACAGACTGTGAAGGGCTTCAAAAGAATCTCAGAAAATTTGGTGGCTGGGTAACAAAATGGCAGAAGATGTGTAAAGTTGATAAATGCAAAATAATGCACAGTGGAAAACATAACCCCAAATATATGTAAAAAATGATGGGGTCTAAATTAGCTGTTTTTTCGAGAAAGATCGTGGAAGCATTGTACTTAGTTCTCTGAAGACATCCACTCAGTGTACAATGGCAAACAAGTGAAGAGAATGTTGGGAATAATTAAGACAGGCATGGATAATAAGACAGAAATTATTATACTGCCTTTATATAAATGATCGTACACCCATATGTTGAATACGTTGTGCAGATGTGGTCACCTCATCTCAACATAGATAAATTGGAATTAGGAAATGTTCAGAAAAAGACAACAAAATGAATAGGGATATGGGACAGGAGCCATTTGAAGAGATATTAGTAAGTCTGGGACTTTTCATCTTGGAAAAGACAACTAAGGGTGGATACATGAGAGGTCTATACAAACATGGCTATTGTTATTTACTCCTCATAACACAAGAACTGGAGGTTTCCAAATAAAATTAATAGGCAGCATGTTTAAAATAAATACATGTTCACACAATACACAGTCAACCTGTCGAACTATTTGCTAAAGGATTTTGTGAAGGCCAAACTTATAACAAGGTTAAAAAAGAACTAAATAGGTTCATGGAGGATAGCTCCATCAGTGGCTACTAGTTAAGATGGGCAGGGATAGTGTCCTTAGCCTCTGTCTGCAGATGCTGGAAATGGGCAACAGGGGGATGGATCACTTGATGAGTTCCTATTTTCTTCATTCCCTCTGGGGCACCTGGCCTTGGCCACTGTCTGAAAATAAGATGTTGGGCTAAATTCACCTTTTGTCTGACCCAATAAGGCTGTTCTTAATATAGTTATTATTCTGATTTCCTTGTCCAGGTATCCATATTTTGCCTCTATTATTGTTGTTATCTTTTCAGCATATTAGGTGCAAATTCATGGTTTTGTCTTATTATTGCTGTATGGTGCAAAGGTCATTCATTATTTACCTGACTTCTGGCAGAATGTAAGGCTAGGCAAAAACAAGCAAAAACAAATGGGTTTCTCTTGGTATAAAAAGGTACACAGGTTTAGAACACTGAAGAACAGTTTGCAACACAACAAATAGAGGTGCCCATGCAGTTGTTATAATGAAGGCAGTGTGGTTATAAACAAAGATTATAGACAGTTTAGAATAAAGTCACACCAAAGAAAACATGCTTCATCCTTATTGTAAGCTGTCTGGAAGCACAGCATATCCTTTGTGACCCTCACCCTCAACTAGCAGAGCCTTGGCTTCATGCTAAACTAATGCTAGGATATCCCTGGATGTCAGATCTCTTCATTTAGAACATTTAACATCTGTGGCTCACAGGAAAGGTCACTTAACCAGAAACTGAGGGGATATGTGTGTGTGAGGAATATCTGCACACATTTTTCTAAAGGATACAGTGCAATTATATATTTTTGCCAAAAATAAATCTTAACAAATATGAAATCCGTTTTTTGACTGTTCTTCAGTGGCCCATAAATCTAAACCGAAATTCAATTTTTGCAGCAAAAAAGCCCACATCAAATTGATACAACATTTGCAGAATTAAAATATTACTAATGGAAATAAATATCTTTTTGCAAAATTTCCATTTCCTTTTAGTTAGAGGAACCAAGTAATAAGGTTTCATCTGGCAATTGTGTCCCAACTCTGAAAAAGATGGCTGAAGATTGCTTGTGTAGGGTAAAACTCAGTCCATGGTATTTTGCTAAGACTCCCTATTCAACCCTAAAATCTGGGACAATCCTGCAAACTTAACAGAACAGGCAGTTAGTGTGAGTGGACTTTGCCCTGGCAACCACATTCCAGGGGGTCACACCAGATAAGACACAGACTGGCGCCAAAACAACCTTTCTAACTTAGTAAGTGTGATATGTTCTCACTGTTTTGCTTTAATCCTAGATAATTGGCCCATGTCCCAAGCATTATGCCAGTTCAAGGTGCCACCGCCTTCTTCACAGATGCATCATAATTCAATTAGACACGGTTGCCATTAAATTGTCTGCTTTGTTTCTGTTGGCTTATTTAGCTTGTTAAGGAAAACCATTTGTATTAGAGATAAGGTGTTTTACTGATGATGGGAGGAGATGCTGTGTAACCTTTTTAGCATATTGGCTTACGTGCTCATTTCGTATTGCTGCTAGAACCTATCCAATTGCTTCCTCTCCGCCCATCAGCCCCCTGTATAATCTATTGTATAGTTTTGCTTGAGCAGTGCTCACCAGCCTAACCATCTGGGTGACACTCTACCAATGTTGTGTGTAATAAATCCTCTTGCTTGCTTTCACTACACCCAGAGTGTCCAGATTTATTCTCAACAGCTTGATAATATGCCATCTATTTACTTCATAAGAAGCTGACTGCTTTGTATCACAAGAAGCATTTTTATGTAATTTCACTCAATGAAAACCAGTGCTACTTCACTGTATAAGCTATAAAACAATGATAGCTTTTTGAATTACTAAATAATCTTTCCAGACAAAATAAATAGATTATTATGACTTTATGGTACTGTTGGTTATTCTGACCCAGACTTAACATTTTTAATGATCTCTTGTATAATCATCTCTTGTATTTTTTGACAGTTTGTCATGCCAGTTTTTGGCCAATTGGTGCTATGATATGTAAATGACTCATAAACATTTCAGCTTTGCTTTCAAAAGTATATGGGACAAGATTTGGAGACTTGTGAAAAATAAGGATTTAAATCTACTTTTAATTGAACCAATTCTGTAATTATAGGTCAAATTCTAATGCAGATGCTGAATAATACCTACTACAAGTAACACGTGTGGAACAAATAGTTATTCACACAATAAGATTCTGCTCAACAGGAGTAAAGTTGGCACAGTATGGCCCTATATAGGCAATGTCTAAATATATTTTGTTTCAGATAAATCCTGATAAGTGACAGAATTGTTAGGATAAAATTTTAGAATCCTTTCACATACCAATCTTGCTGTGTGTACATATG
Organism: Pelodiscus sinensis; assembly: GCF_052426305.1. NCBI lineage: Eukaryota > Metazoa > Chordata > Testudines > Trionychidae > Pelodiscus > Pelodiscus sinensis. Next base: position 14,625,936 of record NC_143057.1, read on the forward strand.
TATAGATTTAATTCTACTACTTCTCAAATCTCCAAGAAGTAGCACCAGTAGCTATAAATCTCCAAGAAGCTGAGATCAGCATTTTCAAGGAGCTACTGTATTAATTTTTGGTGCCATTGTTTGTGGATGCTTCCCTTGACACATTCAAGGTCTGATTTTTTTTACCCACAACTACAGCTGAAGGTGTTTTGCACCTCTGGAAATCTAATCTCAATCATAAGCATCATAGTCAGTTTTCAGTAATAGTGAATCCAAAGTTCCTCTCTTTTCTCTGCATTGTGGAGACCTCAACTGCATGGCATTCAGTTGCTCTCCAATCTAAACTGGATTAGATTATCTAGAAAAGAGTTTGCAGTCCTATTTTCACTGATTATAATTTATTTAATTGCCTGTTACCACAAGTTGACTAAGAATAATAACAACTAGTCTAGATAGATAACAAATTATTGTGTCCTAGAACAAACATTTGTGGATTGTCTAAACTAGCATTGACTAATAATATGCCAATGTCTTTATGGCTGTCCTTGAACCTTTCCTCAGCTCTTGCCCTCTATCACCTTTACTCTACATAGATGACATTTTCATCTTATGGACCAACAGGAAAGAGACCCCTAAAGAATTTCAAAGGGATTTCAGCAACTTCCAACCCAGCATCACTCAGCCTGGATCAGTCTACACAAGAGATCCACTTCCTTGACACTACAGTACAAATTAATGATATGGACACATTTCCACCATCTTATATTGGAAACCTACTGACTGCTACACTTACCTTCATGCCTCTAGCTTCCATCCAAGACATATTTCTCAATCTATTTTTTACAGCCAAACCCTAAAATACAACCGGATTTGCTCCAATCCCACAGACAGAGACAAACACCTACAGGATCTATATAGAGCATTCTTAAAAGTGAAATACACACCTGGAAAAGTGAGAAAACAGTGAGAGCCAGAAGAGTACCCAGACATGAACTAATTTAAGACAGGTCAAGAAGAGAAAACAACAGAATTCCACTTGTCATCACCTACAGCCCACTACTTAAACCCCTCCAATGCATTATCAACATGCTACAACCTATCTTGGAAAATGACCCCTCACGCTAAAGGGCCTTGGGGGAAAGGGTCAATCCTTACCTACTGACAATCCCCTAACCTCAAACAAATCCTTTCCATTAACCATGCAGCACACCTCCATCATAATGTTCCAGTAACTCACCCCTGAAATCAAACCCTATGCAAACTCTGTCCTCACATGTCCACAAGCAAGTTCATCACTGGACTCAATCACATTCGCCACTACACCAGAGGCTCATCCACTAATGTGATCTATGCCATCAAATGCCAGCAATACCCCTCTGCCATGTATATTGGCCAAACTGGACAGTCTCTACAGGAAAGAATTAATGGACACAGATCAGATATCTGAAAAGGCAACACACAGAAACCTGTTGGAGAACACTTTAACCTGCCTAGGCACTCATTAATGGATCTCTAAGTCACCATGTTGTTTCAGGTTAATTCCACAAACCAAATACACAGGGAAGCATTGGAACTTAATTTTATTTACAAGTTTGGGAGTCATCACAAAGGTATGAATAAAGACAATTCCTGGCTAGAAAACTACCTTCCAGTCTCATGCCTTAACGAACTAAACAATGGGTACTTAAGAACAATTTGCACCTTTCCTGTTATCTTCTTGTAACATGAACACTCTAATTCGCTATTTTTCCCTTCCTTCCCCTTGCCCCACCATCCCCTATTCATTTTGGAACTGGACTTTTAATATTCAATTCTTCTGAAGAAATGGGTTTTACCACATTTTGTTAGTCTTTAAGGTGCTGCTGGATTATTAATTGTTTTTTAAGTTTTTCATTAATATTGTGTCAGCTCAAATTTAAAGACAATTAACTTGAGTAAAAACTGGGCACAAACTCTAGAACAATTTACTTTACTTGGTGCTTCTCTGTCATGTTATTGAATTTTAAGGATCATTGCTGTACCCATAGGAGGCGAGGTTGCCCCAAAAGTCGGTACAAAGGGGGCCATGTGAGGTGTCAAATGAAAGCTTATGTAATACTGATTCTGTATATGCTGTTCATGTACTTGTATAATATCTGTATGTGGAGTTATAAATATGTACTCTGTGTTGATGCTGGAAAATTGTCTGAGACAGAGCAATGGGCAAAGAATGTTCAGCCAGTGGCTATGCTAATTAGCAAGGAGACAATGAATCTCTAAGTGTGTATCCAATACACATCTGAGGAATGTGACTGATACTTGCAAACCAGCCAGGGCATAATGGCTGCCAGCATGTGAAACAGAGATAGGTCGCTTGACCACGTGACCTGCTCTGGCCAGGAAGATGCCAGGAGAGGTATATAAGTGCCATGTGTCATCCTCCATCTGGTCTTCAGTTCAGCTCCTGACCCCAGATGCAGCCTTGCAGGGAACAAAGAGCCAGAAGGAACCGTGGACCCATCCCGACATAGGATGTACAACAGAGACTTATAACATCTCGGCTAAGAGCCTGTATCAAGAACTGGGTGATTCGATGCATGTAATGTATTCTCCTTAACAACCTTACTCTCATGCTTTTCTTTCTTATAGTAATAAACCTTTAGATGTTAGATTCTAAAGGACTGGCTCAGCATGATCTTGTGGATAAGATCCGGAGTGTAAATTGACTGGGACCTGTGGCTGGTTTCCTGGGATTGGAATAACCCGCTCAGGGTAGGTGAGATTGGGTTCTAAAACTCCTCACCTTTGTCTAGGCCTGCCACTGATTGGGGCACAGGAAGAGCTGGGGTGTTAGAAGGGTTTTGCTCGTGAGGTTTCTGGCTGTCCAGATTGGCAGCTGAAGTGTTCAGTGTGACTGGTTTGTGACCTGTCCAGAAGGTTTCCAGCTTGGGGCCGTAAGGAGCCCTGAGTTTTGAGCAATTCACCCTGAGCAGATGCCCTCAGCTGTGCCCAGACCTGGCCTGGTCTGTCACAGTCTCTTGAAACCCATTGACCATCCATGGAGTTTTTGGTTTGTTTAGTCTGCAGAAAAGAAAAGTGAGGGGGGATTTGATAGCAGCCTTTAACTATCTGAAGGAGGATTCCAGAGAGGGTGGCAAGAAGCTGTTCTCAGTAGTGACAGATGGCAGAAGGAGGAGGACTCTGTACTTGTCCTTGATGAACCTCCTCAGATTTCTTTTGGCCCAAACCTCCAATTTGTCTAGGTCACTCTGAACTCTATCCCTGACCTCCAACTTATCTACCTCTCCCCCTAGCTTAGTGGTAGAGATGTAGCCGTGTTAGTCTGGGGTAGCTGAAGCAAAATGCAGGACAATGTAGCACTTTAAAGACTAACAAGATGGTTTATTAGATGATGAGCTTTTGTGGGCCAGACCCACTTCCTCAGATCAAATAATGGAAGAAAACAGTCACAATCATATATACCAAAGGATACAATTTAAAAAAAAATTAAATTGTATCCTTTGGTATATATGGTTGTGACTCCTAGCTTAGTGTCATCCACAAACTTGGTGAGGTTGCAATCCATCCCCTCATCCAAGTCATTAATAAAGATGTTGAATAAAACCAGACCTAGAACCAATCCTTGTGGCACTCCACTTGAAACTGACCGCCAACCAGATACCGAACCATTGATCACTACTCTTTGGACCCGCCAATCTAGCCAGCTCTCTATCCACTTGACAGTCTATTTATCCAATCCATGCTTCCTTAACTTGTTCTGGGAGAGGGTATGTTCTGGGAGAGGGTATCAAAAGCTTTGCTAAAATCAAAGTATATCACATCCACTGATTTCCCCATGTCCACAGAGCCAGTTACCTCATCATAGAAGCTAACGAGATTGGTCAGGCATGACTTGCTTTTGGTGAATCCATGTTGACTATTCCTGATCACGTTCCTTTCTTCCAAGTGATTTTCCCAGGGACTGAGGTAAGGCTGACTGGTCTGTAGTTCCCTGGACTGTCCTTCTTTCCTTTTTTAAAGATGGGCACCACTTTTGCTTTTTTCTAATCATATGTGACCTCTCCCAATCTCCATGACTTTTCAAAGATAATGGCCAAAGGCTCTGCAATGACATTTGCCAAGTCCCTCAGTACCCTCAGATGCATGAAATCTGGACACATGGATTGGTGTGTGTCTAGCTTTTCTAAATAGTTCTTAATGTGTTCTTTCGCCACCAAGAGCTGCCCACCTCCTTCCCATACTGTGTTGTCTAATGTAGTAATCTGGAAGCTGACTTTGTCTGTGAAGATAGAGAAAAAAAAGCATGGAGTACATCTGCTTTTCCCACATCATCTGTCAGTAGGTTGCCTCCCTCATCCAGTAGGGGCTCCACACCCTCCCTGATCACCCTCTTATTGCTAACGTGCCTGTAGAAACCTTTCTTGTTACCTATCACATCCCTTGCTAGCTGCAATTCCAATTGCGCTTTCGCCTTCCTGATAACTCCCCTGCATTCTTGAGCTATACATTTATACTCCTCCCTAGTCATCTGTCCAAGTTTCCACTTATTTTGAGCTTCCTTTTTGTGTTTAAGCTCACTAAGGATTTCCCTGGTAAACCAATGTGGCTGCCTACTATATTTGCTTTTCTTACTGCTCAATGGGACGATTTGTTCCTGTGCCTTCAATAAGGCTTCTTTAAAATACTGCCAGCTCTCCTGGACTCCTTTTCCCTTCATGTTACCATTGCAGGGGATCCTTCCCATCAGTTCTCTGAGGGAGTCAAAGTCTGCTTTTCTGAAGTCCAGGGTGTGTATTTTGCTGCTCTCCTTTCTTCCTTTGGTCAGGATCCTGAAATTTACCATCTCATTCATGATCACTGCTGCCCAGGTTGCCACCTGTACTAGTTCCTCCTTGTTTGTGAACAGCAGGTCAAGCTGTGCATGGACTTGGTCAGTTCCTTCAGCACTTGTACCAAGAAGTTATCCATAACATTCTCCAAAAACTTCCTGGATTGTCTGTGTACTGCTATACAGCAGTCTTCCAACAGACATCAGGGTGATTCAAGTCCTCAATGAGAGCTAGGGCCTGTGCAACAAAGATGCAAACCCACTTATTTCCTTCAAAATTTAAGTTACAAGTATGTTCAGCTTTTTTGGGGATCAATATTAATGACCAGTTTAACCTTAATATTTTGTTCAGGTGATACATTTTCTGACAAGAGTAGGGGAAGAATCACATACCAATCATCTACTATATATTTGAGAGCCTTTGTCTGTCTGTGTGTCTGTTCAATAACTTCGGCTAAACCTAGGACCACCAAATTGGGAATTCAGCTTCCTCTTATCATAACTTTAAGGAAGGTAAAGGTTTGGTTGTGCCAGTGCAATCGAATGTGCTTAGAATGTGATTGTTTCTTATAAAATGGAAAGGGAGGACCCTTCTAGAAGGGACAATTATACTATAATGGCCACGGAGGAAGGGGGGCACAAGGAGCCAGAGATGAGGGCCAGGACAGGTATAACCCCACTGAAGGGTACAGGTGGAGAAAGGAACAGCTATCTACTTGTAACCCTCTTTTTATTCCCCGGGTTAGTCAGGAGCAGGTCACACTCACAGGTGTGCCTGGGTGCCTGATGGTTGTAACATAAAAGGAGATCCTGAGTACCCCAGTGGTGATGTTGTTTAGTTGGGGATTCCCTATCCACCCCTTTGCTGCAGTCCCTGGCTCAAAAAGAAGATGCAATGGTGGTTCCTCCACTTGGCTAGCCATGTACGCACTTAATGGTGTGCCTTGGGAGCCTCCAGGAATAAAAGTATCCCAACAATAATCTGGATCTAACTCCAGGACAACAATTATAAATAATATACATCTAATTGATTACATTAGAATGAAAACACCTTTACTTAACTTAAGAAACAGGGTTTAACAGATTAACATTAAATAACATTTAACAAAGTACACAGAAATAATAGGAACTTATCTATATGGCATTTGCACTGCCACCATTTATCCCACCCCAGAAAGTGCACTCCTCTGGACTCAGAGTCCCAGACTCTTGCTTGTGTGGGCACACTTGAAGGTCTGCAGCTGGAGTGGAGGTTTTCTGTAGGTTGTGAGTGTGGGTACGTCTACACTACAGCGTTATTTCAAAATAACTTATTTCAAAATAACACGTATACCCACAAAATGCATTTCAAAATTGCGTTTTTCTATTTCGAAATAGCACATCCACATTGATTGGACGCTGAATCACATTTTAGGCCAGTTGGAACTGGTTCCGGCAGGGCATCAGGTCAGTAGTTGCTTTGTGTGGCTGCTGCCTGCGGCTATCTGAGGCCTGTGCTTAAAGGGACCCCCCTGGACAGCCGGTTCTCAGGTTTCCCTGCTTGCTTGCCTACCTCGCTGAGGGACAGCAAAGCATTTTTTTCTCTTCATTCTCCGGTTGCTCTCACTAGGGACACCAGAGTACTCGGCACCATGGAGCCGGAGCTACCCTTGGGCACTCTCGTGCTTCTCGTGGAAGTGTTGCTGCAGGCATGACTGCACTTTCAGCAGGCTGCCTCGCAGCATCTGCTATAGCCCAACCCGCAGGTCATCATCTGGACCTTCCTGGAGAATGTGGAGGAGCAGCTGCAGCTCTTGGATGCCAGCGTGCCCCGCCACATCTAGCGTCTGGACACCAGCACCAACTGGTGGGACCACATCATCCTAGAGCTCTGGGGAGACCAACAGTGGACCCAGAACTTCAGGATGAAGAAGAACACCTTCCTGGAGCTCTGTGAGTGGCTCACCCCTGCTCTGCAGCGACAGGACATGCACATGAGGCCTGCCATTCCTCTCCAGAAGCGTGTGGCCATCGCCCTATGGAAGCTCTCTGTGCCAGATAGCTACTGATCCATGGGGAATCAGTTCAGTATGGGGAGATCCACCGTGAGAGCAGTGCTCACGCAGGTATGGCAATCTCCAGCCCCTCTACCAGAAGGGGGTGTGCAAGGAGGGAATGGGTTGCCTTAGGGATGATGAGGGGAGGAGGTGAAAGTCCTCTCCCGGGAAGGGGGGTTTGTTCTGTCCTGCCTGCACTAAGGACTGCCCACGGTGGCCAGAATTGTGGGGGAAGGCGGTTGCTCCTGGGGAGTGGGGTCGCAAGGCAGTGGAAGGGAGGGAGTACTCAGCCAACCTGGCACCCCAGTGACTCTCAGTGGTTTTGTGTGTCCTTATGCAGGTGGTCAAGGCCATCAACAGAGTGCTGCTCCACAGAATCATCCGCCCTGCCGATGTGGATGTGGTCATAGAGGGGTTTGGTGCCCCGGGCTTCCCCAACTGTGGGAGGGCAATCGACGGGACACACATCCCCATCCGTGCCCCGGAACACCAGGACTCCCTGTACATCAACCGGAAGAGATACTTCTCGGTCATCCTGCTGGCTATGTCTGACCACTGGAGCCACTTTGTGGACATCAGTGTGGGCTGGTCCAGCAGAGCACACGATGCACAGGTCTACCGCAACTCCTCCGTGTACCAGAGGCTGCACACTGGGATTTTCTTCCCCAACTGCCACATCAGGGTCAGGGACGTGGACATGCCTTTGTGCCTGGTGGGGGATGAGGCCTATCCCCTACAACTCTGGCTCATGAATTGATACACGGGACACCTCAACCCCTCCTGACAAGCATTTAATGCCAGGCTCAGCAGGGCTGCATTGTGCCCACTGTGCCTTCGGCCAGCTGAAGACCCATTTTAGATGCCTCCTCACCCTCCTGGATCTTTCCAAGCAGAATATTCTGCACATGGTGACAGCGTGCTGTGTGATGCACAATTTGTGTGAGTGGAAGGGAGAGGCTTTTCTGCCAGGCTGGATGGCAGAGGCCGACCACTTGGCCAGCCTGTACACGCAGCCCCACATGGCTGCCAACTGGGAGGTCTATTGGGGGGCTGTGGCAGCTGGTGTCCCAGGCGGAATGTGCGATCGGCGCCCCCGCCTGCCCGGTCGTCAATGGAGTGATGTCATCATCGGGTGCCCCAGGTGTCCCGTTGAAGACGGTGCCCTAGGCAATGGCCGAGTCTGCCTATAGTCACGGGCTGCCCCTTGAGGGAGGAGAAGCTCAGGGCTCTAGGTCTTGCTGGCCCACTTGTCTCCCAGCACTGTGAGTGCAGGGAACTCAGCATCAGTGACAGGGAGGAGGGTGTGGAGGAAGATGTGGAAGGGAGGGCAGGAGTGGGAGGAGCAGTAGCTGGGGAAGCAGCAGGGCTAGAGCAATAGGAAGCAGCAGTCTCTGCACCAGAGTCTACAGGTGGTCGCAGATGGCACGGCCCTGGGCAAGCAGCTCCCACCAGCTCTCCCGCTGAAGCTGCAGATCTTCATGCACCCAGTGGTCGAGGATGTGGTGCAGGCCTTGCAGTATCCCTAGATGCTTCCGCTGGTAGTTCTCTTGGGCCCAGGTCAGCCTGCAGAGTGATTGGGTGCAGGAGGATGTCCCAGGCAGGGTAATGTGCCCTGCACTCGCAGCTGGTGTGGCTGTGGACAAACGAGAGAAGTGGTCAGTTATATCTGGGGACACAGTGGGTGAAGCCCAGTACCCCTCTGCAAGGTGAGGACAACAGGTCTCCTCACCATCAGAGCTGATGTGCTATCCCTGGGAGTGGGAACTGGCCCAGGAGTACACCCATGCCCCTGTGCTGTATGTGGTGTGGATCTGTGTGTGTGTGGGGGGGGAGGGGGGAGATGTCCCCTGCCTGTGTGTAGAGGGGGCTTGTGGAGGGTTGGCATCCTGCTGTGTCCCACCCTGGGATCAGGAGCACATCATGTGCCTTCATACATACATGCATGTGGGTAACAGGCCAAGGCCCCTGTGTGGCAGCCAGCTGGGGCCACATGCCCAGGGGTGGCATAACACATACACAGGTTGCTGCATGATCCGTGGTCAGGAAGACCCACGCGTGCAGTCCCTGGTCTCCCTTCCCTCCTGCCCCTGCATAAGGGGACAACAATGGCACTCACATGTTATTGCCTCCCTGGCCTTGGATGACACCAGCGACAGGCCCGCTGGGACAGCTTGGGGGTCCTGGCTGCGCAGCACACTCCCTCCGGGCTCCTGCAGCTCCTGGCCCTCCTTCTCCTCTTCCTCCTCCTCCGTGCCCTGATCAGGGCCCTCTGACCCAGGGTCAATGACCACCTGGGGGACACGGACCATCCTGCCCCTCAAGATGTGGTCCAGGGCATCAAAGTAGGGGCAGGTGTCTGGGTCTGCTCCTGTTTGGGAGCTGCCTCCTGTGGCCCTGGCATACATCTGCCACAGCTCCTTTATTTTCATCCAAACCTGCTCCTGGGTTTGGATGTGGCCTTTGGTGGCCAGGTTGGCAGCCATCCAGCTGTAGATGGCTGTGTTCCTCTGTCTAGTGTGGAGATCATGGACATTGGAGGCATCCCTCCAAACGTCATCTGGTCCCTTATCTCCACACTGGACCAGGAAGGCGCCCACCTTTTCCGGTCCTGGCAGGCTCCTGGGAGCTGGCAGACTGATCCTGGGTAGCGGTGGTGGACTGGCTGGCACTGGCTTGCTGGCTCATGTTGGGGCCACTGGGTCAGGGGCAGCGAGTACTGGCTCTGGGCTGGCAGGCCTGGAGGTGGCACAGGCACTGTGCCCAGACTCTACCCCTTTAAGGGCTCCAGAAGCTGGGGAGGAAAAGAGTTTTCTTGGCTGGGGCCAGAGTAGCCAGCAGGGCACCCTGGGAAGGGCTGGAGGCCCCGCTATTTCGAAATAGCTCCTATTCTGCATCTACACAGCGCTTATTTTGAAATAGATGCTATTTCTTGTGGAATGAGGTTTACCAAGTTCGAAATAAGCCCTCGGCTATTTCGATTTAATTTCAAAATAGCAGTTGGCTTGTGTAGATGCTAGTAAAGTTATTTCAAAATAACGGCTATTAATTTGAAATAACTTTGCTGTGTAGATATACCCTGAGTTAGTCTGAGCTGAGCAGCCAGCTGCAAAATCCCTCTTCCACTGGAGCAGGCTCCACCAAATACCAGCAGCTTTGGTTCCCTGGGTTGGACATTCTGTCTCTCTATGGACCCAGAGTTAGTCTATATCTCTGAGGTCTGTCCCAGGCAGCACTTTCCCAAAGAGCCCATTTACTTACAGCCTCCTCCTGTGTGCTGGTTCTTGTGTAGTCCTTCTCAGCCACAAGTACAGACAGAGTCTCTCCCCTCTAGGGCAATCAGCAGCCCCTCAAGCAGCCTGCTAGATCCAAACATTGCAGACTTTCAGGCCCAGGCTGTAGCTGGACTGGATATAAGGCTCTTCCACAGCAGCCTGGCTTCCCTCTCCCAAAATGGAGAGCCCCAGACTGCTGAGCCCCTCTCTTAATAAGCCCAGAAAAGCCCTCTCTTCCTGGTTTCCTCAAAGTCTCATGGGAGCTAGATTGCAGCACACAGGATCCTCCCAGAAAAAGTCAGAGGCACCTTTAGTAAAGGGACTACAATTTAAAAGCTTCAGAGGAGTAGCTGAGTTACTATATATTTGAAAGAGTTTGTCTGTTTGTGTATCTGTCTGTACTCCAGCCAGTGGACATTCACTCCTTCCCTAGCTGTACCCGCAGCAGCTTTAGTGGCCATGGATGGGCCTTTTTCACCTGACCCCAGATGTTCTGGGGAGAGAGGGCTGAGGCTGCGCTCCCTCTCTGGGGCTGCCTGCACACTGAACCCCTCATCCCTAGCTCTCCTGCAGAGCAATGATTTAAATGAAAAAAAAAAAGTATTTGAGTTAAGGACCCAAGCAATGCTAGATAAATTTTCTAGTACTTTATAATATATAAGAATGCTTTTAATTTTTTGGGGCTCTTTCCCCTTTCGGACTGATTCTGGCTCATGAACTATGCAAAATTTGTGAGAACATGTGAAAATGTGTGGCTTACAAGCACGTGATCAGTAGTGCATAATTATACAGTGTAGTTTAAAACCAAACAGGCAAAAACAAAAAAAAACCTCACCCCACTTAACATTTTACTGCATGTTGATTTCATTTCTGAACATGATCTGTGTAGGCAGGTAAAATAGTTACCCAAACTCTGCAAGTCAATAACAGACACTGAAGGGAAAGAATGGGACTGTGAACTAGCTTCCATAATAGCATTTGAAATTTTATTTTTACAAATTGAGAAGAAAGATTGTGGAGCCCCAGACTAGTAATTTTAAGCAGAACAATATAAAACCTGGAAAATTAGGTGCTGAAAATTTGTTTGCTTGACAACTTAGCAATATACATAAATGTCCTTTTAACTTTGAGAATATTAATTTAACATTTATGTTACTAAAAAACCACCTTACCTATCAAGGGCTGCTAGAGTAGAATGCCAGATTCCACTAATTATCCAGTGGCTTGAAAGATTATAAGGTGTGGGGTCATCTTGACATGTAATAGTTCTAATGTTCATGGGGATTAAGTGCAAATGCATTTTAAAGATTGTTTGTAGGTAGAGAGCCCTTACCATAATAACAGATACACAGGAATGGGCCAAAGTGCCTCTGACGTGGTTTTGTACTATGAATAGGAAGTCTGAATTCATGGAAAAACAACTTGAACACTTCCTGCAAACTCAGATCAATATAAAGTTTCAAAAAACTGTTCTTATGTTCTTGCTGCCATTAACTTCTGTAGTAAGAAAGAAGCTACATTTGTCAAATTCAAGCCTGGTCCAAACCAAACAACATGGGCCTACAGAGGTTGTGAAGCTGTTTCATTGTTGTGTAGACTGCCAGGCTAGGGCTGCAGTTTGAGCTCTGGGACCTTTTCACCTGACACAGTCCTATAGCCTCAGTTCGAGCCCAGAACTTTACTCAGCAATGACAGAACCCTACAGCCTAAGTCTTAGAAGCCTGAATCAGCTGGCATGGCCCAGTAACAGGGTTTTCTTTGCTATTTCAATATAACCTGAAGGTAGTCATAGAATCACAGGGTAGGAAGAGATCTCAGGTGGTCATCAAGTCCAACTCCCTGCTAAAAGCAGGACCAACTCCAACTAAATTAGGGGTCATAGTTTGATGTACCAGTATAAACTCCCATACACACAGTGAATAACTGAACAATATGCCCCTGTCCATATGAAAAGCTTTGAGTTGTAAAAGTATATAACAAATCCAACTTCTCCCTTTGAATGTTTATTATTTATTTGACAGCAATGTCTGGGGTCTTAATATTGGCCCCCATTGTTTTAGACACAGTAGAAAATACAGTCCTTGCCACAAAAAGCTTACAACTTAAATAGACAAGACAGGTGCAGGATAGGAAGGGAAACAGACTTACCAAAGATTATGCATCTGGAAGGGTATGTCTACACTACAGCATTATTTCAAAATATCTTATTTCAAAATAGTTAATTCAAAATAAGTTATTTCAAAATAACACATCGACACATAAAATGCATTTTGAAATAGCGTTTTGCTATTTTGAAATAGCGCATCTACACTGATTGGACGCTGAATCGCATTTAAGGGAAGCTGAAACCAGTTCCAAAAGGGCATCAGGTCAGTAGTTGCTTTTTGTGGCTGCTGCCTGAGGCTTGTGCTTAAAGGGACCCCCCTTGAAAGCCAATTCTCAGGTTTTCCTGTTTGCTTGCCTACCTCGCTGAGGGATGGCAAAACATTTTTTCTGTCTGATTGTTTTGGTTGCCCTGACTCAGGACATCACAGCACTCGGTACCATGGAGCCAGAGCTGCCTCTGGGCACTCTGGTGCTCATTTTGGATGTCTTGCTGCAAGCCTGGAAGCAAGCGCTGGAGACTGCCTGGCAGCTTCTGCGGCAGCCCAACCCCCAGGTGCTCTTCCAGACCCTCCTGGGGTCCATGGAGGAGAAGCAGCCAGATGCCAGCATGCCCCGCTGCATCTGGCGTCTGGACACCAGCACCAGCTGGTGGGACCACATCGTCCTGGAGCGCTGGGGAGACCAACAGTGGACCCAGAACTTCAGGATGAAGAAGGACACCTTCCTCGAGCTCTGTTAGTGGCTCTTCCCTGATTTGTGGTGATGGGACACGTACATGAGGCCTGACATTCCCCCCCAGAAGCATGTGACCATTGCCCTCTGGAAGCTCTCCATGCTGAATAGCTACTGATCCGTGGGGAACCAGTTTGGCGCGGGGAGATCCATGATCAGAGCAGTGCTCATGCAGGTATGGTAGTCTCTGGCCACTGTGGTGGTGGTGGTGGGGGGAACAAGGAGGGGATGGGCTGCCCTAGGGAAAATGGAGGGAGGGGGAGCAGAGTCCATCCCAGCCACACTACACATTGCCTGCAGTGGCTAGGATTGCCGGGGGGGGGGGTCGGGGTAGTGGTGGGGAAGGAGCACTCTCAGCCACCCTGGCGCCCCAGTGACTCTCGGTGGTTTTGTGTGTCCCTGTGCAGGTGGTCAAGGCCATCAACAAAGTGCTGCTCTGCAGAGTCATCCACCTCACCAATGTGGACGCGGTCATCAAGGGGTTCGGTGCCCTGGGTTTCCCCAACTGCAGGGGGCAATCGACAGGACGCACATCCCCATCCATGAACAGGAACAGCCTCACTCTACATTAACCAGAAGGGGTACTTCTCGATCATCCTGCAGGCCGTGTCTGACCACCGAGGCCTCTTCCTGGACATTAACGTGGGCTGGTCTGGTAAAGCACATGACAGGCGGGTGTACTGCAACTCCTCCATGTGCTAGAGGCTGCACGCCGGGACCTTCTTCCCCAACTGCCACATCAGGGTCGGGGATGTGGACATGCCTGTCTGTCTGGTGGGGGATGCGGCCTACCCACTACAACCCTGGCTCATGAATCCCTACATGGGACACCTCAACCCCTCTCAGCAGGTCTTCAATGCCAGGCTCAGCAGGACCCGCACTATGGTGGAGGGGGCCTTCGGCTGGCTGAAGGCCCAATATTCAATGCCTCCTCACCTGCCTTGACCTCTCCGAGAGGAATATTCCGCACATGGTGGTGGTGTGCTGTGTACCACACAATTTGTGTGGGTGGAAGGGGGAGGCTTTCCTGCCAGGATGGATGGCAGAGGCCGACCACTTGGCTTGCCTGGACGTGCAGCTCCGCATGGCTGCCAGCTTGGAGGCCCATCAAGAAGCTACTGGTATCTGGGAGGCCCTGCGGGAGAGCTTCCAGACAGAGGAGTGAAGTCTCCCTGGCGTGCCCCACTGGGGCCTTGTGCCTTATTCCACCCTCACATCCTTCCACTTTCCCCTCCCTACCCCCATTCCTCATGTCAAAAAAACCCTCTATTTATTGACCATAACTAGGCTGAGGGGGGGATGAGGGTGGGAGTGGGGAGGGGGAAACCTGGGAGCAGGGAGGTGGAAGGAGGAGGCAAGGGGAGGAAGGGGGAAGAGAAGATCAGGGTTGAGGGGTCTTGCTGGCCCACCTGTCTCCCAGCACTGTGGGTGCAGGGGCCTCGGCATCCCCGTGGGGAGCAGATATGGAGGGGGGCAGGGGAGGAAGGAAGAAGCCGGAGAAGGAGCAGGAGTGGGAGGAGGAGCAATAGCTGGAGTGGCAGCAGGCAACAATCTCTGCGCCATGGTCTGCAGGTGGTCATGGATGACACGGCCCTGGTCACGCAGCTCCCGCAAGCACTCCCACCACAGCTGGAGGTCTTCCTGCACCCAGTGCTCCTGGCTGTGGACCTGCCTTTGCAGTAACCCCAGATGCTGCCGCTGGTATCCCTCCTGGTTCCGGATGCACCTGCTGGCCCGGGTGCAGGAGGATATCCTGGGTGGGGTGGTGCACCCTGCACTTGCAGCTGGTGCAGCTGTGGAGAAACCAGAGAGGTGGTCATTTATCCCTGGGGACACAGTGGGTGAAGTCCAGCACCCTTCTACAAGCTGAGGACAGCAGGTCTCCGCACCATCATGTCCTGCTATCCCCAGGAGTGTGAGCTGGCCCGGGACTGTACCCATGCCCCTGTGCTGTATATAGTGTGGGTGGAGCGTGGGGGTGTGTGGAGGATGTGGCCTGCCTCTGCATAGAGGGGGCTTGTGGAGGGAGGGCATTGTGCAGTCTCCCTCCCCGGGGTACGGAGCATGTCATGTGAATTCATACACACATATGTGTGGGTAATGGGTCAGGGTCCCTGTGTGGCAGCCAGCTGGGGTCACAAGCCCCAGCTGGCATGGCACATGTACAGGTTGCTGCATGATCCGTGCTCAGCAAGGCCCACACATGGGCTACATCTAGACTGGCCCCCTAATTCCGGAAGAGGCATGCAAAGCAGGTAAGTCAGAATAGGGAAATCTGCGGGGGATTTAAATATTCCCCGTGGGATTTAAATAAACATGGCCGCCGCTTTTTTCCGGCTTGGAGAAAAGCCGGAAAAAAGCATCTAGACTGGCGCGATCCTCCGGAATAAAGCCCTGTTCCGGAGGATCTCTTATTCCTACTTTCAGGTAGGAATAAGAGATCCTCTGGAACAGGGCTTTATTCCGGAGGATTGCACCAGTCTAGACGATTTTTTCCGGCTTTTCGCCAAGCAGGAAAAAAAGCGGCGGCCATGTTTATTTAAATCCCACGGGGGATATTTAAATCGCCCGCAGATTTCCCTATTCTGACTTACCTGCTTTGCATGCCTCTTCCGGAATTAGGGGCCAGTCTAGATGTAGCCATGCAGTCCCTGGGCTCCCTCTCCCCCACCCACCCTGCATAAGGGGACAGCGATGGCACTCACATGTCGAGGCCTCCCCGGCCTCAGAACACAGCAGTGATAGTGCTGCTGGTATGCCTCAGAGGTCCAGGGAGAGTGCCACGCTCCCTCCAGGCTCCTGCAGAAGTTTGGGAGGCAGAAAAAAATGAGCAAAAGGAATATAGAGTGGACTTCCCTTCACCCCCTCTCCTCCCAAAAAGAGAATGGAAAGAAAGTGAGTAGTGGAAACATTATGAAATCTTTAATTTCATTTAGATACATCACCTGCCTCAAAATGCCTAAAGTGTGGAGATGCAAAAAGAGGTACAAAGGCCTGTAGACAAGTTATTATGGTATGGGTCTGCATATCACTGCTGTTCCACTATGTGATGGGGCTTCCACCTCACAGTGGGAGTATGTCTACAGTACAGTGCTAATTCAAACTAACTTAATTCGAATTAGTTAATTCGAACTAAGCTAATTCGAACTAACGCATCCAGACTAAAAAACTAGTTCGAATTAGAGTTTTGCTAATTCGAACTAGAATGTCCACATTAAGTGGACCCTGAACCGGGGTTAAGGCTGGCCGGAAGCAGTGCCAGCAGGGCATCAGAGGAGGACTTAGAGCGTGGAGCTGCTGTCTCAGGCTAGCCGAGGGCTGTGCTTAAAGGGACCCGACCCCCACCCCGGACAGACAGTTCTCAGGGGTGCCCCACTTGCAAAGCAGCCCTGGCTTGGATTGCCCGGACTACCCACACTGGGCACATCACAGCACTCGGCCATCAGACCGGCTGCACTTGCCGCAGGATGCCATCTGGGGAGAGGGGGCAATCTGGGGGCTGCAGGAGAGCTTCCACCCCCAGAAGCCCGCAGAGCAAGCCCAGTCCTCCCCATCGGGGGCGCGTACCCCATTCCTCCCTCACATCCTTCCACTTAACCCTCCCTAGCCCCCCTTCCTGATGTACAAAATAAAGGACAATTGTGTTCAAAAATAGAATATCTCTTTATTGAACAAAACTCGGGGAGACTGGGAAAAGGAGGTGGGAGAGGGGAAGAGAGAGGATGGGAGAGGGGAGGGCAACTACAATGATGAGGGGTTTGGAACAGGTCCCATATGAAGAGAGGCTAAAGAGACTGGGACTTCTCAGCTTAGAAAAGAGGAGACTGAGGGGGGATATGATAGAGGTCTATAAAAGCATGAGTGGGGTGGAGAGGGTGCATACAGAAAAGTTTTCCATTAGTTCCCATAATAGAAGGACTAGAGGACACCAAAGGAAAGGAATGGGTAGCAGGCTTCAAAGTAATAACAGAAAGTTCTTCTTCACAAAGCAAAGAGTCAACCTGTGGAACTCCTTGCTGCAGGAGGCTGTGAAGGCTAGAACTAGAACAGAGTTTAAAGAGAAGTGAGATCAATTCATGGAGGTTGGGTCCATGGAGTGGTATTAGCCAGGGGGTAGGAGTGGTGTCCCTGCCCAAAGTTTGTGGAAGTCTGGAGAGGGATGGCACGAGACAAATGGCTTGGTCACTGTTTTTGGTCCATCCCCTCCAGGGTCCCTAGGGTTGGCCGCTGTCGGCAGACAGGCTACTGGGCTAGATGGACCTTTGGTCTAACCCAGTACAGCCATTCTAAGCTCAGGGCTCAGGGTCGGGGGGGTCTCAGTGGACCACCTTGATTTTCATGCAAACCAGCTCCTGGGTGGCCAGGCTGGCAGCTCTCCTGCCCTAGACAGCCTCTTTCCTGTGCTTAGTGCGGAGGTCGTGGACAAGGTCCACGATGTCAGCACTGGACCAGGCGGGTGCCCGCCTCTTGCGGTCCTGGGCAAGGTCCCGGGAGCTGCCAGCCTGGTCCCGGGAAGAGGGGGAGGGCTGGGGGGCATTGGGTTGCTGGCTGGAGCTGTGCCAGGTGCAGGGTCTGCTGGCTGGGTGCTGGCAGGCTTGCACCTGGCATGGGCACCGTAGCCAGCCCGTGCCCCTTTAAAGGGTCCGGGACCGGGAGGGGGGCAATATAGTTTTCCTGGTGTTGGCCAGAGTGGCCACCAGGGAAAGCGGGGGAGGGCTAGCCTCCCACTAGTTCGAATTAAGGGGCTACACAGCCCTTAATTCAAACTAGTAAGTTCAAACTAGGCTTCGTCCTCGTGGAATGAGGCTTACCTAGTTCGAACTAAGCGCTCCGCTAGTTCGAATTAAGTTCGAACTAGCGGAGCGCTAGTGTAGCGCCTATCAAAGTTAATTCGAACTAACATCCGTTAGTTCGGATTAACTTTGTAGTATAGACATACCCTGGGAGAGAAGGGGCTAAAATGACACATGGAGGCCACACAGAGAGCAGACAGTCAGAGCATAGTAGACCCATATAAAAAGCTTCAATGATGGGTAAGGCACCACCTGGAAGGAGCTCACTCAGTAGCATATCTAGTCGCCATGATGACCAGCAGGAGGCACGGAAGTGGTGAGTAAGCCCCCTGACACGGTATCTTTGCAAGGTTCCTGAGGCATAGTCTTTAACTCCTGCTTCTTGAGGGACGTATGCAGCTAGAATTCCAACCTTAAACACCCCGGGTGCATCTAGACTGGCAAGATTTTGCGCAAAAGCAGTCTCTTTTGCGCAAAAATTTGCCAGCTGTCTACACTGGCCGCTTGAATTTGTGCAAGAGCACTGACTTTCCCGGCTGGGGAAAAAGCCCTCTTGCGCAAGAATATTTGTACAAGAGGGCCACTGTAGACAGGGAAGAACTGTTTTGCACAAAAAAGCCCCGATAGCTAAAATGGTGGTCAGGGCTTTCTTGTGCAAAATTGCGTCTAGACTGGCCACGGATGCTTTTGCGCAAAAGCATCCGTGCCAATCTAGATGCACTTTTGCGGAAATACTTTTAACGGAAAAACTTTTCCGTTAAAAGTATTTCCGCAAAATCATGCTGGTCTAGACGCAGCTCCCATGTCTTCAAGAATTTTCCCATCCTTCCACTGGTTTCTCCAGGAAAGGGCCTGATCTGCTAATTGTATATGCTATTCCAAATTGCTTCTTGTGGTGACTTTCTGTTGTACATCAAGGTTTATACTTGGAGAAAGCTAGAAATGTTTTTTTTATTTATTTACATGAATGCACTAATTGCTTGTTTAATTACTTTATTATGCTATTTTTCATTTCCCTGGATTCTTTTACTGCCTAGTCCACATGAGGGCTTTGTATACCAGAGTATTCTCAAAAAATATTAATAAAGAACCACCAACTGAGTGTTTGCATATTCAGCTAGTAAATTACATTTTTAGGCTTTCTCTTCAGAAACCTTTTTTGAAAGTAACAACACTATATTGTATTTTAAAAATACAGAAAATGGGTGATGATATGTCTTGTTACCTACCATTTTTAAACACGTTTCAAATATTGTAGGGCCAAAAACCCATTCTCAGTGAGCTCTCATTTACTTGGATGGGAGTTGTAGGTACTTGAGGACAGAAAGAGCATTTCAGTTTGGGTAATCTTACCACCCCATATATATTCTTGTTCCCTATCAATATATAAATCCATATTCTCCATACCCATAATCTTCTCTGCCTTACCATCAGCTGTACTCTGTTTTGAAAATCTTGACAGCCACTTCATTATGAAGTGGGGGGAGAGGGAGAGAACTAATAATCCCAGCACCGTTGCATTACCTATTTCATGAAGTTGCATCATTGCAACTCAATATCGTTTTTTGTGTAGAGACAAGCTAATGGGACAAAAACATTACAGCAATATCTGGATTTCCTGCTGCAGTTAGTTTATGACCCTCTGCATTCCATTTATAATAATAGCCTGTCTCTTTCCCTTCCCTATTCTTGACATAGGAATAAGAAAAGGGGGAGTTTCTGTGATTGCGACCCATTTGTTCAACATTTCTCAGATTTTGTTCTCTGTCAGGCAGCTTGGAGGACTATAAATCCTAGTCAATTGAAAGATCTCTGCCCAGATGTGTGTATTATCGATGTGAGTCTTGTCCTTTGCCAGTACCGGGTTACATGGACTCAGGTTCACTCCTGTTCCTTTCAACAATTTATATAACATTCTCTCTCTGTCAGTCAACAAATTTCTAAACAGAGCTCAAACTCCTGACTCCAGGTGGTGCCAGTCTTTAAGGGTTATGGTTTGCTTCTCTGAAATTTGGTTCAACCCAGGTGATTCAGCAGAGAAATCGCATAGCACTTCATTATACTGGAATTCTGAGCTGTATCCCTAACCTCTCTTCTTCTGGGATACCATCATCATATTTTGGCTCTAGCATTTCCTTCATGCAGGCTTCCAATTTCCACAAACTTCCTGAAAAGAAAAAAATTAAACTTTAATTAGCCTGCAAGAACACTCATTGCTAAGGCATGTGAGGTATCTGTAATAGAGTTGTAATGCACAGAAGTTACAGGGCAAATATGAACATTTTGTTTGGCATTTTAGCCACCTGAACAGATGACAAGTTCATCTTGTCACATCCCAGAGTTCTGAGATACTCCTGTGAAAACAGGGTTGAAAATGAATTGTGTCTGGAATGCTGTCCTAACCTTTACTGGAGGTAGACAGCAAATTGAAGCATAACTACCTGATATCCCTTCCCACACTCTATTGCATCCAGCAGAGTCCCCATATGCCCTATCAGTGAGTGTCCCATAGGTGACATATTGCAGGCTAATTAAAAAAATATTGTTGGCTCAGGAAATTTGTGTAAATGGGATCTGGCATAAAGTTGGGGCTACTGCCAGAATATTTCTCCTTTTTGGACACCATCTGGCAGATTGACAGGAACACCCCCATTATCTGTAACTGTGGTGGTATGCAATAGAAATCAAGTAACAGGTCAGGAATTCTTAGTTGCTATTATTAGCTCTGTAGCCTTTCTATGCCAGTAAATTCCCATGCTTATATTACTTCCAGCAATTACAAAATGAGATTCAGAGCCAAGATGCATAAAATTGCTGCTGTCACTACTTTGAGCCTATTTCCAGCAGAATTGGTCAAATAGCATCCTACTTAAATTAAAACAAAAGCATTAATATTTATAATGGGACACCTTACTTATATCTGCTCCTAAAATTAAAACTATGGTATGCTTTGTAACAAGATCTAGTGTCGGGTATTTAAGATGTCCTCCCTCAAACATTTATTCCAAAGTTTCTGCAAAGTTAATGTTATGTTCCAAGTTGATCTGAATTATGTTGAGAAACAGACATATTTTAAGTATAAAATGGAGGGTCAGATCCTAAGCTTGTGTAAATTAATACAATTCCATTAACTTCAACAGAGTTCTGCATATTTCCTCCAGCTGAAAATATGTTCTTAGTGTTTTCATACTGAAGATGAGTGTGTGAGCTGCTTAGTGACATCTCAGCAACAACTAGCAGAGTGTTCTCTGTTCTTTAACAGTAACCCTTGAAAAGCTGGATACTATGAAAGCAATGCACCAAGTGTAGTATTATCTAGAGAGGGCCAAGTAAAGTATTCCAAAAACATGTGTCCTGCTGATCATCAGAATCTTTGAGATGCATGTACAAATTAAACAAGTTGGGTATGTGTATTGAAAAATGTTTTAAAGCCTGCATCAAACCCAGATTCTCAAGCTGGTTTTGATCCAAGGATGTATGTTCACATGTAAGCCAGCGCAACAGGCACCTGTTTGTATGTGAAGGGATTAAATCAGGGTGTCTGACTTTTAGGGAGGGAAGGAAATAACAAAAATTTAGTTTACAAAAAGGCAGAAGGATATATATTTATCCTTCACTGAGGAAGCAAAAAGGATAGCACTTTTTGCAATCATGAAAGGGAAATCAGCTATGTTGGTAGATGATGCTGTAAGTTTACTTTAGGTGACAAACTACCATAGACAGGGATGTTCATAGACTCACAGAAATGTAGGACTGGAAGCAGAGGTGAAAGTAACTTAAATTTCGTATAGATAGTGCCGTATCACAATCCCTGAAATGGACTCAGATGAGAAGGTTATGGGGGATATGACAGCACCTGTAAGAAAGCACCTGTAAGTGTAGGATGGAATGTGGGGGCTGAATGAATGGTGGTGGGAATGTCAGGGTGTGTGTGGGAGGGCTCAGGGAAAGTCTGGGGGGTGTAGGAGTCGAGCAGGGGTTTGGGCTTGGGCTTGGTGGACTCAGGGAAGGGGGCTGAGGGTGTGTGGGAAATGCAGGAGTCAGGGTTGGGAGCGAGGAGGGGCTCAGGCAGAGGATTGGGGTATATGGCAATATTCCCTGTCAACTGTGGAGGAGTAACGGTAGTTCAAATTAGAGCTTTAATTCGAACTACCTAGCCCATGCCGTGTGTAGCCATAGGCAGGGAGTTCGAACTATGGGGCATTTAAAAAAATGGCGGCGCCCAGGAACATGCAAATAAATCCCGGGATATTTTAATCCTGGGCTTCATTTGCAAGTTCGAATGGCTACACTAGCCACCCTAGTTCGAACTAGGGTGGCTAGTGTAGACATACCCATATAGACTAACAGCCACCAGTTGTGCTGTGGCATCATCAGGGATACTGTTCCTGACAGCTTGTACTCCATCTGCATGTGGGATGTTTGTGTAGAGAGCTTCTACATCTATAGTGGCTAGGATGGTGTTTTCTGGAAGATCACCTATGCATTGTAGTTTTCTCAGGAAATCCGTAGTGTCACGGAGGTAACTGGGAGTGCTGGTGTTGTAGGGTCCTACCGACCGCTATACTTACCTGCATGCCTCCAGCTTCCATCCCGGACACACCACATGATCCACTGTTTACAGCAGGCATGTCCAAAGTCCGGCCCGCAGGCCAATTGCGGCCCGTGTTCCGGTTTAATACGGCCCCCCAGGTAATTTGGCAATATCTATCTTTTATGGCCCCCAACGAATCCATATGTATTGAGATGAATACATTGTAAAATCTCAGTTAATGTCAGTTGGTCTAAATCAGTTATAAATATATTTGGACACAACATGTATACTTGGAGTTATGTTCCTGTTCATATTTTTTTAACTTAATGACAGACAACCTTTATTACCAATAATATATAATGTACTTTACAATGTTCCTGACATATATTTCAGCTTCCTGGATTTTTTTTTCATCTGGCCTTCAGATATGAAAGGCAGAGTGATTTAATACCTGTTTAGATTTGTCATCCATGTGACGAAATGAAAAGTATGCCGTTTGCAATAAACTTTGCATAAAATAGTTAATTTGCATTTAATTTTAATGGTTCAAAGAATGTCAGGCAAAATGGTCGGCCCTCACGCATGTTCACTTCATCAAATCTGGCCCTCTTTGAAAAAAGTTTGGACACCCCTGGTTTACAGCCAAGCACTGAGGTACAACCTCATATGCTCCAACCCTTCAGACAGAGACCTACACCTACAAGATCTTCAACAAGAATTCTGTAAACTACAATACCCACATGAAGAAATGAGGAGACAGATCGACAGAGCCAGACGTGTACCCAGAAGCCTCCTGCTACGGGACAAGCCCAAGAAAGAAACCAACAGAACACCACTGGCCATCACCTACAGTCCCCAGCTAAAACCTCTCCAACGCATCATTAGTGATCTACAACGCATCCTGGACAATGATCCCTCACTTTCACAGGCCTTGGGAGGTAGGCCAGTCCTTGCCCACAGACAACCCACCAACCTGAAGCATATTCTCACCAGCAACTACACACCGCACCATAATAACTCGAACTCAGGAACCAATCCTTGCAACAAACCTCGGTGCCAATTCTGCCCACATATATACACCAGCAACACCATCACAGGACCTAACCAGATCAGCCATGCTGTCACTGGTACATTCTCCTGCACATCTACTAACGTAATATATGCCATCATGTGCCAACAATGTCCCACTGCTATATACATCGGCCAAACTGGACAGTCCCTACGTAAAAGAATCAATGGACACAAATCTGATATTAGGAATGGCAACATACAAAAACCTGTAGGGGAACACTTCAATCTCCCTGGACACACAATTGCAGATCTAAAGGTAGCCATCCTGCAGCAAAAAAACTTCAGGAGCAGACTCCAAAGAGAAACTGCTGAGCTACAGTTCATCTTCAAGTTTGACACAATCAACTCTGGATTAAACAAAGACTGTGAATGGATAGCTAACTACAAAAGCAGCTTCTGCTCTCTTGGAATTCACACCTCCAGATCAGCTACTAGAAGTGGGCCTCATCCTCCTTGATTGGATCCACCTCATCATCTCCAGCCTGATTCTGGCCTGAATATTTATACCTGCCTCTGGAAATTTCCACTACATGCATCTGACGAAGTGGGTCTTTGCCCATGAAAGCTTATGCTCCAACACTTCAGTTAGTCTATAAGGTGCCACAGGGCTCCTCGCCGCTTTTGCAGATTCAGACTAACACGGCTACCCCTCTGATACTTGAACTGAAACAGTGGCTCAAGTGGAGAGCTCGGATTGGTTGAGAATCACTATAGAGTGAAAAATCTCCAGGAAATAAGCACTGGGACACTGCTACATTCTGGAGTAGGGACTATTTGACAGCAAGTCCTGGAGGGGCTGCGGGCACCAAACAGGGTACTGGAATGGGACTGTTCGTCCTATTGGACTGTTTGTATCAGAAGTGGTCTGCTTTGTTTCATATATGTCCTCTGAAACTTGGCCAGAGGACTGAGTCCACTGGAGATACAGAAACAACACAAAAGCTGAGCAAGAGCAGGCATACTCACACCTGACAGGTGGCACTCACTTGAGATAGAGTAGCTCCTGCTACAAAATCATTAACACAAATGATCAATCTCACATGTCAGAATATACAAAGTAAATACACTTAAGTCAACAAATCGTACCTGTTTTTACTACTCACGCTTTAATCCATTTGTCATTAGCTTAATTCAGAAGTCTAAATTTCTGGATTTTGACTAACTCTCAAGGACCTTTTTTACTTCTTTGCCTATCTGTATATTTTTATGGGAATATTTTTGTCAGTTTGTGTGTGTTTAATGAAATATTTACTTATCTAACAAAAATAATCCTTCCAAGCCTAACTGTTATCTAGTTGGTTAGAGAAAAGGCACTAATTAGAACTTGCATGCATGTATTTGTAGAAAGATAGTAAAAGTCAGCAAGGGGTTGCAATTGTGAAATGGTCTTAGAGAATGTCAGGGCTGTTCCCCACTCTGGCACTCTGAGGGCAGATAAGGGGGGCCTGCAAATACTTTAAATATACCCTGTCTCTACAGGCTCTGGTTACAAAAACTCCCGCAGAGTCCCAGATTCACTGACTTTGGGGGAGGGGTCCCTGCCACCATCAAGTGTTTTTAATCCCTAAAAACAGGGGTGAACATTTGAATTCTTCCCCAGGGGTATTCTTTTGCCATTCTAGAGAGCTTGAAAAAAGAAATGAGAAAAACAAGCTTCAGTTTCTGGTAACTGACATTTAGTCTGAGACAAACACAGACAGACCTGCTGTTACATTCCAGGACACAAAAATCAAATCATCACCTTAAAAAAGGATTTTTTATTATAAAACCAAAGATCTATTGATAAAACATACTTGATTGCTATGTGTTACAGAGCAACTAAGGAAACCAAATTAAAACACGGAAAAAATCTCTGGGAACAATTCTTAGATGGTGAATGGTGGAGGGAAAACATAGATTCACACAGAGCAGTTCAAACCAAACTACAAAATAAAGAAAAATACCCTGATTGTGATTAGATTCATTTTCCCCCTTTATTTACTCATGATCCCTTCTTGATTCAGTCCATTTCCATGCCCTGAATTCTTTGGAGACATGCTAATCTTGCCTGGGTTTAAATCATTCTCCATCACTCAACTCCTTGATTAATTCTTTCACACAAAGAAAGCAGGCAAGGTATCTATATCTAATTCAAATTTCAGCACTCTGTCACCAGTGGTACTTTTGGCTCCCTGCCAACCCCCTTGTTAGTTATCTGAGTTTAACCCCTTAGTTACCAGGTGCTGGCCAGCACTCCTTCTATCCATTACATACAATAAAAAGTAAAATGTACAATAATAAGATGTTGCTTTTAAGAAGAATTTGGACAAGGAGAGGTTTGATTACACAACTTAAACGTCTGTTTTTTTAACAGTTTCTAAGTTAGCACATCAAGCATTGATGGAAAATTTTGTTCCTGACCCAGGCATAAAATCTGATGCTACCTCACTATATTGAAGTATGATTTTGAGTATAAGGGTACGTCTAGACTACATGCATCTGTTGCCAGAGGCATGTGGATTAGGCTACCAGACATAGTAAAATGAAGTAGCGATTTAAATAATCGCCGCTTCATTTAAATTTACATGGCTGCTGCGCTGAGCCGACAAACAGCTGATCAGCTGTTTGTCGGCTCAGCGCGATAGTCTGGACACGCAGGTGTCGACATCAAAGGTATTTGTCGACCACCCAGGTATGCCTCCTGGAATGAGGTTTACCTGGGTGGTCGACAAATACCTTTGATGTCGACACCTGTGCATCCAGACTATCGCGCTGAGCCGTCAAACAGCTGATCAGCTCAGCGCAGTAGCCATGTAAATTTAAATGAAGCGGCGATTATTTAAATTGCCGCTTCATTTTACTATGTCTGGTAGCCTAATCTACATGACTCTGGCGACAGAGGCATGTAGTCTAGACGTACCCTTAGACAAGCACCAGAAATTTCTCTCCCTCAATATTATGATTCTTACTTGAGCCTATCAATTTACTTGACTTCTTTCATTACTTGAGAACCAACATTACAGTTATGGGTAGTTAAGGGCCTTTAATTTAGTGGAAGAAGGCAGAATATGAACCAGTGGCTCAAAGCTGAAGCCAGAAAAATATGAAACAAGAACTAAAGCATATATTTTTAACAGTAAGCAAGATTCCATTAGTTGTTTCTCTATCTCTTGAACTCTCCAAATTAAGACTAGCTTTCTTGGAAGATGCTTTAGTCAAGCATAAGATATTGAGGGTCAGTTCAGGCTTATGTATGCAAGGGTATGTCTACACTACAAAGTTAATTCAAACTAACAGCCGTTAGTTCGAATTAACTTTCAGAGACACTACACAGGCAAACCGCTAGTTCGAACTTAATTCGAACTAGCGGAGCGCTTAATTTGAACTAGGTAAACCTCATTCTACGAGGACTAACGCCTAGTTCGAATTA
Organism: Pelodiscus sinensis; assembly: GCF_052426305.1. Classification (NCBI taxonomy): domain Eukaryota; kingdom Metazoa; phylum Chordata; order Testudines; family Trionychidae; genus Pelodiscus; species Pelodiscus sinensis. The sequence goes on from NC_143057.1 coordinate 14,652,696, forward strand.
AGTAGTTTGAATTAAGGGCTGTGTAGCCACTTAATTCGAACTAGTGGGAGGCTAGCCTTCCCCAGCTTTCCCTGGTGGCCACTCTGGGCACCACCAGGGAAACTAGTCTGCCCCCCTGTCAGCCGACGGTCAGGGCAGTGTGTGTGTGTATGTGTTTCCGAGAAAAGGTTTAACGTCCGTGTCTTTACTGCTAGGACCGGGGTCCCGTTGCAGAGGGTAACCAGCAGGCCAACAGACACCCCTTTATAGGAAGAGCTTATTACACCTCAGATTTTAGCTGCTAGGATACCGAATCCCTTCACAGCAGGCAGTCTGGGAAAGACTGAGAGATGCCCCAACGGATCTGTCACCTGGGAGTGAAACAAATCCAAACGCCCAAGCTCTTCTTATACCTGTCCTTTATGACCGGCTGAAGTTCTTTAAATGGTGCTTGGTTCTGTTACAGCAACTGAAGGAGTCAGGTTAAAACTTAAACAGTTACAGGTTTATTAAAAAAAAACTTATAAAAGCATATGGTTACAATGGCTATTGCTCTCTTTCTTAACTGCTAGCAAATACAGATCTTATGGTTACAATGACTATCGCTTTATTTCTTAACTGCTAGCAAATATAGATCTTGAAAATGGTTACAAAGAAAATAAAGATAGAAAATAGAAATAATGGTACCAAGTGACAGCTTAATCTTTAAAGAGCTCTAAGTCTATGTGTACACTTAAGAAAAAGGACCACATCCAGTTACAATTTTTACCCCTTTCTGTGCCTCTCGACTCCAGTGGGTCAAGCCAGGGCCGGTCTCTCAATTCCTAGGAAAGATGAATACGAGGTGGGCGTCCCCTTGGAACCTCGGGAGATCAAACACCTAACCTGACCAGCAGATAGATGGTAGATTGACACTCAGAGTGAATGTGCTGCTTGACCCATCTTTATACCCCTGGCGACCCATATCCTCTTTCTTATCTAAGAGGCCAAATTGTACTGGTCCGTTTTGTGGCGCCAGTTCTTACAAGCAAGTTTCAAGTTAATTTACACTTGCAAGAGAGATAATTAAATTGTGAGTACTAGACATTTTTTTTACTGGGAGAGAGATTCCTCCCCCCGCGGTTGGCTGTGTGTTCGTATCAATATGGGTTTAAGTCAAGGGCACTCCTTGGCAGCCTCTTTGTCAGCAATTGGCATATCTCTGTTTACAGCCATTCACGGTCACACAGCCTGGGCCTTCTGCTCTGTGTGCCCTGTATGCTCCAGGCAAGCAAAAATGGATGTTATAAGGGGGGTTCCTGTCTGGCTACACTCCCTCCCGGCCCCGGAGCCCTTAAAGGGGCATGGTCTGGCTACGGTGCCCGTGCCAGGTGCAAGTCTGCCAGCACCCAGCCAGCAGACCCTGCACCTGACACGGTATGAGCCAGCCACCCGCTGCCACCCAGCCCTCCGCCTCTTCCCGGGACCAGGCTGGCAGCTCCAGGATTCTGCCCGGGGCCGCAAGAGGCGGGCGCCCGCCTGGTCTAGTGCAGACATCGTGGACCTCATCGAGGTTGGGGGGGAAGCCTCCAATGTCCACGACCTCTGCACAAGGCACAGAAAAGTGGCTGTCTAGGGCAGGATAGCTACCAGCCTGGCCACCCAGGAATAGGTTTGCATGAAAATCAAGGTGTTCCAGTGAGACCCCGACCCTGAGCCCTGAGCTTAGAACATAAAAACATAAGAATGGCCATACTGGGTCAGACCAAAGGTCCATCTAGCCCAGTAGCCTGTCTGCCGACAGTGGCCAACAGTAGGTACCCTGGAGGGGATGGACCGAAGACAATGACCAAGTCATTTGTCTCGTGCCATCCATCTCCAGCCTGGCCTTTGTTTGTGGAAGGGACACCATTTCAACCCCCTGGCTAATACCACTCCATGGACCCAACCTCCATGACTTGATCTCACTTCCCTTTAAACTCTGTTATAGTTCTAGCCGTCACAGCCTCTGAAGCAAGGAGTTCTACAGGTTGACTATTTGCTTTGTGAAGAAGAACTTTTCTGTTATTAATTTGAAGCCTGCTACCCATTAATTTCAGTTGGTGTCCTCTAGGCCTTCTATTATGGGAACTAATGAAGAACTTTTCTTTATACACCCTCTCCACACCACTCATGCTTTTATCGACCTCTTTCATATCCCCCCTCAGTATCCTCTTTTCTAAGCTGAAAAGTCCCGGTCTCTTTAGCCTCTCTTCATATGGGACCTGTTCCAAACCCCTGATCATTTTAGTTGCCATTTTCGGAACCTTTTTCAAGGCCAAAATATCTTTTCTGGAGTGAGGAGATCACATCTGTACACAGTACTGAAGATATGGTGTACCATAGTTTGATATTTCCCCTCCTGCTTCTTCCCCTGGCTTCCCCCATCCAGCTCCCTCCACCCAGGTTTCCCCCTCCCCTCTCCCACCCTCTCTCTTCTCCTCTCCCACCTCCTTTTCCCAGTCTCCCAGAGTTTTGTTCAATAAAGAGAGTTTCTATTTTTGAACACACGTGTCCTTTATTTTGTACATCAGGAAGGGGGGCTAGGGAGGGATAAGTGGAAGGTTGTGAGGGAGGAAAGGGGTACGAGCCCCGAATGGGAAGGACTGGGGTGGCTCTGCGGGCTCCTCGGGGTGGAAGCTCTCCTGCAGCCCCCCGATTGACCTCCCTCCCCCCAGATGGCAGCCTGCGGCAAGTGTAGCCTGGCTGATGGCTGAGTGCTGTGATGTGCCGAGTGTGGGCAGTCAGGGCACTCCAAACCAGGACTGCTTTGCTGTCCCTCATCGAGTTAGACAAGCGAGCGGGGAACCCCTGAGAACTGTCTGTCCGGGGTGGGGGTTGGGTCCCTTTAAGCACAGCCCTCGGCTAGCCTGAGACAGCAGCTCCACGCTCTAAGTCCTAAGCTGATGCCCTGCCGGCACTGCTTCCGGCCATCCTTAACCTCGGTTCAGGGTCCACTCAATGTGGACATGCTAGTTCAAATTAGCAAAATGCTAATTCAAACTAGTTTTTAGGTCTAGATGCACTCGTTCAAATTAGCTTAGTTCGAATTAACTAATTCGAATTAAGTTAGTTCAAATTAGTGCTGTAGTGTAGACATACCCTAAGGGATCAGACTAGATAATTTAATGTTCTCTTCTGGCTATAAAAACGATGTATCTGGAATTTTCAGATGCAGTCAGGGTATGCAAAGATCATCCTTGATGAAAACTGGATGTAGTTTCAGGTTTTTGAGTGAACTGAGAAGAGGGGTGAACTGAGAAGAGGGGCAAATTATCCATATCCACCAACTACAGATGGGGAAATTCAGGATTCTGCCAGGCCTACAATTATCCACTGAAAAGCCTCCTTTGAGAGCTCATTAAGTATATGCTCATTCCACAGGCAGCATAAAAGTTCTTTGCCAAATTTTGGCATATGACTACTTAGTCTTCACTACATTGCGTCATATATTTGGGTTTCTTTTCTGTTCTAAGTAGGATGAAATACAGGGCATGTCTACACAGCAGGGCTAAAGCCTAAATAAGCCGCATATCTTGAACTGTGTCAATTGCATAACTTAAGTGGAAATAGCTTATTTCAGCTTTTGGCACTGTCTACATAGCAGGAAGTCTGAGAGCACTCTTCCTCTGACTTCCCTTACTCCTTGTACAATGAGGGTTAAAAGAGTCAGAGTAAAATGTCCTCCAGCTCAACATTATCTCAACATCATGTCTAAATAACTGCTTGGAGTGAAGACACGCACTATGTTATTTCGGAATAACATCAGTTATTCCAAAATAATGCTGATGTATAGACTTAGCCACATTTTCAAGGAGCATCCCTATGCTTTTTGGTAATTTGAAGGGTCAGGAAAAACCCATGAAGAAAGATATTTCATTAATCCTTTCAGATTACCAATGTAATTAGCTACTTTTGCACTAGTGGGTCCAGAAAGCGCCTCTACTGGGATCTGTATCTTGAACCTCTGCCCCACAGTGGTTTAAAAAGTGGTTTGTCTTGCTGAGGTTCTGAAAACAAAACTTTCTGTTTCTTTACTTAGTCTTGTTTTTTTCCCCTCCTGATAGTAATTACAGGGAAGTTAGTAAATTGGGGGGCTATTGGGGATCTAAAATAGAAAATAAAAGCATTGTGTTGTCTGATGTGACTTTCAGATAAAACATTCATATTTGTGACTTTTTTCTTCATTAGGGATTGCATATTGTGTGGGAAGGTAGAAGTAAAACTCTCCAGACAGTAAACCACCTAAATAAGATTTGTTTTTCCTCTTGGCTCAGTTTTCTTGATGTTGTTTAGTTTCCCTCTTGTTTGTAGATTTATTTTATTGATAAATAAAAATTTCCCCATTTTAATGGATGATTGTGCACCTGGGGTTTATGAGAGAGAAAGGCAGTAAAGTAAATTTTACCTGTAACTTTTCCTTCTCTGAAGTGAGCATCTGGTGATACATAAAACCCCACCTAAGGCATCAGTTAATGTGCCTTAAATTCTAGTTGGAGGGGTAACTCGGTCCTTCCTTCCATTTTGAAAGTTACTGGTGAGAGAGAAGACCATTTGGAACTCCTCTGTTGCTCTCAAGCTGTTCAGAACTATAAGCTGCCAAGTTCTTTTTTATTATAACTTTATGCAACAAAATGATTAAAGGAAAACATGACCTATGAGGGAAGACTGAAAGACTTGGGATTGTTTAGTTTAGAAAAGAGAAGACTGAGTGGGGCATAATAACAGTTTTCAAGTATCTAAAAGGGTGTTCCAAAGAGGAGAAAGAAAAAATGTTCTCCCTGGCATAAGACAAGCAGCAATAGGCTTAAATTAGAACCATAGAACCATAGAACTGGAAGAGACCTCAGAAGATCATCAAGTCCAGCCCCCTGCTCTAGGCAGGATCAATCCCAACTAAACCAATCCATCCAGGGCTTTGTCAAGCCGAGACTTACACACCGCTAAGGGTACTTCTCCGTAATCCTGCAGGCCGTGTGTGACCACCGGGGCCAGTTCACGGACATTAATGTGGGCTGGTCCGGCAAAGCACACGACGCCCGGGTGTACCGCAACTCCTCCGTGTGCCAGCGGCTTCAGGCCGGGACCTTCTTCCCCGACCGCCACATCAGGGTCGGGGACGTGGACATGCCCGTCTGCCTGGTGGGGGATGCCGCCTACCCACTGCAGCCCTGGCTCATGAAGCCCTACACGGGGCACCTCAATCCCTCCCGCCAGGCCTTCAATGCCAGGCTGACCAGGGCCCGCATCGTGGTGGAGGGGGCCTTCGGATGACTGAAAGCCCGCTTTTGATGCCTCCTCACCCGTCTGGACCTGGCCGAGCACAACATCCCTCCCATGGTGGCAGCATGTTGTGTGCTCCACAATTTGTGTGAGCAGAAGGGGGTGGCTTTCCTGCCAGCCTGGATGGCTGAGGCTGACCGCATGGCTGGACACTACGGTCAGCCCCGCACCGCCGCCATCCGGGAAGCCCAGCGGGGGGCCGTCCGGATCCGGGAAGCCCTGCGGGAGAGCTTCCAGGTGGAGGAGGAGGACTGACCCACTGGGGCCTTCTTCCACCCTACCCCCCTTCCCCTTTCCCCTCCCTACCTACTGTCAAATAAAGACACCTGTTTTTGAAACAAAACTGTCTGTTTATTTCACATAACTGGGAGGTGGGAGGGAGGAATGAGGGTGGGAGAGGGGAGGGGGAAACCTGGGATGAGGGAGCTGGAAGGGGAGGGAAGGGAGGAAGGGAAAGGAAAGCTCAGGGGTGGGAGTCCGGCTGCCTCTCCCGTCTCGCCACACTGCGGGTCCGGGGGCCACGGTGGGAAATGGTTGTGGAGGGGGGGCAGGAGGGATAGGGGGTGTGGAGGAAGCAGGAGCGGGAGCAGGAGGGGGAGCAGGGGGAGCAGGAGGAGCAGGAGGAGCAGGGGGAGCAGGAAGAGCAGGGGGAACAGGGGGAGCAGGGGGAGGAGGAAATGGGAAGCGGTCGAGCAGGCTCTGGAGGTGGCCTCGCAGGGCACGGCCCTGCTCCTCCAGGGCCTCCAGACTCCTCCGGCGCAGCCTCAGGTCCTCCTGGACCCAGTGGTCCTGGGTGCGGAGCTGGTGGTCCATGAACCGGAGGTGCCGCCGCTGATACTCCTCCTCGTTCCTGGCTCTCCTGCTTGCCCGGGCACGGGCAGCTGAGCAGGCGGTGTGGTGCGCCCTGCAGGCCCAGGTGCTGCAGCTGTGGTGCAACAAGACCAGCGGTCAATTACCCCAGGGGCCCAGGTGTGTGAAACCCAGCTCCCCTCTGCAAGGCCAGGGCCCCTGCAGGATCCCCAGCTGCTGCTCCGTGGTGGGCAAGGCCCAGGCGCACGGTCCCGGGGCTCCCTCTCGCCCCAGACCCCCGTACACATAAGGGGAACACGATGGTACTCACTGGTGGACGCCTCCCCGGCCTCAGATGACGCAGGCGAGCGGCTCTGTGGGGTGCCTCGGGGTTCCCGGGTCCCGGGCAGGCTGGCGGCAGGCTCCTGGCTCTCAGAGCCCTCCTCCTCCTCCTCCGTCTCCAGGAGCGAGCCCTCTGCCCTGGGGTCAATCATGTCCCGGGGGCAGGGACAGCATGAGCCCCCAGGAGGCGGTCCAGGGCGTGGAAGTGGGGGCAGGCCTCTGGGTCGGCCCCTGGCTGGCAGGCCCAGGAGTAGGACTGCCGCAGGTCTTTGACCTTGCAGCGGACCTACTCCCGGCTGTGGTGGTGGCCCCTGGCGGCCAGGCTGGCAGCCATGCGGCCGTAGACGGCCGCGTTCCTGTGGCTAGTGCGGAGATCGTGGACATTGGAGGCTTCCCCCCAAACCTTGATGAGGTCCACGATCTCCGCACTTGACCAAGCGGGCGCCCGCCTTTTGCACCCCCGGGCAGGCTCCTGGGAGCCGCCAGGCTGGTCCTGGGGAGCAGTGGAGGGCTAGGAGCACTCGGGTGGCTGGCTCATCCTGTGGCAGGTGCAGGGTCTGCTGGCACGGGTGCTTGCAGCCTTGCAACTGGCACAAACTGTGTAGCCAGCCTGTGGCCCTTTAAGGGCTCCGCGGCCAGGAGGGGGGCAATAGAGTTTCCTTGGTGTTGGCCAGATTGGCCACCAGGGAAACCTGGGAAGCCTTAGCCTCCCACTAGTTCGAATTAAGGGGCTACACACCCCTTAATTCGAATTAGCTAGTTCAAACTAGGCTTAATCCTCGTAAAATGAGGTTTACCTAGTTCGAACTAAGCGCTCCGTTAGTTCGAATTCAGTTCGAACTAACGGAGCGCTAGTGTAGCGCCTAGGAAAGTTAGTTCGAACTAACATCCGTTAGTTCGAACTAACTTTGTAGTGTAGACATACCCCTAGTGAAATAATTTCTCCTAATATCCAACCTGGACCTCTCCCACCACAACTTGAGACCATTGCTCCTTGTTCTGCCATCTGTCACTACTGAGAACAGCCTCTCCATCCTCTTTGGAACCTCCCTTCAGGAAGTTGAAGGCTGCTATCAAATCCCCCCTCATTCTTCGCTTCTGCAGACTAAACAGACCCAAGTCCCTCAGCCTCTCCTCATAAGTCATATGCTCCAGCCCCCTAATCATTTTGGTTGCCTTCTGCTGGACCCTCTCCACATCCTTTTTGTAGTGGAGGGCCCAGAACTGGACACAATACTCCATATGTGGTCTCACCAAAGCCAAATAAAGGGGAATAATGACATCTCTGGATCTGCTGGCAATGCTCCTCTTAATGCAACCTAATATGCCATTAGCCTTCTTGGATACAAGGACACACTGTTGACTTATATCCAGCTTCTCATCCACTGTAACCCCCAGGTCCTTTTCTGCAGAACTACTACTTAGCTGGTTGGTCCCCAGCTTGTAACTATGCTTGGGATTCTTCCATCCCAAGTGCAGGACTCTATACTTGTCCTTGTTGAACCTCATCAGATTTCTTGTGGCCCAATCCTCCAATTTGTCTAAGTCAGTCTGGACCCTATCTCTTCCCTCAAGTGTATCTACCTCTCCCCCTAGCTTAGTGTCATCCGCAAACTTGCTGAGGGTGCAATCCATCTCCTCATTCAAGTCTTTAATAAAGATATTGAACAAAACCGGTCCTAGAACCGAACCTTGGGTCACTCCGATAGAAACCGACCGCCATACTGACATCGAGCCGTTGATCACTACCCGCTGGGCCCGGCCTTCTAGCCATCTTTCTATCCATCTTACCGTCCATTTATCCAATCCACATTCCCTTAGCTTGCTGGCAAGAATATTGTAGGAGACCGTATCAAAAGCCTTGCTAAAGTCAAGATATATAACATCCACTGACTTTCCCATGTCCACCGAGCCAGTTACCTCATCATAGAAGCTAATCAGATTGGTCAGGCATGACTTGCCCTTTGTGAATCCATGCTGGTGATTCCTAATCACTTTCCTCTCTTCCAAGTGCCTCAAAATGGATTCCTTAAGGATCCCTTCCATGATTTTTCCAGGAACCGAGATAAGAGGCTTATAGTTCCCTGGATCGTATTTCTTCCCTTTTTTGAAGATGGGCACTACATTTGCCTTTTTCCAATCATCCGGGATTTCTCCCGATCTCCACAACTGTTCAAAGATAATAGCCAAAGGCTCCTCAATTACATTTGCCAACTCCCTCAGAGTACGTCTACACTACAGCGCTAATTCGAACTAACTTAGTTTGAATTAGTTAATTCAAACTAAGCTAATTCAAACTAACGTGTCTAGAAATAAAAACTAGTTCGAATTAGCGTTTTGCTAATTCGAACTAGCGCGTCCACACTGATTGGACGCAGGGGGGCATTTAAGGACAGCTGAAACTGTTTCTGGCAGGGCATCAGGTCAGTAGTTGCTTTGTGTGACTGCTGTCTGAGGCTATCTGAGGCTCGAGCTTAAAGGGACCCCCCTGGACAGCCGGTTCTCAGCTTTTCCTGCTTGCTTGCCAACCTCGCCGAGGGACAGCAAAGCGTTGGTCTCTGTGCCTGTCTGTGTCGGTGCTTTCCTTCGGGGACGCCGCTGCAGGCGGCAACATGGAGCCACAGCTCGCCCTGCACCTTCTGGTGCATTTTCTGGACTTGCTGCTGCAAGCCTGCCAGCAATGGCTCGAGGCTGCCTGGCACCTCCTGGTGCCCCCTGCCTCTCCGCCTGGCCGCCCTGGGGGCCGTGGAGGAGCCGCAGCGGCGTCCCGGCACAGGCGTGCCCCACTGCGTCTGGCGTCTGGACACCAGCACTGACTGGTGGGACCGCATCATCCTGGAGCGCTGGGAGGATCGACAGTGGACCCAGAACTTCAGGATGAGGAGGGACACCTTCCTGGAGCTCTGCGAGTGGCTCGCCCCTGCTCTGCGCAGAAGGGACACTCACATGAGGCCCGCCATCCCCCTCCAGAAGCGGGTGGCCATCGCCCTCTGGAAGCTCTCCACGCCGGACAGCTACCGATCCGTCGGGAACCAGTTCGGCGTGGGGAGATCCACCGTCGGAGCGGTGCTCATGCAGGTATGGCGCTCGTCGGCCACCGAGCCGGGGGGAGGGGGACTGCGAGGAGGGGATGGGCCGGCCCAGGGACAAAGGGGGGGGCGGGAGGAGGCGAAAGCGCCCCGCACCGGAGGGGTCGGGCTGTCCCGGCCGTACTACAGGCCGCCAGGGGGGGAGGTTCCGGGAGTGGGGCGCGGGGCACTGCCAGGACACGCACGCTCCCAGCCACCCGGGCACCCCACTGATTGACGCTTTGCTGTGTCTCTCTCCGCAGGTGGTCAAGGCCATCAACCGGGTGCTGCTCCGCAGGGTGGTCCGCCTCGCCGACCCGGACGCCGTCATCCGGGGATTCGGCGCCCTCGGCTTCCCCAACTGCGGGGGGGCCATCGACGAGACACACATCCCCATCCGTGCCCCGGAACACCAGGCGTCCCGTTACGTGAACCGCAAGGGGTACTTCTCCGTCATCCTGCAGGCCGTGTGTGACCACCGGGGACAGTTCACGGACATTAATGTGGGCTGGTCCGGCAAAGCACACGACGCACGGGTGTACCGCAACTCCTCCGTGTGCCAGCGGCTGCAGGACGGGACCTTCTTCCCCGACCGCCACATCAGGGTCGGGGACGTGGACATGCCCGTCTGCCTGGTGGGGGATGCCGCCTACCCACTGCAGCCGTGGCTCATGAAGCCCTAAACGGGGCACCTCAATCCCTCCCGCCAGGCCTTCAATAACAGGCTGAGCAGGGCCCGCATCGTGGTGGAGGGGGCCTTCGGGCGACTGAAAGCCCGCTTTCGATGCCTCCTCACCCGTCTGGACCTGGCCGAGCACAACATCCCTCCCGTGGTGGCGGCATGTTGTGTGCTCCACAATTTGTGTGAGCGGAAGGGGGAGGCTTTCCTGCCAGCCTGGATGGCTGAGGCTGACCGCATGGCTGGACACTACGGTCAGCCCCGCACCGCTGCCATCCGGAAAGCCCAGCGGGGGGGCGTCCGGATCCGGGAAACCCTGCGGGAGAGCTTCCAGGTAGAGGAGGAGGACTGACCTCTCCCTTGCATGCCCCACTGGGTCCTTCTTCCACCCTACCCCCCTTCCCCTTTCCCCTCCCTACCTACTGTCAAATAAAGACACCTGTTTTTCAAACAAAAACGTCTGTTTATTTCACAGAACTGGGGTGGGGGAGGGAGGAATGAAGGTGGGAGAAGGGAGGGGGAAACCTGGGACGAGGGAGCTGGAAGGGGAGGGGAGGGAAGGGAGGAAGGGAAAGGAAAGCTCAGGGGTGGGAGTCTGGCTGCCTCTCCCGTCTCGCCACACTGCGGGTCCGGGGGCGTCGGTGGGGAATGGTTGTGGGGGGGGGGCAGAGAGGACGGGGGGTGTGGAGGAAGCAGGAGCGGAAGCGGGAGCGGAAGCAGGAGGAGCAGGGGGAGCAGGGGGAGCAAGAGGGGGAGAAAGAGGGGGAGCAGGGGGAGCAAGAGGGGGAGAAAGAGGGGGAGCAGGGGGAGCAAGAGGGGGAGAAAGAGGGGGAGCAGGGGGAGGAGGAAATGGAAAGCGGTCCAGCAGGCTCTGGAGGTGGCCTCGCAGGGCACGGCCCTGCTCCTCCAGGGCCTCCAGACTCCTCCGGCGCAGCCTGAGGTCCTCCTGGACCCAGTGGTCCTGGAGACGGAGCTGTCGGTCCAGGAACCGGAGATGCCGCCTCTGGTAGTCCTCCTGGTTCCTGGCTGTCCTGCTTGCCCCGGCGCGGGCGGCTGCTGCAGGCGGTGTGGTGCGCCCTGCAGGCCCCGGTGCTGCAGCTGTGGTGCAACAAGACCAGCGGTCAATTACCCCCGGGGCCCAGGTGTGTGAAACCCAGCTCCCCTCTGCAAGGCCAGGGCCCCTGCAGGATCCCCAGCTGCTGCTCCGTGGTGGGCAAGGCCCAGGCGCACGGTCCCGGGGCTCCCTCTCGCCCCAGCCCCCCATACACATAAGGGGAACACGAGGGTACTCACAGGTGGACGCCTCCCCGGCCTCTGACGATGCAGGCGAGCGGCTCTGTGGGGTGCCTCGGGGGTCCCGGGTCCTGGGAAGGCTGGTGGCAGGCTCCTGGCTCTCAGAGCCCTCTTCCTCCTCCTCCGTATCCAGGAGCGGTCCCTCTGCCCCGGGATCAATCACGTCCCGGGGGGCAGGGACGGCATGAGGCCCCAGGATGCGGTCCAGGGCATGGAAGTGGGGGCAGGCCTCCGGGTCAGCCCCTGGCAGGCAGGCCCGGGAGTAGGACTGCCGCAAGTCCTTTATTTTGCAGCGCACCTGCTCCCGGCTGCGCTGGTGGCCCCTGGCGGCCAGGCTGGCAGCCATGCGGCCGTAGACTGCCACGTTCCTGTGGCTAGTGCAGAGATCGTGGACATTGGAGGCTTCCCCCCAAACCTCGATGAGGTCCACGATCTCCGCACTTGACCAGGCGGGCGCCCGCCTTTTGCGCCCCCGGGCAGGCTCCCGGGAGCCGCCAGGCTGGTCGTGGGGAGCAGTGGAGGGCTGGGAACCCTCGGATGGCTGGCTCATCCTGTGGCAGGTGCAGGCTGTGCAGGCACGGGTGCTTGCAGCCTTGCAACTGGCACTAAGTGAGTAGCCAGCCCGTGGCCCTTTAAGGGCTCCGGGGCCGGGAGGGGGGCAATAGAGTTTCCCTGGCATTGGCCAGAGTGGCCACCAGGGAAACCTGAGAAGCCTTAGCCTCCCACTAGTTCGAACTAAAGGGCGACACAGCCCTTAGTTCGAACTAGCTAGTTCGAACTAGACATTAGTCCTCGTAAAATGAGGTTTACCTAGTTCGAACTAAGCGCACCGTTAGTTCGAATTAAGTTCGAACTAACGGAGCGCTAGTGTAGCTCCTAGGAAAGTTAGTTTGAACTAACGTCCGTTAGTTCGAACTAACTTTCCTAGTGTAGACATACCCTAAGGCAGGATGATCTCCAATCCACAGAATCACAGGGTGCTGGCCCTTTTGTCTCTGAAGTGATAACAAAGTCATTCTCTCTTTCTTTTGTTTCATAGTCCAGAAAATATTTGGATGTGTTATTGGAAAAGTAAGTTCAAAGTTCTTCTCTCCTGCTGTTTGTTTTTTGGAGTGAAGGAACCAAGCCTCTTTTCAGTCTCTGGTCAATTTCCTATCTTGATTGGCTTGGTCAGTTTGCAAATATACTCTCATTGTCCTCTGTTTATAATCAGGGCATGCTGTTTTCTCATCTCCCTGTTAGCTTGATCCATGAAGACAGGTAAATTAGGGTTATCATATATGAAAGTTAAAAAAAGAGGACACGCCTGAGAGGGAGTGTATCTGTATCAGTATCTACCAACTAATGTTGTATTAGGGTGTTATATATAAGTTAATACAACATGAGATACTGATACAGATACACTCCCTCTCGGAAGTGTCCTCTTTTTTGGACGTTCAAATATGGTAACCCTAGGTAAATCCACATTCCATTATCAGATTTATCAACTGCTTCCACAACATGTTTTGAGAGTTCTAGCCTACATACACAACTTTTTATAGGCAACCCATACATACATCACATAGTGAGGCTATGTCTACACTGCCCCCATTTTGCACAAAAAATATGCAAATGAGGTGAAGCATGGACTATTGCTGTGCCTCATTTGCATAATTAATGAGGTTCCTTTTGTGCACAAGTGGCTTTTGCTCAAGAGTCGTTCTTCCGCATTTTTTCCAGGAAGAACGGCTCTTGTGCAAAAGCCTCTTATGAAAAATATGAGCCTCATTAATTATACAATTGAGGCACAGCGATATGCCATGCTTTACCTCATTTGCATATTTTTTGCACAAAAGGGGGGCAGTGTAGACATAGCCTCATATTCATGACCAAAGTGTAACTGGATTATGAATGGCACCTTACAATACTCTGTTTGGCTAAATATTCTGACAACAGTGTGGTGGGTGTTCCCTTTGCCAGGTGGCATAAAGATTGCCTTTTTGGAGACACGGGTCTCTCACCTGGAATCTTGCTTTGCTGTATGTGTTCATTTCTGTCTAGTAGAATAAAATAGTATCCTGCTTGGAGATAGTTAATCTTCTTTTGTATTATTTATTCATCAGAATTTCTAGTTTTTCTTCACAGCCAAGTGCCAAGCTGAGAAATTAGGGTATGTCTACACTACCCCGCTAGTTCGAACTAGAGGGGTAATGTAGGCATACCGCACTTGCAAATGAAGCCCGGCATTTGAATTTCCCGGGCTTCATTTGCATAAGCGGGGAGCCGCCATTTTTAAATCCCCTCTGGTTCGAACCCCGTGTAGCGCGGCTACACGGGGCTCGAACTAGGTAGTTCGGACTAGGATTCTTATTCCGAACTACCGGTACACTTCGTTCCACACTACACGGGGTTTGAACCAGCGGGGATTTAAAAATGGCAGCTCCCCGCTTATGCAAATGAAGCCCGGGAAATTCAAATCCCGGGCTTCATTTGCAAGTGCGGTATGCCTACATTACCCTCCTAGTTCGAACTAGGAGGGTAGTGTAGACATACCCTTAGAGTGGTAATGAGTTTTCGACCACCATACTTGCTGGTACCAGATTGGGAAGAAAGAGGTTTTAAAAAGCAGAGAGGCATTTCCATGCTTGAAATATAAGGTAGATTAACTTGGATGAGCTCACTTCAATGAAAAAAAAAAAAATATGGGTAGGAAATTAGATTTTAACTGTTGCCTCTCAAAGCCCATATCACTTAATGGTCATGAATCAAGCTGATAAGCTTCCAATCCTCATGGATATTAAAAGCACATTTGGGAATCTCACTGAGTTTCCCAACAGTTAAAACTATTATCAGATGCTACCTTAAAGGGCAGCAGAGAATGTTACCCTGGTGTAGCTTGCCATAACCCAACAATTCTGGGTTTATGGCTTTTATTATTCATTACTTTCAGAGTCTATGAAGTTTGCAAGCTCTACTAACAACCATCTTTCATGACACACTTCATGGTTTGTGACTGTTGCAATGAACAGTCGCAAAGCGATAAAGCTCGTAACTCTTGAGTAATATATTTCAGGGCCCATAGCCTTTAGCTACCATACTGGGAGATTGCTGGTGAATGTAACCACTAAGGGAATGCCTACACTACAGCACTAATTCGAATTAAGCTAATTCAAACTAGTGCATCTAGACCTAAAAACTAGTTCGAATTAGCGTTTTGCTAATTCGAACTAGCATGTCCACATTGAGTGGACCCTGAACCGGGGTTAAGGATGGCCGGAAGCAGTGCCGGCAGGGAATCAGATTAGGACTTAGAGCGTGGAGCTGCTGCCTCAGGCTAGCCGAAGGCTGCGCTTAAAGGGACCCGACCCCCACCCCAGAAAGACAGTTCTCAGGGTTCCCCACTTGCTTGTCTAACTTGATGAGGGACAGTAAAGCAGTCCTGGCTTGGAGTGCCCTGAATGCCCACACTCAACACATCACAGCACTCGGCCATCAGACCGGCTGCACTTGCCGCAGGCTGCCATCCGGGGAGGGAGATCAATCGGGGGGCTGCAGGAAAGCTTCCACCCCGAGGAGCCCGCAGAGCCAACCCAGTCCTCCCCATCGGGGGCTCGTACCCCATTCCTCCCTCACCTCCTTCCACTTATCCTGATGTACAAAATAAAGGACACGTGTGTT